>NC_068943.1:6318694-6654408 GCF_026419915.1 Harpia harpyja
CTGTAAGAAAGAAGCAGTAGCATATGATGTACTTTGTACACACACAGACATCATCTTTACTAAGGTAAACACAAAAGACTGCTGAAACAAAGGTAAAGGAAGTCTTCACTACTTTGCAATCTGTTTGCCATTTCATTTGTTCACTCTGGAAGAACTCCAGGGGCCATGGTGAAGAGCATAACAAAACACAAACTCAAAGACAAGCTTTAGGTTCCCTTTTTTATAGCCCAAAATGGAAATATAAACCAAAGTTTTCTGAGCCATCTAAGCTTGTCCTCCTCAAAGCCAAGCTTATTAACCCGTACCATTGCAAAATTCACTGGAGTTGTTTCAGAAACTGCTGTTTTCTATAATGGATACCTGTAAGTGTCAAGCAAACATCTGAAAAAAGTAAAATGAAGCTTTATGGTTTCAGTGCAACAAACACATGTCTCAGGTGTAAATTTTAATTTGTTGCATCAAACCTTTCAGCGCTCCCAGAAAGCCCCAGTCATCGCTACAAAAAGACCTACAAAAAGTTAAAAACTGGCCCTTAGATTCACTTGGATGTATCTAAGGCATCTCCCTCTGTGAACTAAAGTGATCAGGGCCACAAGACAGGATCACTTTTGGCATGCCCAGGAATACATATAAACTTCAAATCTTTCTGCTGCTTTCATACCTTTTGAGATCTCTGGATCTTTTGTATCTCTTCAAACATAGCTCCCAGAGGAAATCCATACATCTGAGCTACAAAAAAGTCGGGGCAACAGTTAGATCAAGATACACCTATACCCTTGCATATTCTGATCACACTGACAGACCACTCCATGTGTCCGCTTCAACTCTACACTCCTTGCCAACAGTGGCCTTTTTTCCCCTCAGAACTGTCCCACATATACAATAACTTTCAACACACAACCTAAATACAGTAGACTGTGAAGACTGAGCACACTGGAAGGGCGGGCTGGTTGGAAGGAAGAGGGGAGAGGGGAAGATGCTACACTCACAATGTTTCCACCATCGATCTAAAATTAGAGCCAATGTAGGAAATCAAACTTGTTACTAAGTTTTAGTAGTTATGTATTTATATTTTTATTTATTTTCCCCAGAAAAAGTTTGCCCTCAGCGAGCTGTCTTCATTTCTAGCTGTTATCCAAACTACAACACTGGCATTTCTCTGATGGCCCAGACTGAAAAGAAAACAAACACTCCGACGGAAGCAAAGCATTCCTTAGGGGGATGCACAGCAATCTCTTATCTCTCTCCAGAATAATTCTGTCTTCTGAATTTAGCTAGCAGTAACTGCTACCTAACTGTGCAAACCTCTGAGCTATCTGAAACTTTTCTATTTTTGGCAAGATAGGTGAGATATAGAAACTTCGTAACTCACCTGCTTCTGGGTCTGGGAAGTAGGAAACATGACAAAACACAAAACGCTCTGCTTCTTGATGAAAGATGTAAACCAGGACATTTAAGAATGAGGTCCCTCTCAATAAAAGCTCATTCAACTTTCAAAAAGAGTTAAAAATTCACTTGTAGCTAAAAAGCTAGCATAACAACATTCATTTTTGTGACTAATCATTTGGATTTGCATATTGCTGTTCATTTCACAAAGCTAAATGGAAGAAATCCTAAATTCAATTATCATCAGCTTAAAATTTAGATAAATTATTTCTGAAACAGTGACTGGTTAAGCAGCTGGAACTCCTTACCAATTCCACTGTCTTTCCAAGCTATCACACTACTCCAGTATCCAGGTGTTAAGAGAGCAAGTATAACCTGGCACCCTTATTGCAATTAAAAAGAAAGGAATATATTCCATTTGCTACCCCGTTTAATAACTACGTTTCTACCTCATTCTCCATTTCTCTTAGGAAGAAATGTTCTAAGAGACTATCACATTTTAACAGAAAGACAACAGCCTCTACTTGGTGCTCTGATTTTCCGTATCTGGCATGCATTTATGTACAAACACACTCCTCTTACAAGTTTAAAAATACTCAAGAAATACCCAGGTAGGAAGGTAAATCTCAAAACTGTACACAAAAATTAATAAATTGTGAAATTGTGTTAGTTGGTGGTGCTTGGTTTTGGGAGGAGGCAAGTTGTGTTTCCTTTAAAGTAAACCCTAACTACATCCTTATGCTGTTAATAGCCATTAAGTGGAAGTTCAGCACTTGAAACAAGAAGCAAGGACCAAGACATCAAACAACAGATGACAAGATTTAGTTTTTAGTCAAAGTTATCTCCCAAAAAACCTAACTACTAGTGAAATGCAACTCATAAAGTTGATTTAGATAAATTCTATACCATACCCTAACAACAACAACAACAACAACAAAAAGGTACAAATTGCACAACCATACTAACAAGAGAGAAGATTAATGATGCAATACAAACCTTCCTTTGTCTTTAGGCTGTACCTCATTCCTGTCGAGAATTCCTGTCACTCCTGCCTTGACTTGCAAGGAAAATGAGAACGTGTTGGGTTTTTTTCAAAGCATCCATATTATGCGTAAATAAAACAAGTGTCAAGTACATCTACAAAAAGCTGCAGTAAACATAATTTACATAATAAATAAAATTTCTGCCAATGTGCAGATATCTTCCTCTGCCATTTTTAAAACCAAGAATCTGGATATTCCTGTTCAAAAGTTATTTTGCTTAAAAATGGGTCTCATTCTCTCTCTCTATATATATAAATAAAAAAAGCTTGAGTTAAAACATTTTCATTCATTGGAAAAAAAATTCCAAATGACAAAATGAAATTTTATATTCTATTCTTATTCATAAAAATACTACATTTGCAGTAGACTTTTTTATGAAATGTGTATTTCAAGTTTTACACAGACATAATCAATATCTTTTACGTTTTTCATGTTATGGTTAGAGCACTTCAGATTACTCAGATTTTTAAAATTATCTCAGAGTGAAATACTGCCTTTCAAAGAAAAAATCAAGGTACACTTTCCAAAACCCCAATTGTTTTTTTATTTTTAAAAAACATTTTGTTGCTGATTATAAGTTTCCTTCAGACTAACAGAAAGAAATCAGGGGAGCATGGGCACCAGTCACAAGGCTGGACTTCCTCAAAGCTATCTACCAAAGGAAAGAGGTACAGACTCCTTGAATCAGTTAGACTGCACAGAAGCTCAGCCTGCAAGTTCATCTACGGAGGAAATTCAGACCAGCTCCATGAAATGGTAACCAATCCTCCAGTTAATGATCTCGTAAGTTATTACTAGTTTGTTATTGCTGTACGAGATTTTGCCCTGCTCCCTCTTGGCCTCTCCTTCCTCTCCAGATATAAAATCATAGAATCATTTAGGCTGGAAAAGACCCTTAAGATCATTGACTCCAACCATAAACCTAGCACTGCCAAGTCCACCAAAGTTTCAAACCGGGACAGTTGCAGGTGGTCAGGCTGGTCATCTCTTCAAAATGCCAACCCGTGCTCCTCAAGAAATAGGAGTCAGAGTCCTAATTCTCACACTGAAGAACACCTCAGTGGGTCTAGACTGATAGAATCATTTAGGTTGGGAAAGACCCTTAAGATCATCAACTCCAGCCATAAACCTAACACTGCCAAGTCCACCACTAAACCATGTCCCTAAGTGCCACATCTACATGTCTTTTAAATACCTCCAGGGATGGTGACTCAACCACTTCCATGGGCAGCCTGTTCCAGTGCTTGATAACCCTTTCACTGAAGAAATTTTTCCTAATATCCAATCTAAACCTCCCCTGGCACAACTTGAGGCCGTTTCCTCTTGTCCTATCACTTGTTACTTGGGAGAAGACACCAGCACCCACCTCACTACAACCTCCCTTCAGGCAGCTGTAGAGAGCGATAAGGTCTCCCCTCAGCCTCCTCTTCTCCAGACTAAACAGCCCCAGCTCCCTCAGCCGCCTCTCATAAGACTTGTGCTCCAGACCCTTCACCAGCTTGGTTGCCCTTCTCTGGACACGCTCCAGCACCTCCATGTCTTTCCTGGAGTGAGGGGCCCAAAACTGAACACAGGACTCGAGGTGCGGCCTCACCAGTGCCCAGTACAGGGGGACTATCACCTCCCTGCTCCTGCTGGCCACACTGTTCCTGATACAGGCCAGGATGCCGTTGGCCTTCTTGGCCACCTGGGCACACTGCTGGCTCATATCCAGCCGGCTGTCGACCAGCACCCCCAGGTCCTTTTCCACCGGGCAGCTTTCCAGCCACTCTTCCCCAAGCCTGTCGCGCTGCGTGGGGTTGTTGTGACCCAAGTGCAGGACCCGGCACTCGGCCTTGTTGAACCTCATACGATTGGCCTCGGCCCATGGATCCAGCCTGTCCAGATCCCTCTGTAGAGCCTTCCTGCCCTCGAGCAGATCAACACTCCTGCCCAGCTTGGTGTTGTCGGCAAACTTACTGAGGGTGCACTCAATCCCCTCGTCCTGATCATCAATAAAGATATTAAACAGAACTGGCCCCAAAACTGACCCCTGGGGAACACCACTTGTGACTGGCCACCAGCTGGATTTAACTCCATTCACCACTACCCTCTGGGCTCGGCCATCCAGCCAGTTTTTTACCCAGGGAAGAGTACACCCGTACAAGCCATGAGCAGCCAGTTTCTCCAGGAGAAGGCTGTGGGAAATGGCGTCAAAGGCTTTACTGAAGTCCAGGTAGACAACATCCACAGCCTTTCCCTCATCCACTAAGCGGGTCACCTTGTCACAGAAGGAGATCAGGTCAGTCAAGCAGGACCTGCCTTTCATAAACCCACGCTGACTGGGCCTGATCACCCGGTTGTCCTGTACGTGCTGCGTGATGGCACTCAAGGTGACCTGCTCCACAGCATTCCCCAGAACTGAGGTCAGGCTGACAGGCCTGTAGTTCCCTGGATCCTCCTTCCAGCCTTTCTTGTATGTCGATGGGCATCACATTTGCAAACTTCCAGTCAACTGGGACCTCCCCAGTTAGCCAGGACTGCTGATAAGTGATGGGAAGTGGCTTGGTGAGCACTTCCACCAGCTCCCTCAGTACCCTTGGGTGGATCCCATCCAGCACCATAGACTTGTGTGTGTCTTAAGGGGTGTAGCAGGTCCCTAACGATTTCCACTTGGATTATGGGGGCTTCATATGATTATCGTTGCAAGAGGCAAGCAACACCCCCAACACACACATTCAGCTATTCACTGACATCTCTAGCAGGAGGCAAGAATGAGGCATCGGGAAACACTGAAAGGGATAAGCTTTTGGCAGAACAGCAACATCCTTCATTCCAACAAATTCACTTTTGAAAAGTTTCTATACCAAACACCTTTAACTGGCAACTAACTCCTGTTGCCTTCTCCCCTTTCCTTTAAGGTGGCTATAGTTGATTCAGCGCAAGTTCTAATTAGGGGAATGGAAACCTGTAGAGACATGTAAATGTTCATCTGAAAAAACATTAAATACTTTTTTAAAAGAAATCAACTACCATTTTTCTCTATTACAGTCACCTATTCCTAATGTGTCTCAAAAAAAAAAAAGAAAAAAAAAAGACAATAGAGTCCAGAGAGATTTAATAAGCTCTTGTGAAAACTCCATCAGCTACTTCATTCCTGCAACAACAATCTAATAAGACAGTTTAACTAATAATTTATTTAAGGAACAAATATAACTAATTACTCTAAAGTAACAAATACCTGTCTTTTTATGAGCAAATATAGACAAGACTAAGTGAAAGTCAGACTTTAAAGGCCCTGGGTTTTGGGGGGGGGGGGGGGTTAGTATTTTTTTTATAGTGCTGCCTTATTAGATTTAGAGGCTTAGGTAACTCGTTCCCAAAGCTAATCCTCAACAGGCTCTTTCAGTGTCACCAGAGAATTTTAGAGACACAAGACAATTCCACCGCCCCTTAACAACCTATGTCTGCTTTGCAACTTTATGTCTTTTTACAAGTGGCAGTAAATTGTCCTAAGAGTTTATTTGCCCCACACGCACTTTTTTTTTTTAAAAAACACACCATCATCAAAGTTGATTTTGAGGTCACTGACTATGTACCCACCAACAGATACTAGTAGATGTCAGAGCAGAACCAAAGCCCTCGACAGTCACGCTTCAGGAACAAAACAGCAAACAGCACGTGCTGTTCATCTTTCTTCAAGCTAGCTTGATACCTCTTCATTTTTTAATTGTTAAAGCAAAGATTTCCTTATGCTTCCAATCCAATTTCTTCTAGTGAAATACATACTGTAACTAGGTCTAAAAACAGGCCCAGGGTTCCTGCACATCGTTTCTAAATTCAAACCCAAGCTTTTATCTTACTGTTTCAATAACATAAGTATCATCTACATAAAATCCCAATGAACTTTCTTTCATAGCAGTAATGAATGTCATCATAGCTACTTTCCTACTACATGAATTTCACTTTGAATTTTTAGTACTGCAGTTACATTCACAGGAAGTGAATTATCCCAATCTCTATCATTTCAGGCATGGCTTTAGTTACGACAGAAATGACTTCTTTTCATGGGACATTACAGTAAACATGTGCCACTAGATTTTCTATTACAGGATGTTCTTGGTATGATTAAACTGTTCTAATTTTTTATCAAAATAAAGTGATTGTCATTTCACCCCCCTCTCACGCAAAGCAGTACCTCTGTCATACAAATTTAAACTTTTTTAATTCTCATATATACTCCTAACAACCCTACCAATCCTCCACAACCTTTGCAACATCGGGGATTTACAATAATCCTGGCTTGTAAATAAGGTAAAAGCCACATTATAGATGTGTATCAAGACTCAGAAAGAAAAGAAAGATCTAGTGCTGTGTTGGCATTCTTGTTAACTCAGGTTTTAGTGGGCAGTGTTTATTTTGAGAAGCTAGGATGTCTCTCCACTCCACCTGCTCCTTAAATTCATACTGTTGGCAATGAAGATTGCTCTTCTATGTACACATGAAGGTTTACCTGAAACAGCAAGGAAGGAAACATGGCATTCAGTGGTACCACACAAACATAAAATGAGAAAAGAAAAGATTCAGACATTAAGAGCATTGAATGAATATTCCTCTTTATGTGTTTGCAACTTTTATAAGGAAAATTTCAAAGAAGGTACGTTTTCATGATTAAGTAGGGTTAAAATATTAAGCAAAACTACTAGTTAGCTGCTCAAACTTTTTCAAGGCAAAACAACCCAACTTGCTGACAGGATGGGACTGTTGCATTCCAAACAGCACCCAGGATGAAAGTAGGTTTTTCATTAGATTGTTATGTCTCCTGTCAAATCATAAACCAGATTTTATAGGTAAGACGACTAAAGACTTCAAATTTTATACATTACTCAAGTCCAATGTATTTCAGAGTATTAGAAAAAATTCTAAAAGAAGAGACTTATGGTAACACAGTAAGAGTGAAGACATCCTCTAATGCTGTGCAGTTTGGAAACGGTTCTTAAAACCCACTGCTCTGAACAGCACTATTCTGTCTAGTACACATAGTAACTTCTGGCATTCACTTACTGATAACTACAAAGGAAACTGATAATACTGTGAAATTCAGCAGGGACTTCAACTGTATGCATTAAAAATCAATAAATTACCTTTAACAGTGACAAACATAACGATAAAGCCATTCAGACATCTCCATCCTCAATGAATGGACTGTCTTAAAGTCTTTAAAAGCTATTTTCTGTGCCAAAACCCAAAATCCAAAACCAAGCAAAAACATTTAATGTCACATTATTGCACCTTCTGCAACTTGTACGCAATAGCTAAGTGTTACTACAACCAGGAAAAGCAGTGCTAACACAGTCCTTTTATACACTGCTTTCAAAGCACAATACACAAATTTATATTCTTGAAGATTTCAAAGTGACTGTGTAAAGTCAACTGTAGTTACTGCATAGATTAAAATATTCTATCGTAAACATAAAAATCTCTCTGAAAAGGGCTTATGCTAACACATCTTGGTACATAGAAACATTTCAACAACATAAATTACCTGCCAACCAGTGACCCCAACTTTTGGGGGATTGCTCATGATAAATCACCTGTTTTCACTGCTAGTTTTCAAAATTTCTTCTCCTGGCCCTGCAGACCATGGACTGCAAACAACACAAGACATTTGGCATCTGAAAGCAAAAGCCAAAGCATTTTTTCATGAGAAACCACTGAAGCAAGCAACTGCTTTTTTTCCCCAAATGGATTTCCGATACATTTTTTTGAGCAACAAAGAAGCTGCACTGACATACTACCTATGCACAAAGTGAAGTTAACCCTACCCCTCTGCCACACACTTTAATATGAAGAATTCCATTTTTGTTTTTAAAGTTCTACAGAATACTCCACCTGACACTTAGAATGGAAAAAGGCTGACCAAATGGGCAGGACTGACCTGGAAGCTACTTGTAATTTGTCATCCTTCATGATGACAAGCTAGTTAATGCGTGAGGTAATCTTAGAGACCAACCTCCAAAAAGGCCTTTGCTAGAAAATGTTTTTGGAAAGCAAGAAAATGTTTTCTTGGTTTAACTGTTAATAAACAAAATGTCAAAAGCTACCCTATTCACTCTTGACAAAACAGTCTACCAACACAATTTAACTTAATATGCTCCTTCAGCAACATCTGGATATTATCCCCCCAAAAGTCATCCAAACCAAAGATCTTACAATCTGAGGGGGTGAATGCCCTCAGGACCATGCATCTTTATCAGATCATTTCCTCCCCACAGTATCAAAACCAGGAGAAAGACATATCATTCTTCAAGTCCCCTGCACTAATCCGTTCCATTGAAAGTTCACCTCATGCATGTATTTCAAGCTCTCGAAATTAGACAACTAGAAGAGGGTTAACAGGGAAAATGCACCTGAACTGCAAATGGATACTATCTGTTCTAGCAAATTTTATGGCTTTTAGATAAACAGAGGGTTAATGCTGTGAAATGACATGACTACAGCTTTGTTCTTTTTTGTAGATTCTATCCTGTTTATCCACTAAGCAAATACCTCTGAAAGACTCGCAAGCTTTTTCAGGTACTCCAATTCTAGCCCCATGATATGATGGCAGCAGCCTAGACATGAACACAAATCTTAAAAATAGCGTATCACCCATGTTTCAGCCACTCTGTTTAATCAGGCGTATCATTTTAAATCTCTGGTGCTGATGGATTTGCATTCTGGAGGGCTCCCATGAAGCAAAGTGGATGTGTACCACACTCAGCCTTTTCCAGCACTCATACAACCAATGGAAAGTTTCAAACCGGGACAGTTGCAGGTGGTCAGGCTGGTCATCTCTTCAAAATGCCAACCCGTGCTCCTCAAGAAATAGGAGTCAGAGTCCTAATTCTCACACTGAAGAACACCTCAGTGGGTCTAGACTGATAGAATCATTTAGGTTGGGAAAGACCCTTAAGATCATCAACTCCAGCCATAAACCTAACACTGCCAAGTCCATCACTAAACCATGTCCCTAAGTGCCACATCTACACATCTTTTAAATACCTCCAGGGATGGTGACTCAACCACTTCCATGGGCAGCCTGTTCTAGCACTTGATAACCCTTTCACTGAAGAAATTTTTCCTAATATCCAATCTAAACCTCCCCTGGCACAACTTGAGGCCGCTTCCTCTTGTCCCATTACTTGTTACATAGGAGAAGAGACCAACCCCCACCTCACTACAACCTCCTTTCAGGCAGCTGTAGAAAGCGCTAAGGTTTCCCCTCAGCCTCCTTTTCTCCAGGCTAAACAACCCCAGTTCCCTCAGCCGCTCCTCATAAGACTTGTGCTCCAGACCCTTCACCAGCTTCATTGTTCTTCTTTGGACATGCTCCAATAATTGATACGGGGGACACTTCAGCCACTGGACATGCGAAAAGCAATACAATAAACAAAGGGCTAAGTTCCTCCGCAATAAGGCAAAAAGAGTAGGTAAAGAAGACATCAGTGCAGAAAATTTATCAACAGGGCAATTCACTAAGTGATGTGAGAGCAATAGAAAAGTCTCTTCTGACAGTTTTGATGCAGATTCATGCATTGATGGAACAGGCCAAACAAGCAGCATGGATATTGCTTCTTTTAATAGTTTGCTAGGGTGAAGTGGTATATTGCTAGAGGCGAAAAGAACTGAAGAGAAAGAATTAAAAATAAATAGGCCAGAACAAAGCATATTTTCAATTTCAGTTGCAAAACCAATGTAGCAACAATTTTCTCTTCTTTTAGTATGAAAAATAATGCTGGCGAATTGCAATGTCACCAATGTAAAACAAAGACTGAACACCAAAGAGGTTTTGGTGCTTGCTTTTTTTCATTATTTCAAGAGAAAACTGTTTGCTATACTGAGAAGTTTCTTTACATGTAGCGAAGGGAAAGTACAAAACCAATATGTAAATCTAATATGCTCAATCTCTATATTTGAGTTTCCACTGAAATAAAACAAATTAATCTTCAAAACTATTTGAACACTTAATTAAAGAAGTCTCAAAAATAAGGCTCATGCTTGCTTCATTTGCTTTCAGTCACTAGGATTTCATTTACGCATGGTTTACTGTTTGTTCCAAAGTGACTGTACATAGGCCCCAAAAAGCAATAGTTTAGGTCATGAAGGTCAAATAAAATTCAAAGATCAGACAAATAGATTTGGGAGGGACCTTAAGCTATTGAACATAACAAATGTGTTTTTTATTTTGTTCCTGAACCCTCAGACACTGGAAAACAAATCTCCAGGCAAAACATCCCAGTGGCTCACTTGTATTGCTGTTAAGGGTCTGCCAATCCTTAAAAGAAAAACAAAAAAGTTTTATTCCAATTTACTATTGTTACTTCTTGGCAGGTCTATTAGAGACAAATTGAGTTCTTTCCTCTCTACACTGCTATATTATTACCACATCGCTTCTCAGTTGTATTTTTATAGGTTAGGATAAACTATCTCTATTCTTCACTTCTCCTTTGGAAGTCACATACTTACACATTTTTCTGAGTAAGGTAATGTTTCCTCTTTAAAGATGAGGAGTTCATTGATGGGAAGGAGTCCATTTCAGAGGTTGGACTTGAGTCTCCTGACTTTTCCTTACCAAATTTTGGTGAAAGTATGAAAAGAAACACTATGTCATCCACATCAGCTCTGTAAGCTCTTGAAATGAGATATTCACCAGGTAAGCACAGAAAAAAAATGGCTTAGAGGAAAAAGAGTATAAAAATAGGTATAAAGATATATTATCTCTACTCTTCATTTCGCCTTTGGAAGTCACATACTCCAGACCCTAAGTATTCTTATTCCCTTCTTCTGCGTTGTTTACCTGGTACTTATCTCTCCTAAAATATGGTGCCCAAAATGGGGCAGAATAATGCAGAAGGTTTACCAATGCTGAACAGAGCAGAAATTTTACTTCATGTGCAGCATGCCTGCCAACAATGCTCCTCTTTATACAGCCCAGTATAACTTGCCTTTCATCAAAAGAGCTTGACATCACTGAATTACATTCAACTTGTGATCAGCTACAGCCTCATACCTTTTTCTGCAGAACTGAAAAGTAAATGAGTTATTCCCATGTTTCATCTGTGGGGTTCATGTTAGCAGCTTAGGCAGGGAGTAGTGCAGAACCAACCCTGAACTCAGCCCCTCATTTACTTCAGACCACTTCTCCAAACTACCAAGCTCCCTTGAAATTCTGAAACCGTCCCTTCAGCATCCCACCAGATGCTCTCAACTCTGTCACAAACTTCCATATCATTAACACACTAACAACTGCAGTCTTCAGACAGATGAGCCTCAGGACTATACAGTAATTCTCTGCAAAAGTGGAATGCTGAAAACTGTGCTGGTTACAGTTTGCAAACCAATTTTGGACCTGACTTGCATTCCTCTCCTCTAAGCCATTCTTCCTGTGTTTACCTTGTGACTATCCCATTTCAAGAGCTTACTAGAGGTCATGTGGATGGCATCTAATGTTTATTTTCATACCTTCACCAAAATTTGGTAAGCAAGAGTCAGGAGACTCAATTGCACCTCTGAAATGGACCCCTTCCCACCACTAAGCTCCTCACCTTTAAAGAGGAAACATTACCTTATTCAGAATGGCAATGCTCTGCTTTCTCTGTTAGCTGGGTTTTCATTAGATTTACTTAACCACTCAGATTCCCCCAGCTGATCCTACCCACTTTTTAAAGTTTGAATTCTGACTTACCAAGGGAACTGGAGGGCTGACAGTGTCACTCTGGCTTCATAACTTTAAACATACAAGCCTAAAAACACGTAAGTCAGGTCACAGGTGGTGTTCAGACAATACTATTCAATGGGTTTTGAGCACTTATCACATGACATTAGCACATCTAGAAGAGGATCCAAATGGATTTCATTTTAAAGAAACATGGCTATTAAGAGTATAGCCTTCATTCATACACTAGAATTGTACTCTGTTGTAAAATAAATTAGTGCTTTAGCTGTTTGAATTTTAAATGGTTTTGTTGTTTGAGTAGTACTTTCCCCAAACATGAAATACTTAGTTTGACTTCAGTTGATTTTCAGGTCACTTAAATACAGAACCTTGGAAGATAAATAAATACTTAACTCCTAGTCTCGTCAAAAGCCATTGAAGTGACTAAACATGTTTGGAAGTCTGAGCCTTGGTCTCTCTGATTCTGAATTCCCCATCTGCAAAATGGTGACAATTTTTCCCTGCTATTTCCCATCCTATGAGGGCAAACTAGTGAGATAAGATGATCACAGAGAGTATCTAAGCAACTGCATTGGTTTAATTTTTGTATTTTCTTTTATAGATTTCAATACTTTTAAAATGTTTGGGTTTCCCTTAGCAGTACATTTTCATGCAACGCGAGGTATATATTTATACACTTTTGTTTCTGAAAGTATTGCTCTTAATGCTGGCACAAGTGCAGCAGAAACAACAGTAATCAATTTGATTTGGCCTTATGAAACAAGTGTCATTTTGATAAATGATCCTAATTAAGTTGATATTTCAGGTAGAAAGTGTATTGAGTTAATGTGTTGGCACCTCTCTAGTTATCGTCAGACAAGTACAGATGTTGCAATAAAGTAGCAGTAGTACATTATTAACTTTGCAAGTCACTCAGTTTGCATTCACAGAGTTTGACCAAAGCCACACAACTCGGCAACTGAAAGAAAATGCTGATTTTAAGTTTTAATTATTCAGCAACATACACAAGTAGTAGCTCCAGGAAGTTTCAAAGCTATAGGTCATTCCTTGATGATCCCTCTCCAGAATGGAAATGATTAATTAGTCTAGTGGCAGCACAGTACTTAGGGCAGAGAGTCACGTTTGTTTAGAAAACCTTGCTCAAACAGCAAAAGACAAAACCCATGTTTCTTCTCTTTTACATAAATCTAATTACAGAATGTCCTGTTAAGGCTAAAAGATACCATGCATTTACATAAATCTAATTACAAGATGTCTTGTTAAGGCTAAAAGACATCATACATTTATGCACTGCTTTCTTATGCTGTGGAAGTCTTTGATACGTGGCTCATGGTTGGCAAATACAAGTTTGTTTTCCATTTAGCAAGGGTAGCAGATAAAATAACACACTAGTCATCTATCTGCTCTGAAGTTAAAGCAGTCTTACATTTTCCACATTTTTCTACTGAGTCCTCTGTAGCCCTAAACTGATGTATTGCACTTATCAATTTATACAGACTTGCAGCTACACTTACTATTAAAACACAACTCTCTTGCAGTGAGGGAGCTGCTTTCTTACCTAGCTCTCCCACAACAGGTATGACTGTAGAGTATCAGCTTGCAGCTCAAGCACCAGTAAGAGCAGTTATGATGTAGTCAGGTAGGTAACCACAAGCACCGGTGAGACTCCATGCAGTTCTGTCACCACAACACAAACCTGAGCTAACTTCGGAGTTAACAGTTTCCTCTCAGACACCACAGGGCTACACATGGCTTCTGGAACTGACAATGGGCTGCCAGTCTGCTGTGCGGCAAGCAGCAACCCAGCTTGAAGGCTCCTTCTCACTCTCAAAACGCATCTTTTTGGAAACATTTCCAGAAGCATAGAGGTTGAAAGGGACAAAGCACTTCCTACCTGCAGCAAGTTTCAAAGGCGTTTCAAGAACCATGCCACCACTACTCAAACCCTGGCCCGTTGGAAACTGTCTTCCCTTCTTTTATTAAGTTTGGCCTGCTAAAAAACAACTGTGTGCTGAAAATATTTTCTGATGTTTCTTGTATCGAATTACCTGTCTCCTCAGGGGTTTCCCCTTGCAAGACATCTGAGAGAAATGGTTTGTCATATTTTCTTCAGAGCCACAGAAAAGTTCCCTCTAGAGTATAGAAAAAGGTTCTGTTCTTGATATCTACCTGTCAAAAATCAGGATATACCTCCACTAGGTGTTTACCTCACAGAAACAATCTTGACGTTAGATCAGTCCGCTTTCATGTTGTAGGCCATGAGGTGGGGATCAGTCACCATGGTTGTAACATCTTTCAGGCTGACACATCAACTAAGCCAGGGTAGAAATGGATGTACCATGGGCATGACAACAGAAGAAAATGACTTCAGGCAGACATGCTTCTGTCAGATTCTGATAACTCAAAAAAAAAAAAAAAAAAAAAAGAAAATTGCACACCGTAGAAAAAGACATACTTCTATACTGTAATCAGAACAGCCATATAAAGAGCAGAGACAGGGAAAAAAAGAACAATAAATTCAGTTGAATGCAACAACTTCTCTGGTCACAACGTAATGGGATATTCATGCATCATTCTAGAAAACAGGGCAAATTATATACCTATTTCCTTGATGAAACTATATAATTAGTAGCATTGCCAGTCTTAAATAAAAATTATTTATCCACAAAATATCCATGAGAACACCAAGAAAATGTCACTTTTAAGCAGACATATACGGTCATAGTTAATTTGCTCAATTTTCCCCATACCTGTGCATTCTAAGAAACTTCAGCCACACATACAAAAAAAAAAAATTCTAGAGCAATCAGGATGTGGGGCCTGAAAAAAAACCCACATGTACTGTTACATTTATCACAAGATGATAAAGACACATAAGTAGCATGAGATGTATTGATAATTAATATTTGCAGAAATACAGCATGAAAACAGCCACATCATCCACCTGGCACAGAACTTAAAGTATCCTTCAACTATGAAGCACCTTTCTAGCAGATACTAATATCTGACAACTCCACTTAGGGTTGAAAACCGCTATCAGGATTTCAACAACAGGAGCAAGTCAAATAAATTAAAATGACACAACTCCCTAGTGGCGCGTACTCTGTCTCTCTTTTTCACTCACTAGAAAAACTGTTCTGTCATTTTGCATGTTTAGCACAAACACAAATGCCAGACAGGCACTGGAAGCCTATTGAAATTGCTCATATGATTTTCTTAGGTTTTATTAAAAAAAAAAAAAAACCCAAACAAAAAACCAAAAACCAAAACCACCAAAAAAAGGCAACATTTTCATTTTCTGCAAATTTTGCCAAAAAGGCAGGGTATCTAACACCACCATAAAATCTTGCTGGATGGATGAGGAATATTAGGAATCAAATACTTCTCCTCCCTCACAACAGCTGTTCCAACAGGGACAGATCTTGTAAGGCAGTCAAATAGTTCTTAATGCTTTAGGATCATTAAGCAGTAGTACTAGAGCCAAAGAGATTGATTCATGTGCAAGAACATAAGCAGTCCTAGCAAATGACAAAAAGTGCTCTGTACACTCGTATCCACTGCTCACAGGTCTGTTCATGCTCACTCTTGCCATCAGATAGGGAACTACAAAGAAAAACAATAGACGAAGCTTCGTTCAACAGCACCGAAGCATTGCAGGTAGTACCAGATGAAGTTACCAATGTTGTTGCTATAATAGTGATAGATACAAGGATTTCCAAAAGTCTCATTCATAAAGATGGCTCTACTTGTCAACATCTGGAATCTCAGCAATTTTTGTAGAAGCTGTGTTTATCTCAGCTGTGAAAAAAGAGTACTTTGAGATAACCAATGTTTTCTATGCATCGAGGATATTTCCTGGTGCTTTTCTTAGAGGGACTCATCCTGGTTATGTGGTTGTTTCCTGCAAGAAGGAACCACTAAATACTAGGTTCTGCCAGTGGTAATGACACCACTGCTAATGTAGAGAATTAAAGAATTATCACCCATCAACCACAGCACTCAGCTAGCGGTGTCTGCAAACACAGCTTGAGGGAAGCATGTCATGTGTAGAATCTCACCTGGAGACTGTACCAACTCTACCAACCACTCTTACAAGAGGCTTCTAACTGTTCTGAGGATAAACATTTTCACTTCTTCCCAGAGCAGCATCAGGTTACACATTCACCCGACACAACTTTGCCTGCCTCTGATGCAGAGACAGTGCCAGTCTGCAGTACTGGAGTGGTAGATGCAGAAGGGAGGCAAGAGTGGTTAGTCTCTGCTCAATGCTAAGGATGTTTTACTGACACAGTTGCCATGAGTTTTGCAGACGCTGACTGGCTAAAACCTTAGATTAATAGTATTTTGCCCCCAAAATGACCCATCCAAGTTAGAGTTGGAAACTCTTCTTGTGGACTATGAGAAAATACAGGTGCTGACAGCTATCTCTGAACTTCCCAGTCTTCACTGAGAAGGTTCAAGACAGACACAGAGTCCAATAAAGAAAATGCATTAAGGCAGAACATGCAGCTTTCTGTGGTTATCTGTAAAGGAGTTAAAACAGTGTCTAAGAGACCAGAAGCATTGAGGGGTCTGACGCTTTGCTATGGTGACAACCTGGCTAACATATTTTTAGAGAAAGGAAGGGAACACATCATCTGCTCTTAAAAAAAACCAAAACCAACCAAACAAAAAAACCCCAACAACAACAAATAAAAAAACAACAAGAAAGTTAAAATAATACAAAAGAGAAAGGAAAAAAAAAGAGGGATACATCCTAACATTATTCTAGCATTAAAGCTACTGAAAACTAAAGGAGGAGACACCACTGGGATCATGCACTACCATGCCAGCAAGACGCATTTGTCCTCAGGTGGTACTGTAAGAGGGCACCCCTGTATGTCAGTTTGGCCCAGAATCAGCTGTTTTGTTTCCAATCTTGCATACATCCATTTATAACAAAGTGCAAATCATAAGGGAAATACATAGTAAAGAATTGTTTTATTCATTAAAAAAATAGAAATCACCACAGCCATAAAGATACAGGAAGAGAGTTCTATATCACAATTCCTCCTTAATCATGGATAAATGGATAAATCTATTTTAAATATTCCTTTACACACACTGCATCTATAATAGGGACAGAGTTCAATACCAATAACACTCGATGCTTAAACAACAATCTACTATTTAGTCTAGTAATTTTGCTATTCTATTTAATCACTTTTCAATGGAAAAAGCATCTCTGCACTAATTACCACTCAGAACAGTTTCTAAAAATGGAGTATTACTGCTTCTAGACTTCATCTTTACAAACTTTCTTTTCAATTTTTTTCCCCACCACAGATAGCTAAATATTCTGCATTAGTGACTTGGAAGCAAGAACACATAAAAGTTGCAATTCATTTTGCTGCACCATCTTGTGGTTAATAGTAGCAGCCACACCAAGAATGATCCACAACAGATTGTCAGGTGTTGACAAAACCTCTGCACTGCCCCATGCTTTCGGGATTAAAACCGATTCTTTCAAAGCATGCCACGGAAAGCTATCAGTCTCATTCACCCAGGTTCCAATGGAGGGCAGAAAACGATGAAATTTCTCAGTTACTGGGTGTTTATTTGGTTATGCAGCAAGTTTTAAATGTCCACAATCATCCAGCCTTGTCATTTTGCTTCCTTAACTCTGGCTTTTACCCTCCCCTTGACCACTTCATACTCCCTACAGACAGCTTTATGTTACAAATGCAACAAAACCCACACCCAACCAAGTTCAGGCATACAAGATGACAATCTTGTGACACGTGGCATCGCAAAGGGGTGAACCACCTTACACAGAAATTCAGGTCTGAGACGTCAAAGCAGAGGTACTAGTTTAAGAAACTTAATGTGCAACGGCTTCTTGAATATTCACTTAATAGAGAAAAACACAAGATGTTTGCAAATAGCCACAGGCCCTGGCTAACACTGACTATGGTGATTATATTCCCTCCGAGAAACTCTTGTGCACGTGGAGGAGGCAAAGACAATTTTCACACAGGTACAATCAGCATGAACACATTTTAAAAATCAGTCCAGCATTTTTTATTCTTTTCCAGCATTCCTAGGTCAGACTGAAAAAACAAGCAACCAGCACTCTTACTGCCATATTTATGTATGTCTTAATGCTGCTTTTGAGTTTACATGGATTAGTTAATGAGAATACAGCAGGGCAGTCAGAGGGATGAAAACCAGTGAACACTTCACTAGATCAGTCAATACATTCTTACAAAGATGAGTTTTGATGACTATTAACGAATATTCAAGAAGTTAATATTTGGAAGCCATTTAGGCTTTGCAAGTACATGACAAAAAGCTACACAGAGTTTAATATTTTTCAATAAAATCACTTTTTAAAACTTTACAAAATATCAATAAAGTACTAACTTCCCAAGAGTAGAGAGCTATTAGCTCATTCCTATCAGTGAACTTAAAACATTCTCATCTCCTCAAAAAACATTAGCCACCAAAATATTTATGCACAAGCTGTTATAAAAGCCACTTTACTAAAACTAAATAATTTTACTATTCAACAGTGACAAATGAAGCAGATACTGGTATAAATGAAGAAAAGTACTTAAAAGATCACTAAAGGGAAAAGGAGGGAGCACCCTCACTATTGATGATATAAATGAAGATCCCTTAATAGGCTAAGTTTTAAATGGCAAAGTTATTCATGGAAAAGTTACTAACACAGTAAATCTGTATAAATAACTTTAAGTGTTCTAGTGCTGATTCAGTAACACTTAAGAGCCGTCAATGCAATTACTAGCTGTTAAACCTGAATAATGAGCTCTCATGTAGGCAACAAGTACAACTGAAAGAAAAACACTCCATCTTAAAACTAGGCAGATTTTTCCTCCTCAAACACAACGGCCAATTAACAAATACTGTTTCAACACAGCAAAAAACGAAAAATCGCAATACTTCTCCGTTAGTCTACATACTTCCCCATCAACTTTTATCCCGTAGGCTCGCTGCCTGTAATTACTTCACCTACAATATTCAAATCACTAAACTGAAACCTTTCATTACTCTATTGTGTTCATGCTCTGCACAAGATGAAGAGCATGCAGCTTTTTCAGAAACACTCGCATTTCCCTTTCAGCTGTAAACATCAAAAGCACCAGCACAAGGTACTGCCCAGACCCATACCAAAGGCATTTAGCACCTTCCTGCAATAGCAGTATATATACTCTGACAAACAGTCGTTAAGCAAAAAGTTACCATCCCTACTCCATCACAGGCTAATTTGTTTCATAAAACAAGCCTGTATCATAGGTATTTCTTCCTAGAGTTTACATCAGCATCCTTGATGTTGTATTAAAATGCTTGTACTGTCCAATCTGCAAAAAGCCAAGGGGAATAAATTCATATCTAAAATCTATAACATTCTTTTTAACTAACCAATCTAAAATTACATTTAAAATTATTAAAACCTATGCTAGAAGCTAACCTAACTAAAATCGGTTCTAGAAAGCTTAAACAATATATTAAAAAGCAGTACATGTCTTCTAATGAAATTGTGAAGTTGCACCAGTGTCTGACACACATGGAACTACAAATTCCCAAAGTGGTAACCCAGTTTTGCTAGTAGCATCCTCTTCTGCAGGACAAGAGGCAGATTTTCTGCATTTTATTTTGTTCAGCTGGTTCCACTCATTGCCTATCTCCTTCATGATTAAGGATCTGACTGGGAGCTGAAGAGGCAGGAAAACTTTATGCACTTTCACATGAAGAATGAGTATCTTGAGATGGACATGACAAGCCCTACACACACAACCCTCCACACACAGCAGTATAGAAACATATGTCTGATGAGAAACAATGGAATTACTATAGTGTAGTTTTAAGGACATTTGAAAGATGAGGTAAAGGCAGTTTCACAAACAGAGGAAAAAAACTGCAGAGTTCTTAGTGTAGTATTAGCAGGAGTGTTACAGATATCACACAAGAAAAAAGGTTTTGAAAAGTAAAAGGATTACTAAGTACAAAAATATAGGAGCAGAGGAAAAGATTGTTTTTTTAAGTCTAACATTCTTTTAAAAAACATACGCAATTTAATATGAGACAAAAAGGAGAAGACAGGTTTAAGTGGGAGGAATGATACATGACGCTCTACTAAGATGGATAGAAACGTACTCCTCTATTTGTTAACTTTTTCTGCAAAGGTAAATAAATGAGGGCTTGGTTTCATTCACAAAAACATACGTACAATTTTATATCTTGACATATTTCTATTTAGGTTCACACCACCATTCAGCTTTGATGAGCACTGCATATATTTCGCATCCAAGTGAACATCACAGTTAATAGACAAAGTAATTTTACAGCAGCTTCTCAATTTAATCAATCCATATTAGGTTCCAATATGGATGTAAAGACAAGATTTGTTACTTTGACTGCTATCTCTGAAATACAATTAAAGCCTCATTTGTTGAAAAGCACTTTAAGGCACACGTACAACCCAGGACCTGATGGACATGCAGTTAAATAAATTAGACTTCCAGAATAGTAGAATAACTCCAAACGTTAAGAAATGCATTTAACATAAAAACAGCCTTCCAGAAAAATCAAACCATGTGCAGGCATTCTGAAACGTCAAAAAGAACATCTGAACATCATTTTACTTGCATCAACTAAAAGCCCTTTTGATCAAGTAAGTGGCAATATTATGTCCCTTCCTGGCTCATCCTTGTCAGCTGTTTGTAAATAATCTTTAAACAATCCCTGACAAATACTTTGCATTGCTCTGCCAGGATCTGGATTAGGATGAAGAACACTTCCAAACATCTTCGGAGAAGTAAGGGAAAACAAAAAAGTGAAATCCAACATCTAAAATAAGGCATTAGAATCATCTTATCTCACAGCCCTTCCCATCTGTGCTGGTTTTGGCTGGGATAGAGTTAATTTTCTTCACAGTAGCTAGTATGGGGCCATGTTTTGGACTTGTGCTGAAAACACTGTTGACAATGCAGAGATGTTTTTATTCTTGCTGAGCAGTGCTTACACAGAGTCAGGGACTTTTCTACTTCTCCCCCCTCCCCACCAGCGAGGAGGCTGGGGGGAGCACAAGGAGTTGGGGGGGGACACAGCCAGGACAGCTGACCCCGACTGACCCAAGGGATATCCCACACCATATGATGTCATTGCTCAGTATAACAAGCTGGGGGAAGAAAGAAGAAAGGAGGGGGATGTTCAGAGTGATGCTGTTTGTCTTCCCAAGTCACCGTTAGGCATGATGGAGCCCTGCTTTCCTGGAGATGGCTGAACACCTGCCTGCCCATGGGAAGTGGTGAATGAATTCCTGGTTTTGCTTTGCTTGTGCACGCAGCTTTTGCTTTACCTATTAAACTGTCTTTATCTCAGCCCACGAGTTTTCTCACTTTTACTCTTCAGATTCTCTCCCCCATCCCAGCTGGGGGAGTGAGCAAGAGGCTGTGTGGTGCTTAGTTGCCAGCTGGGGTTAAACCACATGACACCATCATGGCCCATATCAGGTTGGATTTATTATTTTTACTCTTTTTTAAAATAAATACTGTATTCTATTTTTGGTACTCAAAGTCCTACTTAAGACAAGCAAAATCCCTAGACAAAACTCAAAGAGATGAATGTTCAAGACTGCTGAATACAAAGTAAGTTCAGAGTTACTTTGATAAAATAAGTCTGTAGTTTCTTATTACCACATATAGATGCACAAACTTATGCTACTGTCACTTTTGATCCTCCCTACCAGCCCCTACAGTGATTAGCATATCTGGAAAGGAACGAGGGATACATGTGGGAGGGAGGGAGAGTCTAGATTCCAAGCAGTAACTATACTGAATTAAAACTCAACTTCAGGATTTTTATGCTTCATGACATAAAATTTTCATTATCAAAGAATCAGATGTGGATCTCTTTTTGTTTTGTTATGAATTTCATGCTTCCTTTTTCTTGAATTTGGATTACTTATTCTATACACAGGGCATACAATGAAAGTCAACAAAAAACACATGGCAATGTATTTAGGAGAGTCACTGTCCAGAAATGAATTATGAAAATAGAAATATATGCACACTATATCAGAATTAATATTAATCTTAACTATCTCCAGAAAGCAACTAACAAGACAAAAGACATCCAAATGGGCAAGACATTCCTACTCCTTAATTCTTTCTGACAGTACTGAAGGCTCCTTGGAGTGAAAATTTAAGCTTTTTATAGCCTATTAAAGATTATAAATTCACAGTTATCAAACAAGGAAAGGGACTTCAGTTCCCATATGAATGGCTCACTGAAACTGAAGTGCAGTTGCTGTTTAAAACAAAGTTGATCTAAGCAAACAAAAATAAAGGACTGGAGAATAACCATTATGTAATTCATCAGTGTGGCCTCCTTTATAATACTACATACTGTAAATGTCTAAAAATCCTGACATCAGAGTGAACTCAAAGAAATGCCACACAACATACCTAATACAGAGAGACTGAAAAGAATTAAAATGGTTTCCATAAAAGAGGAATAAGAGCAAACAAGAACAATCTATTTTTTTATTAAAAAGTTGTAAGCCTCCGTGGTATGTGTGTGGATAAATAGATACCCATCTGTTCTCCATGCAGAAGAGGGCAGTCAGTAAAATAAGCCAATAAAAAGTCAACAAAATAAGTGGCAAACAGTAAAAACCATTACATGCTTCAGCAGTGATTGCCAAAGTTAGTCAACATCAAAACTCAGAACGGACCGACATTAATGGACTTATCACAGTTAGTGAAAATATAGGTGCCCAACTGCTTCTGGCAAAACAGAATTGAGGAAGACAGAGCATAATCATATCCCACACTGACCCTACAGAGTCCTTTGGCTTCCCCCCCGCCCCAGTTTTGCTGAGCGGTTGTTTTAGGTTTTTCTCTTTTAAAGGACTGGTAGTGAACACAGCTAGCTAGCTGTCATCTAGACAGACCAGAGGATTTCACGCAGCATGGCAAATCCTATTTTTCTGTATGCTTTTCTCTGTGCTAGTCTTGGCTAGTCTTGCCAACAATGACATAATTCTCAAACGTCTATAAACCAAGTTGCGTATGTGACATTAGAAAGCCCTCAAATTAGAAAAAGGCCACTAAAAATATCAGCTGTCCAGCAAGTCTGCTTTGTACATCACTGAATCACAAAGCAATTTTGGTTGGACAGGACCTCTGGAGGTCACCTAGATCCAAACACCTGCCCAAAGCCAGTCTGATCAGACAGCACTGGGCGGTGTCCACTCATGAACATTTCCACGCACAAAGACTCCACCACTGCGTGTGACATCCTGACCCAGTATTTTGACCACCCACATGGTTAAAAAAAACCCCTAAGTTTCCTAGTCCCCGGCCACAACAGCTCACATGCCTCGCCAGCTGCCAAGCCCCTTCACAGGTCCCCGAGGCCCCACGCTGCAGCCCTGCTTGTCGCCCACGGGGAGGCACCCCTGACACCACCAGCTGCTCCCAGACAAGGTTACCCCACCAGCAGGGAACACCAGGGCCCAGGCTGTCCCAGCACCACGCCGCTGAGGCCTCTCAACTCCTGCACCCCCATCTCATCACCCCCGCGACTGCCTGGGGGCTACGGCCACCAACAAATCCCCCCACACCTGACCTCTCCAGCTGCCCTTAGAACCCTTCTCTGGGTTCTACCTACGGGTAGGTAGGTAGGTTAGAGGTACCTACCTCTAACCCTAAGCTCCGGGGCGCAGGCCTCCCAAACAGCCTCCAGTCTGAACCACCTTCCCTTCTCGCCACCCTACGAGCCCACCCGAAAGATCTGCCGCTCCCTTTACTTGCACCCATGGGACTGAGGTGCCCCCGCATCCCTCCAAGCCTGTCCCCGGCACCCCACGCCCACCACTCAGCACACCCAACCGCTTCGTATGCGTCCTGGGAATCTTTTCTTTTTTACTGAGGTAGCAATCTTGAAATATAATTAATGAACATAGTAACGACAGCAGCATCTGCACAAAACAATGGAGAAGTGTCTTCCATCATCAGAGCTCTGCAGGCAGTAACGAAACTCACAGAAAATTCCACGTTGTCTAGAAGAGCTGATGGAGAGGGGGAAGACACAAAATGTATTTGCTAGCAATGGCTTAGGCAGGAGCAAAAAGGGGATGAGCAGCACAGGAATATGAGCTCAATGCTGTATGGAGAGCCAAAAAAAAGAAAGCACCTCTTGCTTACGAGCGGAAAAAGAGCATATATTTAATCAGACACTTACTAGCCAGAAGCTAGGAGAGTCTGAAAGTGCACAGGATGGTCCCTTTACTGATGGCTATGAGAAGAAGGCTGGGGGCTTTTTTAGTGTCTCACTCAAGCATTGCCTCTAGAGATGGCGTGGCTTTCTGTTTCCAATACCAACTGCATCTAGTCTTCAGTCTGGTAGGCTTTTCAAACTTTATAACTGGGTGGTGGGATTGATGCTTGGGTGGGAGATACATGGAGACAGAAGGAGCAAGGAAGTAACCGGACTAAAACATGAAATAAGGGTGAGGTAGGAACACAATACAGAAAAAAAGACAGAAAGAATAGCAAGACAATGGCATAGGAAACCAGAGAAGAGATTCTGCAAATTGTAACCAGGAATAAAAAAAGAGGAAGTGGAAAAAAGCAGGGGAAAAAAACCCAACAACAACGACGACGAAGAGACAGCAAAAATCTCTGGTTACCAAGTAAGTTAGACATTTTTCCAGTATCAAAGTTGATTTACAATGCCACCCATTAAACACAACACTCCAAAATCAACTCAACTTTTATATTCTCTGGGGTAAAGGAGTGTAGCCTTTTTTTTTCCTTGGTATTTTGAGTCTATTTCTTCACTGTGAAGGAAGAGATTAGTCAGAAATTTTCAAGGATAGGAGATTTCTTTAATGCTTTTTGACTCCTTAGGACTGTATTCCTGATGCGTCCATATGCATGCTTCTCCCCTGCTTAAAAACGTCACATGTGAAAACTGGTGAATCCTAACTGCAGATTGTGATGGCAAACGCTAAAACATGAGAGAGGCATAATTTTGTATCAAATTTGATCTGAGTGTTATCTAAAGCTGCAACTGTATAGGATATTTCTACAGCTACTAAGCTCAACTGATTGATTATAATCCATGGCACTAATCAAGCTGGAAGAAGCAGCAACAGTCTCAGCCCTCCTAGCCCCAGTTGTTATCCTCACACTGTCTTCCTTCCCTTATATGCAGCTGCATGAACATAAATATAGATAATTTTAATTGAGATAGATCTCCAAACCAATTCAATTCACAGCTACACAAGCTTTGGGAAGTTGGGGGAGACAGAGGATAGAGAAACAAGCATTGGCACAGTAACCGAGATGAGGGAGAAGAGTGCAGGACATTTTTTGAGAGAATGCCAGTTTATCCTGGCTTGAAGTCTTCTGCTGTAGTTTCACACCCATTTTAAAGCAGCTCACAGGACTACCATCTACGTAAACACCTACAAGATATCCTCTGAGACAGTAAAGACACAATAATGTGCTTAACCACAGCACAAACACTTTTTAAAGATAAAATAGTACGGAAGACATCTTGTATCATGCACCTAGTCCCATAATAACCTGTCATAAGCTTCCTTAATTATAAAAATAAAGGGCCTTTGCTTTGCAAGACCACATTTCCAGAAGCAGCTGTGAATAGCTAAAGGTGCACTGGAAGTGAAGGCATCTAGTTGTTTAGAAGTCACAAGCACAGATAGCCAGCTTCCCAGACTTGGGAAGAGGAGAGGGAACCTAGACAAACCAAATCCATGTATAATATAAAACCTACATAAATTAGGCATAGTGGTTTTTGCATATTAGGCATGTAAAAACATAGTGGAGAAAATAAATATCAGTGATGCTGCTCACTAAGGAACACAGAAATTCCCAAGCTAGCGTTAATACAGATTTCTCACCTGGATTCAGATGCACTGTTTTGGATCAAGTAAGCCCTACCAGGCCTGGTTTGTACAGAAGCTGTGCGACCAATACTGCTAATCTCCTCTTGTATCAGTTGCCATTCTGAGGTTTGCACGTGTGCAAGGAAACAATCTCTTTTTTCTGCTCTGACAATACATTTCATGCACACTAGGATAATCCAGATGTGGGTCTACAAGCATTTCTGCAAGATAAATAACTGACAGAAGATAGTGCATGTCTGTATTACCTCAGACTAAGACACACTGAGCTGAGAAAACAAATGGAATGCTTGCAAGTGCCAATAAGTTCTTACAAGAGTTTTGCCTTATAAGAGTTGCAAAACTCTCCTTTTTGTAAAGGAGAAAAACCTTCTCCTCCTACAGTCATCAAAAGCAACCACAGTCATACAGTAATTAAACAGTTGTATTAGTCCTGCAACCAGTCACTAGTTATTCAAACTCTTCATATTGCTATGAAGCAGGTCACTCCCCCCAGCTATATGACTAAGGAGTTGGAACAAACTGTTCCCTTTTCCTTTCCACATTACCAGTGCCTTGAACTTATGCTAATGATACACTGAATGTTTTTCCCACACACTCTGTCATCACCACAGGCTACAACGAATGAAAAGGGAGTTAACAGGTACAGTTACACTGACATGTACTGTGCTGGGGAACTAGTCCACGAAAATTTCTTACAGCTAGAGGTAAACACAATAAAACTACAGCATTCCAACAGTTTTATTTGTTCTAGCATCCCAATATATGAAAACACTGCAGGATAAAACTAGAAAAGCTTCTCCTGTGATGGGTATTTTGTTATAGAACAGGTCAAACAATGAGATCTTCTCAAAGACTCCTATAATAGCATCCTTAATATTTCAAGGATCTGAATTAACACCTTGTAGAACTAAAGTATTAATTAGGCAACAGTTTGAGAGTTGTCAACTACTATAATAAACTGCTGCGGGCATGAAGGGCTTTGATTAGTCTTACTCTCCATATGCTTATACATAAAATTAATTTATGATATCCTTCAAATAAAATCCTGCTGCATTTCAATAATCTTCCAACTAAACATTTTTAAATGGTGCGTAATTTTTTTAGAAGTTATCCATGGCAGAATTAGAGCAGATATTAATACATTTTTTTATAACAAAAAATAAGCTTTACTGTTCTGCTATTCAGGGTGGTTAACTTAACTTTCTTACACAAGGAATCCTTACTATAGGATTCAAACAAATCTTTGATCTTCTAAAATGTCCTCTTTTCACTACTCTCTCTAGCTAAAGAAAGTAATGCTGAAATTCACATGCAAAAAATACGTTATTAGTTGGGGGGGGTTAAGTGGTTTTTTATTTGTTATCAATTAGGTAGACAGCAGGCTTGGGTTCATTTGGTTGGGGGGGAGGGGTGTTTTGTTTTATTAGGATACGATACTACATCAGACACAGCAGCACACAGGCCAGTACATTCACATGAAGAAGCGTATGTGCCACAGATGACCAGCTATGAAAAATCCTCAAATAATTCACCTTTGTAAATAAGTGAATGTTATAAAAATAATTAATTGCACACTAAAAAGCTTCAGAGGTAGACACAGGCAGCAGAACAACCCAAAGCAACCTATATAAACTGGTTACTCTCGAGAAATACAATAAAAATTCTAAACTTGTAACAAGAAGCTTCCTATCTGGGACCTCTTGGGCTGATCATCTCCAGAAGATTCTCCTTACCTAGACCACAGAATCACAGAATGGTTTGGGTGGAAGGGACCTTTGAAGATCAGCTAGTCCAACTCCCCTGCCATGGGCAGGGATATCTTCCATTAGATCAGGTTGCTCAGAGCCCAATATCATTCTGTGATACTAAGAAACACCCACATGACAAGGTCTTAAAAAGCAAATCACAGAATGGACGAACATAAGAAAACTATATTGTGTAGAGCAGAAAAAAATTCAGAGTATGGTCACTTATTCATAAATGCTTAAACATACATATAACCAAAATGAAAATCAAAATTTTAAAATAACAGAGACAGCATGCAGGTGACATCTATTCACAACTTAATGGTTTCTTCCTCCCTTAGTTACAGTGTACACAGATTACTTCAAAGTTTGGCTAATGTTTTAACAATGGATTCACAGAAGGTCCAACATTATGTAATTTCAGTGGCTTTTATCTGCTTTAAGGTGTAAGAAAAGGACTGACCATCCATTCACAACACTGGCAAACAGAATCTGCTTTTTGTAGATTCTGAAGAGTAGCCAAGGATTTTTGACTAATATTATACTGAATCAAAAACATTTGGAAAAACACTAGCTCCAATTTTGTTTCAGCCTTCAGCAGGATACTCAAGTGATAGAAATACAATAGCTACATAAAACAGATAAAACAGACATAACAGTTGGAATACCTTCTTAGCCTTAATTCTAAACGCATTTCTTAACTATTAAACTGTTCCCAATTTATTGCCCACTGAGTCAATTCACTTCCCACTGAGATGGTTTTTAAAAAAACAGTTCCATTCGGTATGTCAGTTCTACCAGGAATGGACTTCAATATCGATACAAAGACGACTGCTAATTCAATCATCTCCTATTATTTTCATTTAAATTTATAACACAGTAGTGTCTAAGACGTAGTAAAGGCAAAAGATTTACCAGAGTTTTTCTATTCTGCAAGTACATTATGAACACCTACTTCATAAATCCAGAAAATTATTTGGTCAAATTGCCTTCCCATACATTTTATGCAAAGAAAGTCCCTCTCAAATATTGTTTTATATATTTAAATTAAATTGAATTTAAATTAAATTTTTAAAATAATGATGATAATATAAGAATTGCTGGTCTTATTGAAGATTCAGTAACTGGAGATACAGCTTGGGCTACACAGGTGCATAGGAAAACAATGCAAATGCGGGTTGTGGATAATAGTGCCTTCCCTGAAAACTCTCAGCATCCAGTGATTCTGCCACAGAAGTACCTCAAGCACTTCTAGCACCTTTGTATAGCTCTTGATAAGTTTTCTTTCCATGACTTTGTCTAGTCACTTTTCAGAGGCTGGTTTCAAAAGGAGCGAAGCTTAAGGTACATAACTAAGTTACTCCTTTGCTTTTTCTCACAACACTAAGAAAAGTCATTTTTAAACCCACAGAAAGCACACTAAGGATACTGAAACAGGTGTTTTCTTCTTTTTAAGTTACACCGAAGTCTTCAAGGAAACTCCAGGGAAGTTTACAGATGGAGAATTTGTTTTAAAGAAGCTAAGAGTTACCTCCCTGTCAGATTTACTTGTAGAGATAGAAAGCTTGCTTCCTTCTTGAAGTGCAGTGGTGGCATTAAGAGTATTTTCTACAATACGCATTGGAAAATGTTTTTATCTAATGATAAGTCTTTCCATAATAATTTCATTACAATACTCTCATAGGAATAGTAAAATGTTATAAATACAAGATGACCTGATGTTGTGATTACTAACAACATTTCTATCAGACAAGAAATAAAGTGCATGCTGTTACTCATGCAACTCCTAATCGAACAAAGACTCTCTTAAGAACTGCCAAAAAGAAAACACTCTTGCTGGTGAAGTATAAAACTAAGAAATATAAGTCTCTAAAATGCAAACGAGCTGGGAGATGAAGATTTTTTATGAATTAAATATGACAACAGATTATCTTTCAAGCACAACCAAGCCCTCAAAAGTGGCATAACTTACAGCTTTGAAAAAGGCCGTGGAGATCGTACTATTTTTCGCACTTTTCTTCACTCTTACAAACAGCATACACTTAGTACGTCTGTTTGCATCACAACAGACAACAAGGGGCTAAAACATGAGAAGTGGCAAGTGATCTAATTGGTATGTACCACACTATGGGGAAGAGGGAGGCAACAGAATAACTTCTTGAAAAGATAAAGACTTTGAAGTAGTAATTCGAACAGGATAATGACTCACTACATTCAACTCAGTTTGTCTGACCTGGAGAAAATGGCTCAACCTAGTATTTGGAAGCAAAGAAGAATCACAAAATTTAATTTTAATTTTAAATTGCTAAGCTGGCCTACTTCAAAAACTACACATTTAACAGTTTCAGATATATCAAAATATTTTTCTGACTTTTCAGAACACTTAAGGCTACTAACCTCTTTTCTTTTGCATATTTTCTAGTTACACATGAGATAAGGTGAAGATTCACAGACATTTTGATTAAACTTCTTTATCCAAGTTTGCTTCAGTTGCTGACAACACACAAACATAGGACTTCCTACCAATTCACGGAACAACATCTATTTTGGTCCAAAATTACCTTGAGAAGAACATCCCAACTAGAGGTAAACCCATCACCAAGGATGCAATATATACAGAACAGTCTTTCACGCAAGATACAGATCAGATATTTACTAAAGTAACCATTTGCAATGGTTACTCATTTATTCCAACATTGATTTTTAACCCCCTTAAGTAGTTAGTGGCAGTATTTTTAATAGTATACAATAAAACCTAGCAAGGAGTATCCAAGAAATTAAGTCTAGAACAACAGGTTCACATTTCTGATTTGGCAATAAAACGTTAATGGGAATTTCTTTTAACCCCAAGGTATACGTGTCTATTAATTTGGGCCCAAACATCTTAAACACAAGTTTCCTCAAGCCACTGAATTTCAATTTCTCTCAGCATTTTATTATTAGAGGAAAACCAGGTTATACAGTATGGCTAAATGACTCCTATCATACCCCATTATCATTTGCTAATAACCTTTGTCAAGCTTTCACCAATAAGGCTAAAATTTATCTTGCTTGCTGTCTGTATGAGGCTTAGGGGATATTTTGAGGAAGAACAGCAGACCAAAAAAATGAGAGACAGACATACAGGAAGTTTCCATGAAACCAGTTTCATTTTTTTACCAAGAGAAAGATTAATTTAAAAAAAAAAAAAAAAAATCTGTCTGTACTTATGAAAAAAATTGAAATCCTTAAGCTATGAAATGGGAACTTTCCTAGAAGATGACTTGGATGTCAGGAATTTGCCTTTTTCTAATCTCAATGAGAACTCATTCAAAGATGAGAAATTTTGAAAAATCAGAGCTGATATATGTTAACAGTCCTCTAAGGCATCTAGAATTTAACAGCATCTTCAGATATTTTTCATTAAAAATGAAAAATGATTTCACCTATGATTTCACTCTGGCTTGCCAGTGCTTTTTTTTTTTTTTTTTTTTGTGGCTGGCACATCATCCCCCATTGAGCATGCTGTCTATATACCACCACCCACTACCAGAGAAACAGAAGGTGCACTAATTGCAGCTCTGGACTTAAGACCAACTATTCTTCTGCCTCAACCATTGAATCAAGTCATTGAACTTGACCTATCATGGTTTCTCACCCTACTGATATGAGAGGGGAATGTCAACATACAATTTCTCTTCACATCTTTTCTACTGTAAATTGTTGCTCCCAGCTCTACAGAGGCCAAAGCTAGTTCACACACAGCACTCACAGTAACTTTTTACCAGCTGCATGCTGGAGAAGTGACCTGACTAGGAATAAAATCTGGACAAAGTAAGTTTGCTTAAATGTAAAATTAATGAGAAGCTTTGTTAAGGTTTCTAATATCCGAGTTCTGCCAATAAGTTTTCTTGTATACACCTAGATCTGATTCCATGTGCACCTATACCTTAGGAACATGCTCTATGATCTGCAGAGAACCCTTGCCTTGGTCATTGATTAGGAAGGATCCATCCTAGGGATAAATCAGAGCTGAACAGGGCCAGAGGTCCTGAACATGGAACGTGATGCTTTTTACTTCTCTTGCCTCCCTGTTCATAAGCTCTTTTCCTCACCCACCTTTTCCTCTTTTATCTCTTTCTGTCTGTGGTTTAATTGGAGTCTTCTTCAGGCAAGACTAAATCTTTTCCTGTGAGTCTGCAACTATAGAGGCAATCAAGAACAGCACCTTAAAGAGCCAGATGCTGCGACAAGTTTGGCAGGTCTCCAAGTGGCTAATAAAACTGTATTCTGTGCCAACCTAGGCCAGAAGCTGCAGAGTAAAGGGTCAAAAACTAAAACATAGTATTTTTCCTTCAAATCTTTCATATTGGATTGAGAGTAGCCCTGCAGAGAAGGACTTGGGGATATTGGTAGATGAAAAATTGGACATGAGCCAGCAATGTGTGGTTGCAGCCCAGAAAGCCAGTTGTATCCTGGGCTGCATAGAGTACTGTGGCCAGCAGGTCGAGGGAGGTGATTCTCCCCTCTGCTTTGCTCTGGTGAGACCCCACCTGGAGTGCTGCATCCAGCTCTGGGGTCCCCAGCACAAGACATACACCTATTAGAGCAGGTCCAGAGGAAGGGCACTAAAATGATCAGAGGGCTGGAACACCTCTCCTGTGAGGACAGGCTGAGAGAGTTGGGGTTGTTCAGCCTGGAGAAGAGAGAGCTCCAAGGAGACCTTATGCAGCCTTTCTATACTTAAAAGGGGGCTTATAAGAAAGGTGGAGTAGTAGTCGTGACACTGTAGTGACAGAACAAGGGGTAACAGTTTTAAACTAAAAGAGGGTAGATTTAGATTGGATATGAAGAAGTGAGGGTGGTGAGACACCACAGGTGTCACAGGGGAACAGGCTGCCCAGAGAAGTTGTGGATGCCCCATCCCTGGAAACATTCAAGGCCAGGTTGGCCAGAGCTCTGAGGAACTTGACCTAGTTGAAGATGTCCCTGCTCATTGCAGGGGGTTTGAACCAGATGACCTTTAAAGGTCCCTTCCAACCCAAACCATTCTACGATTCTGTCATTCTATATTCTTGTGCTTTCCAGATTATCCCTTGACCTCAAAAGGGTGTTGAATTTTTTTGTGAGGTACTCCAACATTACAGCAATAAGCACCACAGAAAAGTCCACACAGAAATTAATAGCCTACAGTAAACAGAGCCTGAGGCTCACAATGAGCAACGCAGTTAAGATAAAACATTCATTAATGTCTTAGGAACTGAATATCATCTGTCCTCTTCACTGAACGAGGCAGGACTGTGGGGGGAAAGAAATGCCCGAGTGATTATGCAACTGGAGGTTCTATCATGCTGCCCATGCACAAGGGGACAAGGGGCTAAATTAAAAACACACCCACCACCTTAGTTATGGGATTTCTAAAGTGTTTGATGTCAATTTAATATAGTCTGTGCTTATAATTAGTACTGCTGCCTTTCTACCATTAAAATATATTAACAACGAATTTAGAAACTTCTGAAATCATCTCATATCATTTATTGTATTACTATGCAAGCAGGTAGGAGGCATCAAAATACTGAACATCGTATTATTCCACTCTATTTTTTAATCAACATTGTATCCTTCAGTTTTAAAAATCTTCAAATGTAACCTCTAAAAAAAAAAGCATTTTATTAGAGTTCTTGTTTGAATGCATTAGACTTCAAGTAATTTATAAGTGCAAACATTCACACTATCATAATGATCAAGCATTAAAGGAAAACAAGCATTTTGCCTGAGAAACATTTATGTACTTACAGATGTGTACAAAACTAAACTAAACGTGCCTGCATTTCTCCACAGACACAGATGCAGCCTCCACTGGTAAGACACAGGGTGTAAACAGAAACACAGATTTCAAAATGTTGAAACACTCAGTATTGCCTCTAAGGCAGTTTCTTTCCTTCTGGCCATATTTCAACTTTCCCAAAACACACAAAAGATATTTAAGTTATTAATATTTAAAAAATCAAATTAACTATAGATTCTACAAAAGACATGGTATTCTGAATTCCATTCTCAGTTATTATATTTTTCTGTCTAGTTAAATCACAATAGCATCTTGGATGTGCAATGTGATCTTGAAATCATGAGGCATCAATGATATTTACTTTGTAGAAACAGAAATTAACGCAGTCCTAGAAAATCCATGAAGTCAAATTTTTGGGGATGGAATACAGGCACAATTATTTCTCTGCCTACATATATACTACTGTAATATTTAAGACCACCTCAAAAGTGGACTTGGACTGCGTGTTAACTGGGCATGCAAAGTCACTTTTACTCAATCCACTGATTCCTAGAAGACATTCAAGGCCAAATAAGATTCAGTAGTTTAAATGCAGACAATTAATTCTACTTCAGGCATCCTAAGGTACCCCACCCCGCCCCAGCCTCCAGGTTTCGCTCTGAAGAATTGCGGGTCTCCTAGAAAAATCTGCATCTCCATCTCATCTACCAGCCAGCTGCAAGTGCCTAGTACACCCTAAGGGAACTAGAACCATCAGCTAGTGGACTAGGTGGAATATCTTAAAGACCCTTAAAAAGCCTCTCAACAATGTTTATATAACTAATTCCTGCCTTCAGCTGTGAAAATGGAGTCCCTGTTTGAAGGTAGGCACCCACAATTTCCAGTCACTTTGAAAAAACGTTACTTAAAAGAAGTTAATAATTCCAGCCTTATCCTCACCTATTCTTCAAGCTATTACAAGTTTGGTTTAGATTCCATACATCAGGGTTTCCTTCCTTGCTTGGTGCTCCTATCATTTGGTTTCTTCTTTTTTGTTGAGTGACTGACTGTTTTCCCCTGGAGCATTCTGCTGTCCTCTCTCAATCCCTCAACTGACTTTACACTTATAAAAAGTTATGCATAAAAGACCATCATCAGTGAGGAAGTCTACCAGATTAAGTCCACATATAAACAAAATACATTTAACACCTTTTAAACCTACAAATCCAAAGCATAATTGCTACTTACAGTCATCAAAGCAAGTGTATATTATAAAGCTGGCTTCCTGAGTAATGCCAAACAAGGATAAATAAGTAATAAAAAAAACCAAAGGGCTGAACATTTCAGGAACTGTGCAAATCAGTACTCATTTTTAAGGGCCATAACTATTTACTCTCACTTCCTATCTTCAACAAAATCATCTTCCTGACCTCAGTGCAAATCTGAAGATGTCTGCTCATTTCTAGAAACATTTGTACTGAAAAATATTAGCTCTTGAAACTGTAATGCTATTCTTTGTGGTCAAAAGAGTAGATTACCATGAACATTAGTTCACTCTGCATAAAAATCCTGTTCAATATTTTGCTTTTTATAATCTTTAAAATTACAGAAAAGCTATGTCATTAGCTAGTATCTCAACACTGATTTATTTCCTGCTCTATTCCATAAATAATGTCCAGCAACAGAGAACAGACAAAAAGTGATCTGATTGCTAGTTTACAAAATAGATCAACACATCTTCTACAATTTTCTCTAACAAAAAAACAATTACTGCTATTGTAAATCAACTAGATAGACCTTTGAGTAGTAGCTTCCCTCTGAAAAAATCAGTGATTCACAAAAAAAAATTCTTGTAAAAGGATAAAACATTTCATGTGGATTTGCAGCTACGTCATTCTAGAAGAACACTGTTCCATGTTTTACAAATGTCAGATTTAAAGAAAAACAGATTTAAAGCCTGGAATACTATAGTACATACTGAAAGAAACCAGCTGAAATTTGTAGCACTCTTGAACAGACTACCATTATGCTCACCTTCCAATGCAAGAAAAAGAAGGACAAAGCTTCCTGCCTGTTCACTGTATTTGTCAGTTATGGAAACTTCACTACGAGAGAGAGGGCAGTAAATCTTGGTGCCATTAGGATTGTATTAAAAAAGTTTGTTCTGGGTAGATTTTAAAGTATTCATAATTGCAGATTTGGAAAAATGCCAATAGATTTTAAACAAATACAGTTGAGACCATAGGTCCCTCATATTCTTAAAACACACACACCCTTATTCAAAGATTATCTTCCTGCTAGTATCAGCTACAAGTCGCTGAAGTCTGAGCCACTACCCATTCTACTGAAGTGCTGGCAGCAGGTCAACACTGCCAGTTGCCCTCCAGTCCCTCACCAAAACAGTTAGCTTAAAACACAGATTTGTGTAAATCTGTAATTTCAACACCCCCCAGAAAACTGTCAATATCAAATTAGCTGGTCAACAAAGCATAGGTTTAAAGTAGCTGCTCCTCAGTCATTTTAGGTCCTACTTGAGAGGATGATGCTGTGGAAGACTCACCAAATAATCTGAAGCCCATGGTTCTGTGATATCTCTGAAGTAGTCAGCTGAGGTTTTTGAGAGTGATAAACAGATCTTGTCTTGAAAGTAAGAAGCAAGTTATTTTGACTAATTGGCAAATTATTTTTGGATCACTGTATGGAGACTTCCGTTAGAAGGTGAGTATACCTCATTGTATCAAGGAAACCAAGTAACAGCAAACCTCTAAATTTCTTTATTTGAAAAGAGTTTCCTTCCACTGGTATCACTGGTGGAGATCCCAGGGTGGCCTTTGAATCTTCATAGCATAAATTGTAAGTTTAGTTAGTGTGATTTGTTCCAGATGAAGCATTTGAGTCAAGTAGTCTGGAACACTGAGTTAAGTGGCAGCAAGCAATAAAGCAGTTAAGACCGCTCAGTGACCTGACCTCCCCATTTATTACAATTTCTCAATAGCAACACAGGAATATGGAAAGATATAGATAAGCATTCATTCTGTCTTCTGAAACAAGGAGATGCTGCTGACATTGTGACTTTAAATCTTATCCAACAGTGGAAATTTGCATTCTCTGCTACATGTAGGAAGTATTTCAAACAAACAAACAAAAAAAAACCCCACTCTCTTTTGAGGAAATCATTTCCCCTTCCCTTTCACTCAATAGCCAGAAGATGCAAATGTAGGATACGTTATTTGATAGGACTGCACAACATATGTGACTGACTTGCAAAGGCATGCAGCAAGGACACTTACGCAATTGTAAATAAAACACTGCGTGTGTGCTGGGGGAATAGTTTGCCTACGGGCTAGGCAATAACAAACAGATATATTTAGCATTTCCTAAACTAGAATTAGATGAACTTTAAAGAGTTTAATTTACCCATGTCTATAAACATGAATGGCCCTTAATTCCATATAAATCAGAATTGATGTTTTTCTTGACTTGTCAGCATTGAAATACCATTCTTTTGAGAAGTTCTGCCTCCTTAAAATACATCAGCAGTGAGCCAGTAAACACCTAGATATATTGTCTCTGTGCCAGTAGGGATTTCTGTTGTTCTTGAGAATGACGTGTGATTTTTGTCATGTACTCACACATAACCATAATCTTTTCCTGGACTCTTCTCTGTTTAAGAAGGTGGAAAAAAAGTAGGGGTTCTGCCACTGTTGTACTGCAGCTACAAGACAGTGTGAGAGATATAGGAGAGCTATTTCACTATTTATGCAACAACTGTCAATTGATTTATCTTTTCACAATAGCTAATATTGTTCCTTCATTTCTGAAAGTCACAAAGCTGGAGTCTGTTAATGAGACTGAACTGAATCTTTCCAAATCCTTCCCAGATGTGCAAAGCAAGTAACTACACTAAGATAGTTATGGTAAAATACCTTGGTAACTGGCAGTTATCCTTCCACCAAGATGATGCCTAGGTGTGTCTTCTTCAAAACTGAAGATCAAAAAACCTAGAGCAAGACTAATCTGTGAGAATGTAATCAAATTTAAAAAAAATGAAGTCTCAAGTCCCACAATAAAGCGTGCGTGTAATTTTTGCATAAGTAGGGTATGATGTAATGAAGTTTACACCCACTAAGCTTATCAGTTAATTGTAGATTTGATCAATTCCTCAAGAAGTTAAGGAGAAAAAAAATTGTCAGTTGAAGCATTAGACATTCACACCATCAACTGCAGGTACAAAGTTTACTTCCATTAACGTCAAATAAAAAGGTTTTATAGTGTCATTACACCATTGCTATTTACATCCAAAAGTCATTAATGATGGCAGTACATATGTTGCAGTGCAGAAACAGAAATAAAGCAAGGGATTTCTCACCTAAGTTCCTAGGAAACATAAAGAAGCCTTGTACTATCACTCCAGCTCTGGAGCTGCTTGCCCACCTGCCCCTCCTTGGCTGTTCCCCCTGCAGGCGATTCAGCTTGAGAGAGACAGTACCAAACAATAATAAGAACAGCTGTGTCTGGAAAGCAGAAGCAGAGAAGTACCTTGGCCCTTTCTCCCCACTCCCTTCTCTACACTGTGAGTAGCCAGTAACCTTTATGTAAGAAAATAATAATCTACTCTTATTTTAACAGGGCCAAAATCAGTCTCAACCTACTTTCAACAGAAGAAATTGAATAAGACATCATAAGCTTAAAATTTCTTCCTGTACGCTTCCAAAATATTAAGGACTTTTTTTGTAATAAGTTCTTCTCCACAATACACTTCTTACCTCCTCTCTCCAAAATACATACATATATATATACACACACACACACACATATATAAGAAGAACTTAAGAGGTGCAAAAGAATATGAGCTGACATAATCTGAAATAAAGACCTGACTGCTTTGATCAAAGTTACAAAGGAAAAAAAAAACCAAACCTCACTTAGTAGTTGTGAAAAATGTGAAGCCACTGGGGGAATACTGAAAGTAAACAAACACTATTTTCCTGTGTGTAACCAGTGTAAATGGTTGAGTACCAGCATCTGCAGGAAAGCACAGAAGAGAACAGAAGCGTGGTAAACCCACATTTAATGTTAGATTAAGAAGATACAAACTCATGTTCATGTTTTACAGAATTCAGTACCTTCATTACTTCATGAGGTTACATTTTACAGAACACCATAAAACCCTTTGCAACTCATAAAATGTCATGTGACAAAGAAAGACTAAAACAGCAGTTTTAGGGAATGAGTTGGTGGAGAAGAAAGGAGACTAGGGAAGAAAGGAGACTTCTTCCCTAAACACTGAACACTCTTAGCCATTAAAAATACAGAAAAGAAGCACACAGGTGACAGAGAGGGACAGATGGCAAGTAAGGAAGCTACAGGGCAGCTAAGACTGACAGTGTCTTGACAGTTTCAGAAAGCAGAACCACACTCAAGCCTCAAAATGTGATTGAACAAGATTTTCTCAGGGACTCTGACGAAAAATCTCAAGATGGAAAATGCAAATTGTCTCAAGCTGAGCAACCACTGGGAGAGGGAAGAATGAAAAGGATTTGAAAGAAGGACGAAGGAAAAGCCAACACACTTGAATGACAGGCAAAACAAGCAGTAATTTGTTTTCCAGCCTTATAACTAACTCTCCCTCTCACCCTGAGGTTTTCCTGGTTTTATCCTGGTCAGATTTGTTGTGTTCTAATAAAGTCTTTAGTTAAAGATTTAAAATTACAGTTTCAATAGCCAGTGTAGTTTATCTTAAAAGTGCGAAATAAAGGTAAAGGATTTCTTTGCTTTATACATATTTAAGAACTCGCAGGTAGTATTTCTAAGCATCGCTACCATATGTACCTATGCTAACAGCTGTACCACTGAATAAAAAGCTGTCAGAATTTGCAGATTCAGAACTTCAGCTGAATGGGATTTACCATAGCAGATGTATCTAAGCACATCTTTTTATGTGCAAGTACTTTTCATACCAACATCTCATCAAGCCAAAAATGCCTTTTCATTATGGAAAGGATTAAAAGTGCATATACATGCAGCTCACAAATTTCACACAAAATTTACTGTATTCCATGATGATTATTTTGATTCAATGGATTTATAATCCATCTATTGCAGTGCAAGTGTCTGCATAAGTCTGAGTTTGAGTGCTATAGGGGCAACCATGGCCAAGAAACTTGAAACTGATGTGACAAACCAAGTACCTGTAAGGCAGGAAAGAATTAGGGCATGCAGAAACTTCTTGTCTCCTTGCGTCAAGAGTTTGTATTTATTCTGAAAAGTTACAAGGGTTTCACTGCTGTTATTTATAAACTGTTTCTCTATCAATGATTCTCAAAATGAGCACTGTCCTAAAAGGACTCTCTTAATGTACTAGTTTGGAATAGGCAACTGCTAAGAGTTCAAGGATTTGAGTTGTCTTAGAAGTCAGGAAAAATACATTAGGCTCACCTGTTGTGAGTTTTAAAAGCTGGAAACAGCAATAAGCGTCTACCCTACCTCTGTGTTCTATGGATGGCAGTTCAATTTTGATTGAATTGCCTGTTAAAATAAATATATAAATTTGTAGCCAGTTTTTAAAACTCCTCTTAAAACCTCCAGCAGTCTCTGTTCCACTTCACTGCCGAGCCACATGTACCCTTCTGCTTCTCCTCCCCACTCAGTTTCAGTTCTGAAAGGCCCCAGTCTCTCAGCAACACCCACAGCCTTACCCCCCATCTGCTCCGATTCCACCACTGCAATCCACTTATGTTTACAAGGCAGTGCATCCCATGTCCTTTATCTTTCTCGACCAGTCCTCCCTCATGCACTCCTAAAACAAGGGTCCTCTGGACATTCTGCATGTAAGCAAAGCCAGGAGTTTCTCAACTTCAAGAACTTCCTGTCTACATCTTGCTCTGGCCACACAAAACACCTAGAGCATACTTGCAGTGAGCTAATGAGTAACAAATCACTGTATCACATGGCTAGCAATGTCATGTCATCCTATACTTGACAGGCATTTGAAAGATCTTGCAGGTAAGAAGCACACAACTTCCTTCAGTGGAGATCATCAACGTCGGACCCGGTCCCTATAAGAAAATGCAATTATATTATACCAGTTAAATTCTACATTTGTATCCCTTCCCTCCCAACAATCACAAATTGCTGCAGGGCAGGGAACTTGCTATTGGCGTAGCAGAATTGCTGCAGCCAAGGAGTAAGCTTCCTCATTCATGGTGCCTAGAAAACCGCCTTTTACTTTCATGCCAAATAAGAAAGAAAAAAAAAATCCAATATATATTAAAAATCTACTATTCCTTCACCCATTTAACTAGTCACACGTCTTTCTCAGCCATTCCCTAGACTTCAAGTGTGTTCATAAAATGAACTTCAGATATACTGACCACACTCTACCACCTCTATGCCTTCCAAGTCCTTTAACTCCCATATCAAATTCAGAATTCCTGTCTTGAAAAGTTTTCCATAATTCTACCCATGCCATTATCCTTAACTGTTTTTTTCCCCCCAACTTCTTCTAACCCAGGTATTTCTGATTATCATCTTCTCACAACTAAATTTGTCACCTTTTTCCACAACTCACCCACTCTTCCAAATCACAAAGAATAAACAAATAAGTAAATAAACAAGTCAAGCAGTAGTCAAAATCATCTCCTTTATATGAATGGGTGGGGTTTTTTTGAAAGGAGCCACTGCATGAATTGCTAATTTGTCATCCTACGGTTCAATTTTGTAAGACTGAATTTCACTCAGGTTTTGGACTATCACCTCTAACATCTTGGTTTCACTATACAATACAGACACTTAAATTAAAGCCACATCACCAGCAATACAAAAAAAAACCCTCAACAACAAGAACAAAATAAGAAAAGAGTTAAAGGTACAGCAGCAGGACAAAGAACACTCAGAGAAAAAACTTTAATTTACAACCAGCATAAGCACCACACTGCAAAGCCCCATTGAGACCCCTGGCTTGCCACCACAGCTGCACAAGCAGTAGATAAAGCTAGTTAGTTCACAGCTTGAACTTCTATACAACTTGCAGTTACATCTTTGCAACGCGGTCACATAGGCATCAACAGTAATTGAGAGCATTATATTGTTGGAAAAGTGTGTAGGCCATTAATCCACTCTGAATCAAACAGAAGAAAAAGGCTAAGCCCACTCTAATAGTTTTTCAATAAAAAGATACCGCTGCTGAACTCCTCATTGAAGAGATTCTTCTCCTCACAGCAGCGTTTCAGCTCTAGAAGACTTAAGTTTAAGTGAGCTACCGATGCAAAAAAAAGTATATCATAAGATCTAACAACAAATTTTTAGTTCATCATTTGGAATCCTTTCCCAAGATTGTGACCAGAAAAAGGTTTGAGATCAGAAAAAATTATTCAAAGATAGATATGGTTACCGGTTTTATCATCTGCAGCCTTTGAATTTGAAGAGACAGCCCACTGAAAAGCAACACTGTACGTAAAAGAATTTTCACATGCACTACTAACTAGCTTGTATCTCAGATGGTAAGGGAAGAATCAATCTTCATTTGAGAACTGGAGGAATACCATGGGTCACAGGGCCCACACATCTGTGGTGCCAGCAACAGGAGTGAGCGAGGATACATACGTCAGTGTGCGATCACTAGCCAGTATCAAGGCAAACTAGCCAATGAGTAGGTTAAGTGACTGCGGAGCCAGGTATCAAAGCAGCCATAAATCTAGGGTATTTCTCCATGAGCAAGACAACTGAAGGAACTGCCTACTGGGGGGACCAGGAGGCCCAGCTAGACCAACTGCTAGAGAGACCATAGGGTCCGGTGGTCAACAGAGACATATTTTTATGTATGTGTGTGTCTGAGACAACTGGAAGAGTTGGCTACCAGAGGGGCCAGGAGGTCCAGGACAGCTACTGGAGAGACCATAAGGTCTGGGGGTCAACTGGGAGGTGTGTGTCCGTGTTGGTGTATGCAAGGGGGTCTGTACCAACAACTGGCACATGGTTATAAGGCCTCAGGGGCTTACACACCCAGGTACCAGCAGCTGGGGAGACTGGGGATCCAGGAGCCAGCTCCTGGACAGACAGTATCTAAGGCCAGCTACTGGAGGGATCCATGTTGTATACATATATTTCCCACTCATGGACTTTCACTGTGATCAACCAGAAAGGGGACCAGGATAAGGTCATTGGTACTGTTTATGTTTGCACGAGTGCTGTGTTGTCTGTGCGCGCTGCATTCTGTGACTGGCCATGCATATATTATATACATGTATTTGTGCAGATGCCTACTAGGAATACATGCTCAGCCCTGCTATTGGTTGGACCCAGGGACATGGAGCTGTAGCAGCCTTGCCTCCCTTGAGCAACTGGAATTGGCAACCCCCCTAACAGACATACTGGCCCAGACCAAAGGTCAAGAATCCTTGCTTCTGACAAGCAAGTGCCGATAGATAGAAAACTTAACGAACAAGGACAACATATAGTTTACCCTAAGCACTCGTCTACCTTTCAGAAATCAGTAGCTTGGGGACTTCCCGAAATGTTGCATTTCAAGGCTGTTGACAGACTTCTTTATAGATGTACTATTGTTATTTGAACCCAGATTAACTTCTAGCATCTGCAGTGGGAAGGCTCACCTCCTCTTACTCTGAACCTGATACTTCACCATTTATCTGACACTCCTTGGTTATCTGCTCCATGTGACCTACAGTTTACATAAAACAATTCTAGCTCGCTCAGCACCCAGCAGTCTTTATCCTAGCCAGTCAAAAAGCCATTCCTGCCTTTCCCTGAATGATAAGCATCAGACTAATAAAGTAATTAAGGTTAGGAGAGACCTCTGGCAGTCATTTTTAGCCCAAACCCCTGCTCAAAAGTCAGTCTAACTTGAGCAGGTTCCTCTGGGCTTTGCCCAGAAATTTTGAGTAACTCCAACGATGGAGATGCCACAGTGTCTCTCAGCAACCTCTTCTAATGTCTGACCACCCTCATGGGAAAAGAGCGTTTCTTCTCACTCAGCTGAAATTTCCCATTTTCCAACTTGAGTTCATTTCCTCCTGCTATCACAGTATGCATCCAAGAAGAGTCTGGTTCTGATTGTCTACACACTCCCACTTAGAAATGAACTCTTATCTCCAATTTGGGATTGTCCATGAACCCGCTGAGACCAGACTCTTTCCCATCATCCAGGTCATTAATACAGACCTTCAAACAGCATTGGCATCACTGTCAGTTCTTGAGTCACACCACAAGTAATCAGCCACCAGCTGGATTTTGTACCACCCCTCACTCCCACTTGCAGCCCAACAGGCAGCTCACTATAGCACCCCGTCACCTAGTTCATGTCTCACCAGCGTGCCTCAACTAACGCTGGGGGAGAGCGTGGCAAAGTCCTTGCTAAGGTCAATGTGAACAACATCCACTGCTCTTTCTTTGTCTGCACGGCCAGTCCTCTCATCATGGAAGGTAATGGTGTTGGTCAGGCATGGTTTGCCCCTCTTAGCTTTGTGCTGGCTGTTCCCAGTCCCCTTCTGATTCTTCACACAGCTGGAAATGGCTTCCAGTGAAATTTCCTCAATCAGCTTCCCAAGGACAGAGATGAAACCAACCAGCCTGTAGCTCCTGGAATCCTACTTGTTGCACTTCTTGAAGAGGAGTATAGTGTCAGAGCTCATACTGTATAAGTAAAACTAGGACGGTTTGTATGCATCACTATACAATTACCAACAAAGAAAGCCAACTGTCATTTTAGCACTTATTTACCTCAAAAAGTCTTCCTGCAAGTCCTCACAGTCAGCTTTTTCTTCACAAATTCATAGTATCATTATCTCAGTATTCATCTTCTTTCCAGATGACATCCCTTTACCTTTATTTGTCAGCATTTTAGAAAAGAAAAAAAAATTAATGTATTAAAACAGAGGAAGACTATTTCTCCCTGCATGACATGACCTTTCTTCGCATTTGATAGCAGCTTAGATTCCCACAGAGCTTTTGATGGAAAGCCTTGTTGAAAACCCCTGGCAAACCAAGCAGACTACGACCACCAGATTTCCCTTGTGAACATGCTTTTTGACTCCTTTGCAGAGTCCTACAAGATCATTCAGGCATGATTTCCTATTGCAAAAGCCACATGGACCTCCCACTGTGTTGTATTAGGTAACTATCCACTAATTCTATTCCCTGTAATGGTTTCTCCTAGTTTTCCCATTGTAGATGTTAAGCTTACTAGTAAGTAGTAAAGGTCTTTTTAAAAATTACTTTCAAATTTTCTGAATACCAAGTTTTAAGGAGAAGGTCACATCCACATTTAGTAGTTTGGTTGTTTTAATTCCTGAGGTCCTTTAAATACCATCTAGTTCTGGCAACTGTCACCTTTAAATACCATCTGGTTTATGCCTTTTTTTTTTTTTCTGCTTTTTTTTTTTTTAAACTTGTTCAATAATTGCTTCTACCAACACTTCAGTTTGAAGAGAGATCCTTTGATACATCCTCCATAATGAAAGGTTCCAGATCAGAACTTCTTCAAAGCTCAAAGATGAACACAGATGTAAGTGGTAAAACAATAGCTTCTTTTTTGATAGAGCTTTATTTCCAATCAGATAGAAGGAGAGATCATCTATTAGCCCTACACATTCTCTAATGGGCTTCTCATTCCCAGCATGTTTCAAAAAGATTAATTTTATACCTTCTGCAAATTGTTCCTCAAACATCTTTCTTAGCTGTAATGCATTTTTACCTTATCCTGACAGAATTTATGAACCTTTGTACTTTCCTCTTGCAGGCAGAACTTGACCTTTTAAAAACAAAATGGTGAAAACTGCTTTGTGTAACTACCTCTCTTACCCTGCTGTTTAGCAATGCCGTGCCAGTTTCTTTTTGGACTTACTATCTTTGATGGGTGCATGCATTTTCTCCAAGACTCCCACACGGCATTTTCAAGCAGTTCCCATGCCACTTGTAAGGATTTTACTTTTATAAATTGTTGCCAATACACTTTTTCATTTTAAGTAGTTTTCTCTAAAAAACAAAACCCCCAAAGCAGGGGATTTTCAGAGGTAGAAGTGTTTGATCCTGCAAGAGATTTAAATACATTTTGCAGAACATCTGTTTGACAGTAACACTTTGAACCAGGTCCTGCACACAATGGTCAGAACCACATAAAAAACTGCTTCTCCATCTTCAGGTTTGTGGGCTAACTGCTCCACGAAATACTCACTAACTGTGTCTAGCAATTTAGTCTCCACATCAATCATTGCTGCAGCCACTGCCACTACCATGCAGGCACCAGGCTGACCAGGGAGCAATACAACTAAGAGGCCAGAAGAGAATGAAAGGGCTCGAAAGAGAAAGAAGGGAAGGAGAATAACCGCATAATAAAGTCAGCTTCTGTGCATTTATACACCACATTGCTCATGGGGCTCTAAGTCCTAGAATTAGTCATTTATCATTTTTCATGAGCTGCTGTTTCTCTTGATTTCTAACCCATGACTGCAAAGAAAAAAAATTAGAATTTAGATACCAGATGTGAATTCAAGAAGCAGAAAGCAAAAAAAAGTCTATTAAAAGATAACAAGAAAGCATAAGCTAACTGCTTAAAATTAGCTCTCAAAAATTTAAAAGAAATTAAAATTTGACTACTGAGATTGAACAAGCCACTGCAGAGCCAAAACACCTGCTAAAAATTGACTTGATAGAGCTATGTGCACTCCTGTGTTTTGACGCAAACAGATGTTCTGTTTGGATCTCCTTGCTTATTGCTTCTGTCAGGAAATCACTTTTCCCTCTGTGTACCCCATGGGTATCTCCCCCCGTACTTGTACCTAAATCCTCTTCTTCATACCTTTCTAGTGCCATCAAACCATCACCTTTTTTCCCCAGGTTACAGAAGCATTAGCAACTTTCCTTCTTTCCCTCTGTGGCAGGGGGACAAAGCCAGGACCTATGTACCTTCCTTCACCTGCTGGGAAGGACTCCGCTCCTCCCTGCCTCAGGATGAAACTGGTGGCTCACACTGTAGAGCTGGGTTTCAGTACTGCCGACCGACAGCTGATGGTAAAGCATGAAATTCTTCTGCCAAGTCTGTCAATGCTAATCTTAAATACCTTCTTCTCCAAGACATTACAAAAGCAAAAGACTGAGGCATGTACTACAGAGACAATTTGCAACTGTTCAATACTTTATCCTAGGAGAAACTGAATACAAATCAAAGGGAAGCAATTACAAGAACCCTCTGAGCAGCAGCTTAAGGGAGCAGATAGAAACACAGAGGAGTTACATAGAAATGCATCTTTTCTGTCCCCTGTCTTTTCAGGTAGGGGGAAGAGAACAGTTATTTCTCCTTATCAGTTTTTTGTACTGCTAGGAACAGAGGAAACAATAAACAAAGAATTTAAGGCAGATTAAAGTAGTCAATTCTGTTAGGCCTGGCAAGGCCATACAGCTAAAAGTCCAAAAGCCCCTTTGAACCTCAGCAGGGCAGACAAGCTCAACAGAGTCAAACAAATCAAGCCTGCAGCTTGCCAAGCAAGCCAAGCAGAGATGAGCACTACCCCAACCAGCTCATTCTGTACGCAAAGCAAGCGGGTAACAATGCAAAGGGGATGTGAGTCACACAAGAAAAACATATAAAACAAAAGAGCTGACAAGATAGGAAGGACAATGATGTGGGAGGATGGACAACATCAGGCTGACAAGAAGGTAAATCAAAAGTGTAGGATGTAACCTGGGTAATACAAAAAAGAAGAGGCATCTTTACAGAAAAAAACCAGAAAATGTGATTGTGGACAAGAAAGTTCCCTTTTTCCACATGTCCTTTTAAGCTCTTCTGTTGTCTAAACATATGGCACAAAGTGAAAATCCTCTAGTCATATAGTACCAAATTTAGCTGCTGAAATGATACACAACTTGTAATTTTGTTTAAAATATCAATGCAACTACAATGACCTTCTTGCTACAAATACTTTGTAATCCGCTTTATTTTTATGTTTTGTTTGGGTTTATTTTTAATATTTTCTTTGGAACTACCTGACAATGGACTGAAATACAAGTAGTAGAGCATGAAACGAGAATGATAAGCATCTACCATTCCCACTGCTGTCCTAAACAAAGCTGCAGTTCTGTGTGGCTGCACTTAAGCTTCCCAGTCAATCTGTTAGTCAGATGCAGTCCATCAGTTTTACTATTACTCTATAGCAATGCCCAGCAGCCGTTAGATGCCTGCTACTGACCCGTATCACAATGGGATTCTTTATCCCATTGTCAGATATCTGGCAATCTAACCAAAGAGAAAAGAGATATGCACTAATACAAAATAATCTGCGGAAGTCAGAGGCAGTGCTGCAAAACCTTACATACATTTACATGCTCACTGACCTGCCAGCTTTGGACAACAGATACAGGAGAACGGAGATCAAAGCAAAGACTTTGCTGAAGAAGGTAATGTGTTGTAATGTATTACGGAGGACCCGGGCTTTTTAGGAAAAGCTATTTTCAGTTATTCCTTTCATTTAGGCAGCTAAATTCTCTATTTGGAGGAAACCATTTCAACAGGCATTTTCAGGTTTTAAAAGCTTGTCAAAAAAGGCACGACCACTTTAACACAGCTGAGCTGATGTTTGTGACAAGTCTTTAAATGGGGACTTTAAACCTTTACTTCACAAAAAAAAAAAGTTAAGCAGTAAAAAATACATATACACACACATATATATACACGCAAACTAACTATTTGAGGTTTCTCCCCAGTAGCTTAATAAGTAGAGTGATTAAAAAGAGTTTTGAAGATCACATCTTCTGAATTTTTCCTACGTAGTGTTTTTTAAGCATTTACAGTCCACTTAAAAGAATTGTAAAGGTATAAACACCAGTTCTTTGCCTGTATATTAGTTCCTCTTCTGTGGATTCTGTATTTGCCCACAGAAGATTTTATACAGGAGTTTTGAACCTTGCACAAAAGAATCTTATCTATACTGAAAGTTCAATCCAATAACTCGACTTTGGAATAGGAAAAAGAAAGGCAAAACAGTTATGTTCTTTCTTTGTAAACTCTGGGAAGTTATTTCATGTTAACACATGATAATTAAGGTTTTACACTGTAATTTAACTGTCAACAGCTTAATAAAGAAAGTTATCACTGTAGATGGAAGTTAAAGAACTCTGAAGAACACTGTCTGCAATGTGAATATGGAAAACTATAAAAGTGCTGGTTTTCTGGATAAAAATAATTTGAATAGAAATAAATGCTTGACTCAACATACCCTGAAACTGTATAAATACTACAGAACACTAGGAGTCCAAGTATTAAAAACAACAAAAAAGACAAATATGTGATTCAAGTTCTATTTTATCTACTAAGCTCAGCTTAATAAGAAAAAGTGGACCCTCTCTGGCACCAGAGAAGCACACCATTCCAGTCTTAAAAGAAATGTACAAAGGAACATATTTACAACACATGCTTGAGGCCAGCTTTACATTGGATGTCATGAACATATCATAACACATTAAAAAAGTTATTGCTGGTAATAAGTTGTTTTTTTTGACAAACTAAAGTAATGCACACAGCGAAAAAATCACTACATCTATCCTTCCTTTATTTAATAATTCTAACTTCTGATCCTGTTCAAGGAATTCCTAAATTGAGGAACAGGGAGTAGTTAAAATATCTACATCAGCATGTTACAGCATCTTCTCCATTGTAATTTTTCACCCCATTGTCCACAAATAAAAAGCAAACTTCACTCTTACTTTCAAGAAGAAGGATTCAAGGAGCTACATGCTGGTCAGTCTCACCTCCATCCCTGGGAAGGTGATTGAGCAAATTTCTCTGGAGCAGTGGATATTGTTCACATTGACCTTAGCAAGGATTTCGACACACTCTCCCATAGTGTCATTTGAGCCACACTGGTGAGATATGGACTAGGTGACAGGGCAATATAGCAAGATGGCCTGTTGGGCTGCAAGTGGGAGTGAGGGGTGGTACAAAATCCAGCTGGTGGCTGATTACTTGTGGTGTGACTCAAGAACTGACAGTGATGCCAATGCTGTTTGAAGGTCTGTATTAATGACCTGGATGATGGGACAGAGTCTGGTCTCAGCAGGTTCATGGACAACCCCAAATTGGAGAGAGAGAGATCAATACTCCAGAGCAGTGCTTCTATTCAGAACAACCCCAAGAGGCAAGAGAACTGTGTTGATGGGAACCTCATGAAGATCAACCATGGCAAGTGGTTTACTGTAACGGTGGTGAAACACTAAACAGGTGAGGCACTGGAACAAGTTGCACAGAGAGGTTGTGGATGCCCTCTCCCTGGAAGTGTTTGACGCCAGGCTGGATGGGGCTTCAAGCAACCTGATCTAGTGGAAAGTGTCCCTGCCCGTGGCAGGGAAATGGAACTAGATGATCTTTAAGGTCCCTTCCAACCCAAACCATTCTATGGTTCTGTGATTCTAAGGAAAAGAAAAAACTTGCACCAGAGGTGAAGTAAGAACACACAAGATAGGCTGGGCACTGAGTGCCTAGCACCCAGCTCTGCAGAAAAGGATCTGGGGTTCCTGGTGGACACTGTGTTGAATAACAGCCAACCACGTTCCCTTTGCAAGCAAAGCAGGCTAACCAAGTATTGGGTTGTTAGCAGGAGCGAGCCAGCAGGTTGGGGGAAGCGATTTCCCCTCACTCCCCCATTTAGCACTGGTGAGACAGCATCTGGAGTGATGTGTCAAATTTTGCACTCACCAGTAAAAGACAGACCTTGGTATAATGGGTACTGTCAGCAGAGGGCTGCCAAGACGATCAAGGGGCTGGGACATATGACACACAAGGAGTGGCCAAGTGAGCTAGGTTTGTACAGCTTGGGGACAAGGCAGCAATGAGGTAGACTTTACTACTCCGCTCAATTTTCATGTGGGAGTGCATAGAGAAGTCACAACCAGACTCTTTTTGGATGCACACAGCGATAAGACAGGAAGAAATGAACACAATTTGGAAAATGGGAAATTTCAGCTAGCTGAGAAGAAAAGCTCTCTTTCCATGTGGGCGGTCAAACACTGGAAGAGGTTGCTCAGACATACTGTGGTATCTCCATCCTTGCAGTTACTCAAAATTCTGGGCAAAGTCCAGAGCAACCTGCTCTAGTTAGACTGACTTTTGAGCCCGGGTTTGAGCTAAATGACTACCAGAGGTCCCCCCCTACCTACATGATCCAATAAATCCAAATGACTAGTAATAGAGAACAACATAAAATACTTCATAAAGTTACTCTTCTCATCTGAACCTTGTTAAGTCAGCAAAGAAAAGATAGAGCTTTGGCCTGACAGAGGCTTTTCTGGCATGAAAACAAAGTTTTTGCAGTTAAAGAAGTTATTCATTACTCACATTTGAAGCTTCTTGGAAAATAATGGTCCTACTCCCATCACTAAAAATTAAGGTCTAGTTAAAGGATGAAAATATTACATGACAACTGTGCTACTGGGGATTTACAGTGTAGGAGCTGAAGATGCTTAATTTAACATTTGGGTCTCTTATTACAACACTTATCTGACTTGAGAAACCTATGCCAAAAAAAGAAAAGACCTATGTAGGACATGAGCTCAAACTAGCTAGTACTTGAAGTTTCTCATTATGTCCACATCTTTCTCTTCCAGCAAGTATAAAGGAACATATGGAGAGCTTTAAACCCTAAACCAAGTTTTATTTGGAAAAAAATGAACTTTCAAATTGCATAATTTTGATCCTTCCTTCACCTCGCAAGACTGTAGATTTCTGCTCCCTACTCCCTTCTGCTGTCTTCCAGACTTCGCTCTCACTTTGGGCTCACAGCTTATTCCTACACTGCTTCTCTGCTTTCCCCTCTTCCTCTGAGGAGTTCCTCAAGCAAACACCATCAGTTGCTATTCCACCCACCCCCACATTCTCAGCCACAGCCTGTGTGCAAAGACACATGGAAATAACGTTAAAAATTGCAAGTAGCTACTTTTGAGTGTGAAAATACACAAACACTGAGATACAAATGTATTTGCTACTTAAACAAAAGCCAGCTAAAAAAACCAAATAGGCTAGAATAGAAATAGGCTACATGGTTAAAGACCAAAAAAAAAAAAAAAAAGAAGCTTTTTCCTGCATCACTACCTCTGAAATTTCATTTAACATACATTTAAAAGCATAATATGCCCAAGTCTTACAAACAGAAATCTTTAAGTCAGCAAGCTCTTTCCATTGACAGTATTAGACTTTAGATTAGAATTTTTAAAAAAAAAAGGTATTTTTGATTAGTGTTTTGTGAACTATGCCTCCTTCTTTCACTCACCTCACTTTCAAATTTACTTGTTTGCAGAAAGTAACTGGTCTCAGAGAGGTCAGCTCCTCCACATACCCTAATATCCTGAAGGGGCCATTTACTTCCAGTACCAAACAGCACCAGGAACCATGTGGCCAGCCTTCTCATCTATGTCAAGTTACTTCACAGAACTGGGAAATATACTCTCAAGTCAGTTATGAATGTCATGGTTTGTTTCATCAATCTTTTATTATTTTGACTTTGGAAATTGAAGTTGCACCTGGTCATTGCTTTCCCCATCCCAACATTATTCTTCATATGGCATTCAAAGTTTCCCCACTACTAAGCCAGTACGTTTGGCATCTCTATCAGTTTGTAGACACTCAGAGCCACACTTCAACCTGCGTTAATACACTCTCACAACTGACATATAACTGTATTAATGGAACACTTCTAATATGTCTGAAATCCACTTTACATCAACCATTTTCTAACAGATTACTAATTTTTAAAGAAAAGAAGGGGTTTAAGACATTAAGTTTAAATTATTAATTAAAAGCCAATCCCCCCCCTTTTGTTCTAAGATGACTTTAAGCTGTGGGCAAAACGCCAGGTCTTTGTAGAAGTATACATGAGGCCACCTAACAGTAAGCTTCATAGCGGAACCAAAGTCCTAAGAGCTTGAAGATAAAAGGCCCTACCCTTACAAGAATCCATTTTATACCTTTTTCATCAATACATATTGAGATCTCAAGCACTGATCACCTAACAGCCCCCAAGTACTTCAAGAGTTATTGATTTTGCCACTCTAGAATTTGTTCTGAAAGACGATTTATGCCATCTTGAACAAAATCCCAGAATAGTTTTCTGTTGTTAATTTTTTCTCCACAGATCAGTAGCTGTTTCAAGGTTGAATCATTTTATCATTACGGCAGTCCAAATTAGACCCTTAATTCATACAATCAGCCTCCTACACAGCATTTGAAAACCTTGTTCAGCAATAACAGAACTTCGAAAGAACTTTAAGTTACCTTCTAAGGCAACTGGGAACATTAAGACATCCAATGTAGTTTAGGACTAGAATAGAAGTTTGGGTTATAAATACTCCCAGAGAACAGGGAGGAAGTTGAATGCAATACTAAATACATTAAAGAATACAGGTTCCCTTGCTTTCATCAGATCTCATTCTGCACAGAGAGCGGCAGAGTCTTTACATTATGAGCTCAATTCACTACCATGGCTGCACCAAATTCGAGGAGGAAATGCTTTACTCTTGCTGACTTAGAATGCAACACATAAAAACTGCCAACACACCTGAAGGGAGAAATCATTCAGTTCAACCAGCTCTGTACACTTTCCATTAAGCTTCTTTGTGATCACTAGAGCTGAGCTGGCAGAGATTTTTTTTCTTCCTCCACAAAGAGTTCTCAAAAATAAAGAGTAAGCTCACAATTTGACCCCTATTTTTGCCACTGGCTGGGTCTACAGATTTAGTCTCTATCAGTGTAATGGCATTACACAGCAACTTTTCCCACTCAAATGGTAACTTTTCCCATTCCACCTCAAACCAATACATACCCCAAAGCTACATAAGAATTTAAGCGATATCCAGTTCAAGAGGATTGGAAATTACTCCAAATTAGGCAGCTAGTCAATAGAAATTAAAAAGCATCTTAATAACATGAGAGAGTTACAACAGCTGCTGTCTCTTATAACAGTGTAGAGCCCTAGGGGATGCTACTGACACTTCCACTCTCTTTTCTCCCCCACGGTTTCTCTGCCTGGCTCCTGCACAAAGAAGAGAACAGCTCCTTCATTTTAAAGAAAATCGTATTAAGACAGCCTATTTCCAGAATTAAATACCGGAAGAAGCCAAAACCCCACCCCTACATGATACATTAAGCTAGATTAAAAAGGAAGCAGTAAGGTCTGCATGAAAGGAGCAAGCAAGTTTGCTTGGGTAAATCACTAAGTTCTCTTCCAGACAGCTAGAAGATCAGGTGATCATTTTCATAACATGCACCTCTGTCTCAAAACTTACTAAGTTTCTCAGTTATCTGTAAATTACAGTCATGGGTGAATAAGAACAATCAATTCCTGACTGAATTAGCACTGATCACTGCTTTATCAATACTAACCATTAACAGTAAACATGAGTTCTAGTCATTTTTGTAGGCAACCTGCTGAAGTTTATCGCAGCAGCTTCAAAAGTCTGAAGACAAGACTTATCTTTGGATCAAAAGTTTTCCAGAGCTGTGACAACCCTGATGCTGAAAAGTTCTGTCCCCATCAATCATTTGTCTGCTGCTCTGAGCAGGGGAAATCTCACAGGAGACAAGTACAGTGCAAAAAGTAGTTAAGGAGAGTTGCTAGTTGTTGCCACAACTTCCAAGACAAGTTATCTTTAAACACATAGAAGAAAAGATTAGCAGACAGCATTACTATCTCAATCAAGTTGGATCACATCAGCCTAATTTCCGTCTAAAATACAGTAATTGACTCTGAATAGGAACAGTAGGAAGGAAACGCTTTAAAAAAAAAAAAAAATAATTAAGAAGTATAACTTTAGAAACATTTCCCATTAGTGTCATAAGCCAGAAAAAACATGGTCTAGAAAACAAATGTGATGTGGCAGGGGCAGAACTCCCTGGAAAGCAATTTTGAGAGTTATATCAAACAAAAGGTTTATTACAAAGGAATTTCATTCTATTCAATGTTTACATCAACAACGTGGATGCTGAATACAAAATACATTTATTAAATATGCCAATGATGAAAAGCTAGGAAGGACAAAATTAAAATTTAAATCAATTTTACAAATTAAAGAACTGACAGAAGAGGAACACAATCCAGTGGGGATGAGCACAAAATTCATATAAAAAGCAAATGGGAAATATAAGTATTAGACTTTAAGAAAATGAATAGTGTCTAAATCCCAAGCTGAACAGCCAATGCCAGGCAACTGCAAAGTAGGCAAACATCACTGAAGTGTACAACCACAAGCACAACTTTCAGAATAAGCAAAGTAATCTTTTTTTGCTCCACTTTGTAGTACACTTATAGATGAAATACTGTACCCCCACTGCAGCATCCCATTTCAAGAAAACAGCTGACACAGAGGAGGAACATTAAGAATGGCCTACAATAAATACAGCATGAGCTGGATTTGGTTACTTTTTAAGAAGAGAAGGTTGAAAGAGAACTTCCTAAGAACCAAAGTACCTAGTAGGCTACTGCAGAGAAGGGGGGATCAATTTGTTCTCAGTTTCTCAAAAGACAGAAGATGCAATGGGCTTAAAATTGAAGTTAATAAGATTCATGCTAAACATTGCGGGGGAGACAACACCACTTTCCAATAGAAAGGACAATGAAACTCTTGAGCAGAGTACCGAAGTTCTTTTAAAGCACCCAACACAAAGGAAGGAAAAAACCCACACTGTCAGTAGCAGGACCTCAGGAAATTGTTTAATCCTTCTCATTCCTTACATTTATAAAAAAAACTGTATAAAGCTTACTGGCTCTAACATTCATTTCAGTAGAAGATACCAAGGTATGGTAGAGAATTTGTTCTTTTTTTCCCACTTTAAATATTTGTGACTTTTTATTCTCTTCTCCCCACTACCTTCAGCGTAGCCTTGATTTTCAATTAACACTCTTACATTTTTATGATTATCATAGTTACCGTGGCTGCAAAGAACAGAGTCTATCTTACGCTCTGTTATTGCTAGAGCTTTAAAAACACTCAGTAGTCAAATAAAGGACTGCATAAGAAGAAAAAGGAAACCTACTAATAGTTTCTATTCAGCTCTTCCAATTCCATGACTCATGGGTTTACCGCTGATTTATACTTCCATAGAATAATGGAGCACACAGTAAGTTACACAGACATGAGGAAATGGAGAGTATAATGGAAGCAAATTAATGAAAATCAATAGTTTCGAAGACTAAACTGCACTGATAATAAAGCTCATGGGGTTTACAGAATTAGACAGATTTCACTGTTTCATGTAAGAAAATTAGACAACACTTTCAATGCAGTGTTCTTTCAAGTGTGTAGTTTAAAAGATTACCTTCCTAGTTTAATTAAACTTATCATTAATAATTATTCATTATTATTTATTACATTGCAGGCACACCAGCAAGGGAGAAAATGTGCCTTGATTAGGACTTCTAAGGTCCCCTCTCAATCCCTCATACATAGACTAGAGAGGCAAAGCAAGTCCTACCCCATACACCAGGTTTTACCTGGTAACCTAACAGAGGCAGACAATGAGTTTGGACAATGTCTCTTCAACATTAGATGTGGAATTCTTCTCAACTAGTTTTAGACATCAAGTCCCAATGAGCCATTCCCATCTTCCTTTATAATCAGTGAAAGGAAGAACTGGCCCTCAGGAAGACAATTCAGCAGGTATCAGACATGTCTTAGACCCTCCAAAGGACTGCCTGTATTATTCCATTTCTCCCCACTGTCTACAGAGGCAGCCTAACATCACTGACTCAGACTTGAGACCAACTCTTCCCTGGCATCCCGGGTATAGACATCTAACATATCTCTTCCCTTTCCTTCCTCAAGCAATGTTGGCTAAGGCTCCGTAGCCTCAGCTTCTTGGCACCACTGAAGGAAAGCCACGTTCCAGACATGGAGCTAAACACAAGCATCATCAACTTCAATGACTTCCAGAGAGGGCAAAGCAAATACACAAAAGACTGTTCCTCAAAAAAAAAAAAAAAAAAAAAAAAAAAAAAGACAGACAAAAAAAAAAAAAGGATTCCACGCCAGTCTCAGTTACTTTATGTTATAACACCCATTTTTGTAAGGCAGAGTAAATAACCCAAGCTGCAGACACAATGCATAGCAGTAACTCTCCTGTCCAATGTATGGGGGGCTATGCTACTGATGCAAGAACTTCCACATGAACCTAACTGCATCTTCATGGGAAAAGTCCCACTGGTTTAATACTACTAATTATTTGCAATGTTGAGCTGAAAACTACACTATTAAGAATTTGATTTAAAACTGCATCAGCTGCATACCCTTCTCAATACCCTCACCATCCAGACAGCAACTTTTGTAAAAGTGAAAGCTATACATTAGTATGAAAAACTAATAGCCTGGCTCTGTAAACACTTAAGCAGGTATTTTAGCAGAACATCTTGCATCCTGAAAATTAAAACATATGCAAATGTTTGAAGAAATAAAGTCTCAAGTTATTGTTTTGGCTTGTTTTTTCTCTGTTAAAGTACTGTCATTCAAAAGAATAACTGATTCTTAACAAAAAAGATAGTTCTACACCTTCACAATAGCATCCAATACACTGACAACAAACAATTTTTCATACTGAAGTACCTAAGCTGGGACAAGGACTCGGGACACTTCATACCATGCAGTCTCCCATACAGGACTCTGCAAGTCATGCAGAGATAAAGGTCCAGTGACATCAAAATTAGAACTGACGCTTGCACTTAAAAAAGTTCAAATCGCTGAGGCACAGCAGCAATTTCTGCCCTGTGTTCCTTCTTGGGACCCAAGACTTGAAAACGTCAACATCAGAAACAGGAAAAGCTGAGATAAAGTCTCTTCAAAACCCTGATGAGATTTCAGAAGTAAAACATCTTTAAACACACTGCCCATGAAAGACAAAGAACCCAGGGTGAGGTAGTGCTTCACACACCTTCTAAGACCCTTAGGACCATCATCCACTCCCCCCTTTCCCTACCACCTAACCACTTCCCCCATGAATTCTAATTACAGTTTCTTCGTGAACTCTTCTAAAGACCTGAATTAAAAGGTAGGACTTAATCTACCTTACTCATAACAAAATAGCAAAGAAAATACTTCCAAGAAACACTTGCCTAATTTTTTTTACTTATGTTACACTATTACCAGCCTTCTAAGAAGCAAATTTTCAGAATGTGGAGATTTACACTCCAAATCCCTTATTCCCTCTGTGTAGTAAGAGATAGGCTACCTACACAGAGATCTGAAAGAACAGACTATATTAACACCCTGCTATGAGGAGAAAAAAAAAAAAAATCCAAAATACACTTACCATCCTCACTGCATCAAATATATGGCACAAGAGATCAAACACGCCAGTACCAAATTCATAATATGGTTTGTCCTGCTGCCCTCCTAGCCACAAAGAAAATTCATTATCAAATACTTAACCAATTTAGCCTAATTTTCTGACTCTATAGGTGGAAGGTAGAAGAGAGAAGTTGAGCTATTCAAGGAAGTCTAATGCCTCAAATACATTCAGAAGCTTTAAAGGATGACTTAAAAATAACTAGTATACTTTACGTTAGACTCATATGCTAGTTTCTTGCCTATTTTAAGCATACAGTCTCCTCATTCCCAATTCTCCGTTCAGACATTTAAAAAAAAAAAAAAAAAAAGTCACAAACCAAACTTAGATGCATGCCTCTAATAGTACAGTCCTCCAGCAAAGTATTTTAGGCTTGATTCCAACTTTACCAGGAGCAAAGACATTCACAGCAGAGATAATCAGCACTTTGGGGTTATCTGATTCATTTTACAGCTCCTTGAAAAACTGAAGTCAAGCTACATGATTACGAAGAGAAAACAAGGGAAAAATGAAAAGGTGTCTGCCAGCGCAGGATATAACACAAGAAGAAACGAGTATTAGAAAGATGCAACAAATAATTACTCACAGCACTTTCCTCACTTAGGTAAAGACGAATCAAGAAGTGCTATGTCACACTAACTAAATCGTTCACTACCTAAACAAAAAAATAAAAAAACCCCACTATTCAGCTCTAACGGTGAAATGTCACTACATGTCTTTCTTCAGCCAAAACAATTACTAATTATCCACCGAATAACCATTATGACCTGCTTTGTAATTCAACTCAGAAGTTTTAAATTTACTTAATATAATCATGTTTTTATTTCAAGGTACTGAAGCCGCTACTCCAATTTTACTGCCCGTTTGTAATGTTTGCAATTCAATTTAGCGCTCAGTTATTTACCTACCAATATTCTTCATGAGAGAGGAAAAGAGGACTTCAGTGGCAGATTATTTGTTTTCAGACATTTCTACAAGTATTACTCTTCCTCCTCCCTTCCCTGGTTTACATTACAAGTTTACTGAATATTCCTTAAAGCTGTACAGTTACCACCAAGTTATTTTGTCCTTGAAGACATTCACAGCATTTCTCTTCCATTAGCACACAAATACATACTTATTATCTTCAGCTAAACATCTTTCACAAAATTGCGTGAACTACCTTAACAGTATTCTGCAAGTACAGTCCAAGTCCACAACAATCAACAATAAATTCAAATTACCCTGCCTGGAGTCATGCAAAATGTGACTAGCTTTGCGGTATGGGAAGGTCTTTGATGTTCAAGTCAAATATTCTATACTCTTCAAATCATTCAACAACAACAATAATCAACTCTATTGTCTTCATGAATAGGCCCTGTGAAAATGAGTCCACCTAGTCATGGATTGTACCTGTTTTTAAATGACAAGGCACAAAACAATGTGTGAGCGGTCCTACTGAAAATTTGAAGTTTGCAGACTCATGAAATTAAGATGGACAGTAAAATGAAAGCACGTAAGTTAGCTGAAAAACTATATAACTAAAAAAAAAGGTATTTTTCCTAAATATTTTACAGATGCTGAAGTTACAATCATTACAGGGCAAAGGTTTAAGACAAAACTCAGCTCATACCTTCTTACTACACATGTTCAAAATCTATCATACAAGTGAAGACAGGATCTAGTATTAGCCTGATAATCTGATTTAATAGTAAACAAATCAGAACAAAGCCCAAAACTTACTGAATCACCTAGAGCTATCTCGTATGGAGAGATTACCCATCTGGCAATTTTTTTCATTTTAAAACCAGACAAGACCTTTTGCAAGACCCCACAAAAGCACAATACAAGATAACATGCAGGGAGGCAACATGCACGCAAAATTCAGTACTTTTCCACCATCATTAGATCATCCAAAGAACATTAAGGGTGTGATTTTTTGCTAGTACTGCGTTCCTGCACAGAGCCTGGCACACATCGTCTCCCGACTTTCAGCTCGCACATACAGCGAGCGATCAGTACACAACGGGAAGCAGAGAACCAGTCTATCTGCCAACAATAAACACGGGAAAAAGAGAGTTGAAGGGCTTCTGGATACTTCAAACTCCACTAGTTACACCGTTCGGCAGCTGCAGCGATCCATTAGATTCTGCAGAGGCACCCTTCTTACGCAGAAGAGCGTAGTGTTTTGTTAAAAGCAAGTTTCAAAAGGACAGATAGGAGAAACTTGCGTAAAACCGAGCAGAGTTTCTCTCCCGCTAACCTCTACAAAAGGCAGCTGCACACGCGCTACGTGGAATCAGCACAAATTTGAGGTGAAGCGAATGCGTTACAGGTAACAAACAGGGAGGGGACCAGCCCAAACCAGAACCTCCTCCGGGAGATAAGCCTTTTTTTTTTCTTTTTTTTTTTTTTATTCCCCCCGTTTGCTTCTTAGTGACGACGGCAGCGAGCAATTCTTGCCAAATTGCCGGCGAGCGGGACCCACTGACGGCAAGCCTTCCCACCGCGCTGGGAAAAGTGGGCACAGACTTCCAGCGGGTGGAAATCAAGCCCCGCGGCGAGACCTTCCAGCGGGTTTCCCCGCCACCTCGCGTGTCCCCCGTCCCCCCCCCCCCCCGGGGGGGGCGGCGGGCGGAGGGAGGGCCGCCGCCGCCGCTCCCCCCGCCGCCGGCACTGACCTGAGGGTGCGGTTACCGGCGCAGCCCCGGCGTTCCATAGCGGCGGGCACGCAGCTGGTGAGCTCGGTCCAGTCGGCGTGCAGCCCGCAGCTCCAGCCGGTGGAGAAGCGGGAGAAGAGCCAGGTGTCCTTGTCGCCGCCCGGGCGGTGGCAGGCGCACTTCTTCTGCCCGGCCCGGCAGTAGCAGGGCTGCTCCAGGCGGATGTTGCGCACCAGGTGCCGCCCGAAGGTGGTGCCGCCCGTCTTCTGGATGTGGAGGAAGACGATCACGTCGCGGCCCCGCATGTCGAACCGCACCCGCCGACACAGCTCCCCCCGCGCGAACGGGAACTTGGCCACCAGCCGCGGCAGCGCCGCCGCCGCCGCCTCCGCCTCCTCCTCCTCCTCCTCCGCGGCGCCCGCCGCCGCCGCCGCCTCCTCCTCCTCCCGCTCCGCCGGGCCCCCCCAGCGGCGGGCGGCGGAGGCCGGCGGGCGGCGGGGGCAGGCGGCGCCGGGGCAGGCGGGCGACACGTACTGGTAGACGATGAGCAAGAAGAGCAGGGCCAGCAGCGGCGGCAGCAGCCACCTGTTGAAGCGCTCGTCCATGGCGATGCGCGGGGGCAGCGCGGCGCGGCTTTAGGCGCTGCCGGGCGCTGACAGGGCGGACGGCCCGCTCGGATCCCGCAGCCGAGGGGCGCCCGGCTCCCTTCCCGACGGCATGGTCCTCGCAGGCGGCCGCGGCTCGCTCCGCACCGCTCAGCTCAGCTCAGCCCAGCCCAGCGCGCCGCGCTCCAGCCCGCCCGAGGCGGCCATCCCGCACCCGCTCCCCGCGGCTGAGGCGAAGGGGAGCCGCCCGCCGGGCGGGAGGCGCCGTGGCGGGAGCGCCTCGCGCCGTCCCCGGCGCGCGCTGCCGGGCGGCGGCGGCAACGGCAGCTCCCGAGCCCGCTCCACCGGCAACTCTCCAGCCCAAACACACCGCTCGGCCCCCGGCGGGGCGGCCCCCGCCCGCCAGCCAATCGGAGCAAAGCCGGCAGCCTGAGCAGCCAATGGGCGAGCCTAGCACGCCGGCTCTATCGCCAATGAGAGCGGGCGCAGAGTTAAACGGGGGCGGTGGGAGTCGCTCCTCGCTCCCCTCCAGGTATCGGACGGAGACCGATCGCCCGCGGGTGGGAGGGGGGAGGCGGAAGCAGCCAATGAGGGGCCGGGGGCGGAGCGCAATGCAGCCAATGAGATTGACAAGGGGGCTGCGCCAGGTGCGCTCGCGGCACGCCCCCCCTCCGCTGCTGTGGGGTCCGGGGCGGCGGGGCTGGCGCGGCCCTGCCGGCGCCTCGGGGGGGAGGCCGAGGACGTGATTTTTTTCCTTTTAAACTCCTTAATATCCCGTTATTTTTGCTCGGGCGGGGGCGGGGGAGGGTGTCTTGTACCGTTTGCGGTTTCCAGCCCGTGCCCGTAACCCCAGTGTTAAAAGTATTCCATATAACTGGGTCGGACAACACTGACTACTACACGGATTAACTAATTAAATGTAGATGAGATGATCTGCAGCGCTGTTGGTCCTTGTGGTCTTCAAAGCATAAAGTCCCAAATGCTGAACTGACTTGGCGGCAAACTTTATATTCCCAAGGCAGGAACATCGATTCCCCAGCAGCTACTTTATTAAAAGCCCCTTCACATATTTACAACAATCCTCAGTCTGAAACTGTGTTGTTTTCCCTGTTGAAAATTCATTTTTAATACACATTCAAACCTTCAGCTTACAGGTCACACTTAGGTGAGTTTTGTCAAAAAACACTGTTTTGTCTGCGATGAGCTCTCCAATTTTTTAAAAGTCTGTTACAAACACTTCATATACAAGCCTTGTACAGCTCCTGGATTAGAATATATTAATATGCGAAGCATTTCATGTTAGAACTGATTGCACATCTCAGTTATTTAATTACAGAATGCCTTTATTTACTGAGGCATTAATTAGATATCTGACAGCACTAAAGCAACTTTCTTGCTCAACTCTAAGGACAACTTCACCTCTGGAAGGCTGGTAACAGAAGAGTAGTGCCTTCCCATGGGACCATTTAACTTTACAATAAAAAAAAATAGTTAGACCAATGTATTTTAAGCTTAAGATTTTTATATAGAAAGTAAGAGTATTTGGACTCTTGGAAGAGAGTATCAGCTCCCATTAAAGCTTGCCAGAAATAATAGAAATTACCACAAAATAATCCAAACAAAAGGAGTTAAAACTCTAAACATTGTGAGATATTCCAAACGTTGCTACCACAAGAGCAAGGGCACACACCACCTGACTTCAAACACATGAACGTACCACCCACACATACACATTTCCAGGGTCCCACAGCAGTGTTAATGTATTACGCTGGTAAAAGTCAGAGAGTAGCAAGTTCTTGGGTCTTGCCAAGACATCAAAAGAGATGCACTTTTATCTTCAGTGAAATTTTGTAAGGAGAACACCATGGCTTACCTGGTGGAATTCACCTTTGTACAGCCACACACCACGGTACTGGAAGCCCGGTCCCTCCATCCTCTGGCAGAAGAAAATGCAGAGACTGGTGTCAAATAAACCTGTTCAGTCTGTAATGACAAGAGGTGTGCACGCAGTCACTCTTTCCAAAGTGGAAAACAGCATTTTTGTCTTGGAAAATCACCGTGTTCTTTGCCAGCGAGATTAGCAGAGCATCCATCTTCCCTCTAGGGAGACCTGACTTTTCTCTGCTATGCCCACCACCGTGCTCACCTGCTTTCTGACTCCCTGGGCCTCCCAAGTGTGGACTTAATGAGGTTGCCTTTTAACCTCTCTCTTTCTTTTACTAGGCGACAGGAAGCCTATTCCAGAGAAATGTAAATTTGTATACATGTAAGATATAGAAGCATTTTGTTCTCACCTCAGCCTATTCATTATGTAACAAGCAACCATCGGGAAAAAAAAAAAAAGATGCAACATTAAAAATAGCCTTGTTTTGGTAACAGAATAGCACTAGTAAGGCTTGTGTGGGTAAATTCGTATTTGGAATAAAAGCATTGCCAAAGGATTTAGACTGAAGTAAGATACAGAAATGCTATTATAATTTAAGATTTTCTCATTAAATACCAGATTGTTGACACTGTACCTTCATCTCCATGAAAAGGAGATCAAAGCTAAATTTGCTAAACAGAGAAATTGTGAATTTCAGTTAAATTTAAAATTCTTATTTATTTAAACTTACTCAAGACAGTGACTGATTTATGAAGACTGGCAAAAAATATTTTTTACTGGACAGAAAGGATGCACAAGAGAAGTAAAAATATTTATAATAAGGTTTAAATGAAAAACTTGACTTTTAGAAAGCTCTCATTTTTCTGAAACTAGAAAAAAAGTACTTTCAGGTCCACATGAATTAATGTGTTTATGCAGCTTTCAAAGACAGGCTTTTACTTATGAATTTTAATATTCTTAATGATGGTTCATGGCTTTATGTAGAGTCACAACCCATGGCACGTCCAACCACCACCCAGTTCTTCCCAATTGCATACGGGGTGTGCAGTTACACCCCAAGTTATACTGAACGTGGCCCTAGTTCAAACAGCAGTTGGGGTCACCAGAGTGAACCTGGGTCTCACGATGCTCAGCAGAGGCAAAGTATCCCTACGCAGAGAACATAGCCTTTTCATTTGGTAGCATTTTATGTTCTCTTTATAGAGGTCCATGTTACTGTGCAAGGCCCTGTGGGATTAAGCTTTAATAAAATCAGTTAGTTTCTTTAGAAGTCAATGGCTGTAACTCATTAGCATCAATGAAGCGATGATAAGGGTCATTCTGAACACAGTCGTGCTGCCATCGATTTAATGGGAACACGACCGGGTTCAAAATGAAGCCCTAAAAATTGCATACACTGTTCAATCCCAACATTTTCCCTTTCAAATACAACTCATCTGTAAATCTCCAATGAGAGTTTAACTACAAGGAAAATCCAAAGTCACTTACAAGCTAGTTTTGAGATACTCTTACAAAATGAATGTAGTTTCTGTGGATTTCAAAATAAAAGAATTACGAGTAAGATTTAGGATTCTCTTTTTTCTAACATAATAATTCCTCAAGATCCTATGCTGTCAGTGTTTAGCTCAGAGTTCACCAATCATTCAAATAAAATAATCCTGAAATGACCTATTCCTCCTAACAATTTCAGGCAAAATACCTTCACCTGTTAAAATTTACATGCCAGCTCTACTGTCATTTCTACCAGATGCATGAAAATGTGCACACAAAATTATTTTAAAATTCCAGCACAGTATGTCCCTTCTCCTTGCCAATTCCGAGGTAACACTCAACACATTTTCCGAGTCGCTAAAAATAAAAATTGGCATACCTACCATTTATTTTAAAGGTCAATACAATATTTGCTAGTCTGAAGCAATGGGCATGTGAAACAGTGTCAGTGCCAACATCAGGTTTGTACAAAATGCATGAGTAGGCAAACGATATTATGAAGCAAATGTGCAAAAGTATGATTTCATTTAGCAATTACCTGTCTGACAAGGTTAACATCTAATAGATCTGTTAATGTAAAATTAAAGTGACACCTACCTCACACTGGTTTCTTGAAATTATTTATCACCGCTTGACCTGAGCCGTTTCAACACTTGTAGCCAGTTGAGATTTCCAATAAACCAATTCTTCATTGTGCAGCAAGCCCAGGTGTCTCCCTTGTCACAAGGATAAAAATTGTTAAATTAATAAACTCATGTTAACTTCAGTCATCTCTCTGGGATTAATTTGTTCCAAGGTTTAAAGTATAAACCTCCCTTATTTTTTGTCAGTATGTGCGCTTACTGAACCTTCCATTTCAATGGCACACTGAGTGCCGTAGTCTTCCTTTTAAAACAATTTATGCATTATACTGTCACCAGTCCATCTTATTGTAAAGTTGCAATTCATTATGAGGCTTGTTAATTTTCACTTCTCCTGCTTGCCATTCTTCTTCTGGATATAATAACTTTATTAAACCTATGACCCCCTTTTATTTCCTTTAGTCAGAAAGCAGACAATATAGAAGCAATGTTTTCAGTCAATGTCTCATATGTGCCAGACCATATGCAGTGGCTTCTGCAAGTCATTCCTTACATGTTGCTGCGTGATTTCCTTATGAGAGAAAGGATTAGCTATATTCTGCTTTGAATATTCATAATTCTCCCTGTGTAAGACGCTGACCCAGGACAATTAGAACATCTGAAATCACTTCCAGCATTCTAGTAATTTTTCTTTTGTTTAAAACCATGTAACTGCTCACAGAAATACTACAATACCTTTTTTTAGTTACAGTGTTGGGAAGATAGTTTCCCCAAAAAGGAACATGTCTGAAAACTTTGAGCCAGATTTTTTAGATCAATGCCAAAACTAGGTATTTATAGGTAGATCTCCTTTCTACCACGTAAACTTGGCCATCTTTTGCTCTTGCACCAGGGATCATTCCTGCGCTTTGCCTCTGCATTTAGCAATAAAAAATGAGAAGATGCTGTGACCATTTGGGCATGTGCCAACTAGCACTCTCCCAAACAACTCCTGGACATAGTTTGGGAGTCAAACCATTCCAGAAATCACTTCCAACCAGCACTCAGTGACCAAGATTACAGCTTCAGTGTAGGTCAGACCACGTCATGCTATTTGGCCTCAGTATCCAAGAAAGTTCCTGAACATGTTTAATTTACTGATGTAGACAACACCACTGAGTATTTGCAGTTTTTCATTTAAGGAAGAAAAATTTATGTTCTCTCCTGCCTTTCATACTGTGGCATAGCCAAGTTACATTGCAAAACTCAGGTTGAAGTTACAGTATGTTAGTTAGCAAAGAAAATCTCTGGCATGTAAGGGCCACGTACAGGGCTTACTGGAGTCCACTGCCTAGAGAATGGGGTGGCACTAGGGACATGAACCAGCGAGCCTTGCTGGTATCCAGCTATAATCAGAACTGTAGCAAGGATGATGCGAGGTGTGACCAGTGCCTGCAAATTAGCCAAAGAACCTCTGACTGCTGTTGCTGTTCAAAAGATTTGTGCAGCTTCACGATATGACCAGATAGGGTTGGTGAGTGGGAAGATACTTCGAGTGGAGTTACAAATATTCCAGTTATTGAAAGATGTAATATCAAATGACTAGCAGCAAATGCTGGTCCTGCACCAAAGGGAGAAAGCAAAGAGTATGAAATGCAGAGTGTTTTTTTGTAACCCCAGAACCCCTAAACATAGGGCTGTTTATGTATGCTTCTCTACAACTGGAATCTGCAACATGAAGATAGCCTGGGGAAAGCATTTAGCAGGACAGACACAGCAAATTGCTCTCCCATTTCTGTTCTGTGCACAGAAGAACTTAGATGTACTTATACACATTCCTTCCAGCCCTCAGCGTTCTGAATCATGCAATATTTATGATGCAAACTTTAGCGTGTAGGGCAGCTTTTGCAGACTTATTACAGATCAAAGGCGTGTCATCTGTACCACGCCCACATTTATTTTTCCAGATTCAGGTACAAGTGGAAATGCTACAGACTCAGTCACTGTCAACCATGTGAAGGATGCTACTGCATTTGTATATGGTCTTTTGTTTTTCCCAGTGAAGAACAGTCTAACAGCGTGCAATAAATTCCCTTGTTTAAAGATTAAGGTGTCCAAGCCAACATCCAAGTTCCCAGATTGTAACTTCCTCCCAAGAATTGACTCTGATCAGGGAGATCAATGCAGAGAGAGATCTGTCTCTTCTGAAACTGCTACATGCTTCCTTCTGCCTAGCAAAAACTAATACATATCCTATCAGTATTCCTCCCAAGATCCCGAAACTTCTGCTATAGTAACACATAGGAGTTGCAAGACTGTGTAACACTGCCACCTGGTGATATGCATCACAGCAATATTTTCTTCCTCCTACCATCACCCAAAACCTTCTGCTTCCTTTCAGGTGATCTTAATGTGCAAGTCTCCATCAAACAAAACTTATCCCACTATCAGTTTATCTTGAGCTAAACTGTGTTTGTGTCTAGAAGTCAAATTACTAAGGTTTTCAAAGTTGTTCAGGCCATATCTTCTCTTTTCCTTCAGGACTGGCTTTTAGATGTGCGATGGATAGACATGGTCTAACTTGATCCAAATCCCCATCACAACTTTGTATGAAGTCTAGAAATTTCAGTGTTTTCTGAGAAATAAATCTGAAGTAATATTAGAAATTATCCACTAGGCCTCCCCTCCCTTCTTTTTTTGTTCATCTTTTCAGTCTTTGGGATGTGATGCAAAAAAAACCCCAAAACAAAAACAAAAAAAACCAAAGCCAAAAAGCCCCAGCAGCAGCAACGAAAAAAACCTTCCAAGAAGTTTCCCTCTTCAGGATAAAAAAAATGATTTCTGTAGTATTTGATCTCAGACTCTTTCATCTCTTTCACCTGATCTCTGTGGGATACAGATGGAAAATGGAGAAAAGCATTGCAAATGGTAGATCAGGCTCAACTTCCAGACTTGTAGCACCCCTATCTCGCTTTCACAGCTGTCCACAAGTCTGAACCTTTCTTTTACAACTGACCTGCAACTCCTTACTGAAAATCACAGCAAGTTCAGAACTGTTATCACTTTCTGGGTTGCCACTATTTCTTAATAGACCTTTCTTGGATTCATTTCAGCAAGCCGACCTGGATACTTTGAAGTTTGAATTCATGAACCGTACTTTTTTTAATGGAAAACAGGAGTTTTTAGAACAATTCAACCCTTTCCGAGAAGGATTCTAAGTCTTGTTTGGGGATTTTTCTTAACTCTTTCTTATTTACCTATCGTTTCATAAGCACCTAAATGCATGTAATCAGTGATTCTTCCCTAATGTATAGCCATACAAAGAGTTAATGTTGTCTTTTTGTGTATTCGTAAAATATAGGAATGGTAATATTTATTCTCTCAATCATCCTACCAAGATCAGTGAAATACTGGTCCTGCCATCAGTTAAAAGTTCAGTTGGACTTCTGGAAAATGCTGAGAGGAATTCAGGTTTAATTATGAAGGGATGTAAGTTATTTCACAGCTGGGGCTGCAGTGGTATTACTCCTATCACCTCAAATCGGCCGACCTACAAAAGCCACAGTGCAGAAAAGTCACTAGTACTGTAAGTGACAGGTTAGATGCTCATACTCAGTTTGAAGTCTTGGTTTGAGACATCTGCCTCCAGCACTAATTTATCTTATGATCTTGGATTAAAGTATGCTAGGAACTGTAATTACCGTAAGAACTGGGAATTTTAACCTGTAACAGCAAATTGTGGCAGAAAATGTCAAGATACTAAGAGTTCCCCTAACCCTCAGCAGAGAGAAGGATCTGTTGGCCTTGCAGTCTATCTGTGACAGACCAATGGCTAGGTAAGAAATACAAGAGGGAAGAAAAATTGTTCAACACTGTGACAGGTTTGAGATGAATAAACTGTAAATTCAGCGGGAGAGTTGAGGTGAAGATTGCTTGAGTGTTTGTTCAGATTAAGAATTGGCAAAAAATGAGGGAATAATTCTCCGGCTGGCAGAAAAGGAGATCAAAATAGAGGCTGGTCAAAGCACCTTGTTTAGCCAAGGGGTCTAAGGCACCTGAAGTTGAAGTGGTTTAGTGAGGAGAAGCATGTACATACAAACTACCAACATTGTATATCATTTTGTGGCAAAAGGAAAGCTGAAATAGAGTAAGAATTGCACTGCTAAGAGAAGACAGAGGTGGCCCACAGCACTGTAGTCACACTGCGGCTTGCAGACCACTGACAGTGAGTGAAATATCAGAATTTGTTCTGTGAAACAATTACCAGCCCCGAACACTCATCTGAGGCTATGTGTAAGCATAACTGGGAATTAACAGGCATTAAAATATTTTAATTGATGTTTATGATTGTAACATAACAATTAATATGCTGTAAAGCTATTTAAATACGGATGTTTTTAACATAATTATCATCCTCTCTCCCAACTGCTAAGCAATAGTAGGATAGAAGTTGTCCAGAGATTTTATAATTGCATTCCTTTAATAAAGTGTTTGAGAACCCCAAGTTTATAGCAAAAATGTGGAGAAAATGGGAGCTTACACCTTCTTTTGGAAGGAAGACTCTTAGAAAGACTCTTTTGGAAAAGTTTGCTAGGACCTCCAGCAGGCAGGATCTCCCATTTCATTCTTTAGTGTCATAGAGTAGACCTATCATTTAATCTTAATCCTTTCAGGAGGCTGTCCTGGTTTCGGATGGGATAGAGTTAATTTTCTTCTTAGTAGCTGGTACAGTGTGTTTTGGATTTAGTATGAGAATAATGTTGAGAACACACTGATGTTTTAGTTGTTGCTAAGTAGCGCGCATCCTAACTTAAGGATTTTTCGGTTTCCCATGCTCTGCCAGCAAGTAGGTGTACAAGAAGCGGGGAGGAAGCATGGCCAGGACAGCTGACCCGAACTAGCCAAAGGGATATTCCATACCATGGAACGTCATGCTCAGTATATAGACTGGGGGGAGTTGGCTGGGAGGAAGCATGGCCAGGACAGCTGACCCGAACTAGCCAAAGGGATATTCCATACCATGGAACGTCATGCTCAGTATATAGACTGGGGGGAGTTGGCTGTGAGGGGTGGATCGCTGCTCAGGCATCGGTCAGCGGGTGGTGAGCAATTGCATTGTGCATCACTTGTCTTTTCTTGGGCTTTTTTTTTTCTTTTATTTTTGTTATATTCTTTTTCATTACTATTACTATTATATTTTATTATTGTTGTAGTTAGAGTTGTATTTTATCTTACTTTAGTTATTAAATCATACTTGTCTCAACTCATGAGTTTTACTTTTTTTTTGATTCTCCTCCCCGTCCCAGTGGGAGCAGGGAGGAGTGAGTGAGCAGCTGCCTGGTGCTTAGCTGCTGGCTGGGGTTAAACCACAACAGAGGCCTAAGTATATCAGCCTAATATAATATTGTAGATTGTTTATAACTGTCAGAGTTATCAAAACTATAGTATGAACAGCAGTTTAACAAATGTGAATAACCAGTACCGGCAGCATATTTCTGATTTAACTTCATTTAATCTAGGAAGTCATGATCAAAGAATAATGGAAAACTGAAATAAAGATGAGGTTTCCAGCTAGAAACCTAGCTTTATTACAAACTAACAGATAAACATAATTTTCCCTTAGTTTAAGATGAGATATTAGTTATATATGATTACGATATATACCTATGTATAATCTCAGAAGTTAGCCAAATATCTGTCTAGATGCATGACCCTTTTATTTTAGTGACAAAGATATTCAAAAGAGTATGCATCAAGATAGTGTGCATCCAGCATTAATCCTGTTGCCTTCTCTTTCTTCCTTCCTACGTCTTCAGTGTCCCATAGCCTGGAACTGCACATCACTGCTTCAGCAGCACTAGGGAGGGGTGAAAAAGCTTGCACAGCATATCCCACCGGCTCTTACCTCACCACTGTGGTAAGCTTGCACGGCTGGAAATTCCTCTACCAGCGGAAAGATACAGGAGGTAGCATTAGCAGAAGCTAGCACATTAGGGGTTAAACAATTTGCATTTTGTTAATAACACTTCATTTTTGCCCTCAAAGTTTATCTACATTAAAATATTCTAAATGTAGTGTGTTTCTGTAAGTCTAATTATATGCGGTATGTGAAAACATATTTGATAATCACATTGCTAATTATGTGCAATCACTTCAATACACAGGTGCAAAGCTCCAGAAATATGCATATTTGAATCTCTTCATATGCAGATATAAACCACAACTTTGCAGTTACTTTAGTGTTCAGTGACCTGTTATTTCTCTGGGACTGTACTTCCTTGGATTTTTGAGTGGCTAGTGCCACTGGAACCAAAGAAATGTGCTAGGCTACTACAAACCTAGGACTGAATTTATATGTGTATGTTCCAGTGCTAAAAAACTGTAATTCCTGAGTTTTCCACGGTTTATGAACATTTTAAAGTACACATTTTATAATTCATTGACAGATACATCATGCTGACTTCAGAGATGTGGGAATCATAATTTCTAATTTTCTTCTGGGAGCTTTAATTCTCACAGTGTGCTTTAGCATATATATATTTGCCTGGAATATCATATATATGTGCATGTGAATGTGTCTTTTCCAGTTTGGATTAAACTTAAGAGACCTTCTTAATGCTTTAATAATAGAAGGTAATGAAAGACTTGAGCAATAAATCCATTTTCATTATATGTGTAATGGCTTGTGGCTGCACTTTTTGCTTCTCTTTCATTTACATGTAACTGTTATTTTTTACATTGATTTTTAAAGCTGTCTTCACAATGGATTGTAATTAGTTTTGTGTATAAATCATAAAAATTGGAAATTTTATATACTCAGATTAACTGAAAAGGACATAAAATATTAATTTGCATCATTCAAAAGCAATACTTCTATGTTCCCTCTAAAGCAATTCAGCATAAATTATTGGAAGGAATAGCTTTAGATGACTTGTCCATAAGTATTCTTTTTCACATTTGAGAAGTGAGCTGAAATGAGCCCTGACAGGCGAGAAACCTATCTACTAGTTTGCTACTAACATTACCAAAATGATAGACTGATGAGAAGGGACATAGCAAAATCTGAAAAGCAGCATTGGAATTTGTTCCACTGGAAACAAATCCATTGTGTTTCATACAATAAAGCAGCATGGCTTGTTCTGTTTTGCTTTAGCTACATAAAGCCTTAATTAAAATAAATTACACTTAAGAGTCACAGAATAGTTGTTATGGAAATTACGCATGCCAGCTACCATAACAGGGTTTGACTCTAGGTTTCTGCTAAATCAATAAGCTGAAAAGAGATTCTTCTATGAAGTCCTTTTTATTAAGAGCAATACAGCTCAAGGCAGGTGGCTCCGAAGAGGACCCTGAACAAAGAAATCCCTGGGCAATTATACCCTTACCATCTAAGTTCCCCACTCCTCACACGACAGTTCGGACCAATAGTAATATTAAGGTCTGGGGTCTTCCCGTTCTTCACTGGGTCCCTTCATTGTCCCTAGGCACGCCATCTCTTTTCTTATTTCTAAGGTTGCAGCTTCTGCTGACATTGTAGCTTCCTTATCTTCTGGCTTGAACTGGCTCTGGGGCCTTCTTTTACTTAACTAGTAAAAGTTCAACACATCTAGGTGAAAGTTCACGGCTTGTGGTCTAAGGCTTCAGCAAATTTAGCTAGTAATGCTAAGCAAGTTATGCTAAGCAAGTTCTAAATAAGTAGTATACCAAATCGCACAACATAGTTAGGTTGGAAGAGCGGGCTGGAGGCCATCTTGTTCTACTTGAGCATAAAGCAGGACCAGCTTCAAATTTACCTCAGGTTGCTCAGCACCTTTTCCAGCCAAGAGTCACAGCCCCATAAAAGACAGGGTGTAATCCTAAGTGTCACCACTCTCCGAAATTAGAATGACATAATGCCGAGGGGAGCATCCTTCTAGGAGGTGCATTATATTTTTCTTTCCTGCATTGGAGGTGTGCTAGCAAGACATTCAGCGGGAAGTAAAGGATAAACACAAGATTTCTCCGGCTGGCCGCTCAGACACACGCAACCTGTGAGCAGCTGGTCCCGGTGCCTGGCTTCTGCTGTGGCCCAAACACTGCTCCGTGCACAGGTGGCAAGAGGGAGTTACTGCAGAAGTTACCTCTTTAGGAGCACATGCCTCCTCACATAGCAGTGGTTCCTTGCTCCTGCCGAGTTTGTAATTCAGCCTGAGCCAGGAGCTGCTGCGTCAAACAGCCCTGCCTCCCAGCATATGCATTCACTGGAGGACGCTGGATGGTGCAGTCTACACACAAAGCTGCACAGGTGAAAACACAATTGCAATTCTGAACCAGTTTAAAAAGGATAGAAGAGTTTCTTCAAAGAAAAACTGCACTTGGCTTTCAGTAGACGGTATGTCGTGATTCTGCAGTCCTCGCTTCTGTCAAAGGCGACTTGGTTGAGTGCACGTTCAGGAGTCATTGGCTAATTTTCCAACTTACGTTTTCTTAGCCATCCTGGAAAGGATTCAGAACTTGACTCACTGAGCTGACTAAAAAGGAAAAATCACTGATATACTTTGTTGTACAGGTATTTTATCTTTATATTTTCCACCTTGCATGTAGCAATAGCACCTTTTGATTCGTACATGATAGGCCTACAAGTCAAATCCTACTCCTCTGTTCTGGGAAATACTGTATTTTCTCAGTGAATGCACCTGTACCTTCACACTAAAGTCTTTTTTGATGGTGCTGTTGCACTATGTGGCCAGAATTGTCCTGAGGCACTTCATTGCACATATCAGCTTACGAATTAATGTAAAAACACTGAACTTAGTACTTTTTATTTATAAATATTCTGTCTACTGAAGTTATAATCTCTCAAAACACTTGCATATGACAAACCATGTACAAGCATGTGGCTATTATTTGAATGATTAACAATGGTGATGTAATAGCCTTATTGTATATTTTAGGCTAATTTTTGTATCACCGGTGTTTCACCTGTGTGATACCGTACAATCCAGAAATCAATACAATCACACTGTCCTGTTGGCGTAGCAGAGCAGTGGCATTGCTTATGAACTTAAGCTGGTGTATCCACATGAAGCTGCATTCCCCATTACGGCCACATTTTACTGTTCTCCACTACGTGGTACAGACATGCCCAGAGATTTGTAGGAAGTTGTTGATCTGGCCCGGGAAGTATATTCTTTACATTTCTGAGGTGGGTCATTTTAAATAAGCAGCTGTAACCTCCATGTTTATTTTACAAAGCAAAATGTTGCTTCAGTTTCTTTTCTTTTTTAATAAAGCTGGAAAGAGAAGCATACTGCAAGAGAGCCATTTACTGTCACTGCAGCTGCATGTGTAGGCATAGCAAAGCAGCATAAATTCTGCTTGCCAGAAGGTTGCCACTGAGCAGCTTCCGTGAGCTGTTGAAACCAAGCTCATGTTACTTCTGCATCAGTTTTTCTTTCACTAGCTCATCCCTGCAAAGCAAAATGAAGAACTAACAGACTATATGTTGCATTGTTTATTACATAATACTACTATATTGAGATTTGCTAATCAAATAACCCAGGTTGGTCTTTATTTTCAATGGAATGGACGAAAAGCAATGCAGTACGGCACCCTTAATCTCATCAGGGAAACACCTCAGATGCCTGACAGAAGTGACATTGACAGGTTCTGAAGAGATCGGCCTCCAATCTCACAGCAAGGTAAAAGGATGCCAGCAGCTACTGCTCAGGAGGCCGTCAATTAATAACCAGTTAACAGGTATATCTTCTGACTCGTGTTTGACATTTACATTACAAGTTAGGGAGAAAGGGAGCATTTCAGCTCAAAAATTGTTTTCAATCTGTTAAAAAATAAAGTTTTATTTTCAGCTAACTGAATACACTGATGAAGCTCAACTTATTTTCACTTATTGCTACTGTTTCTATTAAATAGACATAGCTCACTGTGACTTATAGTATAAAACATTTGCATCTTACTGAGAAGCGTTCATTAATCACTTCCTCTATTCACACTGAAACAGCTATGATAATCAATTCTTATTTGCGCAGCTGTGGCATGAATAATTTTAAAATTTTGCTGTAATTGTTTTTCTGTTCTGCTGAAAAACGGTTTCAGAGAACTAAGGGGTTTTCTCACATAAATATAGAATGTACGTACAAGAATGGCCAAGTGTTATTTGGAATACTTAATCACAAAAAAATTCTGCTGTAGAAATGAAGATTAAGTCTGCTCACCATCTTCTAGGTTTGCACACCACTTAAAAGATTAAAATCTGCCTTTGTCCAAATATAAAGAAATAGATTTTTCAAAAGTGTGTATTGGCTCTTTGTGGCTAGAATGTAGCTAAGGTACCAAAGCAGAGGGAAGATGAATAAATATGCAAAAGCTTTTTTAAGGAAGACAATGTATTTCTTTCTGAGGAGCAATCAGAATCGCATCTTAAGCAATGGATCAGGTTACCCAGGGAGGTTGTACAGGTGCTGGCCTTGGATTTTTTCCAAGACTTGACTGGACCTCAGAGCTGACCCTGCTTTGAGCAGGAGGTTGGACTAGAGACTTCCTGAGGTCCCTTCCTGTCGTGGTCGAGACAGACAAACGACAAGTACGCATTCTTATAGTACAAGCAAAGAAGGTTTTTTTATTACTACAAGCCAGCAAATTTATACCCATTATACTTGTTACCCTGTACATATGTCTGTCCCTTATTGGTCAGAAAGTTGTCAGAATTTGTTTTTCTCACCCCTCATTGGGTGACTTTTTCAGGTTCCTTATCACAACTGCAAACGGTCAACACATTCCTTAAACTTAGTTTCCCAGGCATGCTTCTCATCCTTTCTTGTTCTCTCACGGGAACACTACAATCTCGTCAAGGTCAATATCCTCCCCAGGCCCCTCGGTCCAGCCGAGGTCCTCTACATCTTCCAACTTCATTTAGCCTATATATGATCCTAAATTTTAAGCACCTAATAAAACAGTAGTCCTAAATGGGAGAGAGAGAGAGATACCTTGGCAGGGAGATTCTTTCTGTCTCATGGAGATCTCTGAATTTAAGCAGAAAGGATAAAAACTGGACAAACTATTTTCTGTAGTTCACCACAGATTAATTATCCGACCTTTGATTCAGAGCTACTATTTTATCTTGCCACTGAATCCAAAGTTAGTTGTATTTCCATAACCAGTGGCAACAAACTTCTATTTATCTTTTTGTATGGCAAATCATAAATTGTCACAGCTCACGATGAAACAACTACAAGCTATTAAGAATTCACATTTAAGCAACAATAGCAGCCTCTTCAATATCAATATCAACCAAAACATAATACAGCAACTTTATATAGAAAAGTAATTGATAGATTAGGGTAAGGTAGATGCATCCATCATCCCAAATACAGAGTATTGCATGGAGTTATGAAAAATGTGTGGTAAATGTATATACATGGGGAACGTGCTTAGTAAATTTCAGTTTTGGCTGAAGAAACAGCAAAGTATCTTGTTACTAACTCCTTTAACCATAGATGGATTGTTGGGGTTGGGGTTTTTTTGGTAGATGGTCAATATAAAACAGCCATAGCCTATTCTGGGCAGAACAAGTGTAGTGTGAGTTCTACTAAGTCCCTCAAATGCATTTTGAACTCTGCTAGGGAGTGGTGGAAGTGTCTTTTATCCGTTCATCACATGTGTTTTTACTTTCTGTGGATGCAAGAGTTTGGCCACATACATGGGTTATTAGCACAGAAACACAAGGGCCCCAAACTTACTCATCCGTATAGTACTCTGGCCATGCCATCCCTGTTAGCAGCAGCGGCTTCTGAACTGTCAATATGAAAGAAAAAAGATGCTTAGACAGCATATCAGAACTTTTCTCCATATAAAAGATGCTGAATTTCGTTATTTCTAATGGCCTTACACATGAACCAAGATAAACACTCCTGTGCTTTTCATTATTTCTACAGAGGTGTATGAAGGCTGGACTACCAGTCCTAGGTAAGGTTAACTTAAATCAACTGATTTATATTAAAGTTGGCATCACTGATGTGTCACAGTGGTACCTGAAAATTGTCTGAGGTCTTATAACAGCACAAATTTGTGAGAATAAGTCCAAAAAAGATCAAACACAAAGGCCCCAGGCTGAATTTACATATGAACAACCCTCGGGGTTGTCTGTATCATACTTTTGGATGATAAAGACCCAGCAGCATGTTAAGTACAGGCATTTTGTTTGGCCAGAGTTTCTGTACCATAGTTTGAGAACACCTGGCAAACAGATTGCTTTTGTTTGTACATATGATGTTATACTGACCAGTCCTGAGCACTAACAAACCAAACTATGCAATCCACAGCCTGCTCCTTAGACTAGTGCCCCAACTGGCTCCTGCCATCCACACAGCAGCTTTAAAGAGTCAGGAAATGATTGTGAGCAAAATAAATTGGTTTGGAAAACTTTCACTTTGAGGGCAGGAAAAATTAAGTACTTCTCCCTTCCAGCAACCACTATATATGAATATATATATATATATATTCTGTATGAAGCTGCTGTATTGGATTTGCATGGCAAGGTTTTGGCAGCAGTAGGGTTACAGGGGTGGCTTTTGTGAGAAGCTGCTAGAAGCTTCCCCTATGTCCCATGGAGCCAATGCCAGCTGGCTCCAAGATGGACCCGCTGCTGGCCAAGGCCAAGCCAATCAGCGACAGTGGTAGCACCTCTGTGATAACATATTTAAGAAGGGAACAAAAAGTTGCTGTGGCTCAGAAACAGCAGCTGGAGAGAGAAGTGAGAACATGTAAGAGAAACAACCCTGCAGACCCCCAGGTCAGTGAAGAAGGAGGGGGAGGAGGTGCTCCAGGCGCCAGAGCAGAGGTTCCCCTGCAGTCTGTGGTGAAGACCACGGTGAGGCAGGCTGTCCCCCTGCAGCCCATGGAGGTCCACGGTGGAGCAGATATCCACCTGCAGCCCATGCAGGACCCCATGCCGGAGCAGGGAGATGCCCAAAGGAGGCTGTGACCCCGTGGGAAGCCCGCACTGGAGCAGGCTCCTGGCAGAATCTGCGGATCTGTGGAGAGAGGAGCCCATGCTGGAGCAGGTTTTCTGGCAGGACTTGCGACCCCACAGGGGACCCGCGCTGGAGCAGTCCATGCCTGAAGGACTGCAGCCCGTGGAAGGGACCCATGCTGGAGCAGTTTGTGAAGAACTGCAGCCCATGGGAAGGACTCACGTTGGAGAAGTTCATGGAGGACTGTCTCCCATGGGAGGGACCCCACGCTGGACCAGGGGAAGAGCATGAGGAGTCCTCCCCTTGAGGAGGAAGGAGCAGCAGAAACATGTGACAAACTGACCAGAACCCCCATTCCACATCCCCCTGTGCTGCTGGGGGGGTTAGGTAGAGAATTTGGGGAGTGAAGCTCTGCCTGGGAAGAAAGGAGGGGGGGGTGTTTTAAGATTTGGCTTTATTTCTAATTACCCTACTCTGATTTGATTGGTAGTAAATTAAGTTAATTTTCCCTAAGTCGAGTCTGTTTTGCCCTTGACGGCAATTGGTTGAGTGATCTCTCCCTGTCCTTACCTCGACCCACGAGCCTTCTGTTTTTTCTTTCCCCTGTCTAGCTGAGGGGCGGGGGGGAGTGATAGAGCAGCTGCGTGGTGCTTAGTTGCTGGCTGGGGTTAATCTACAACAGCTGCTCACACTTAGTAAGATCTTAGCTACTATTTTTACCCTTGTGAAGGCCGAGGGAGAACAGCCATGTAAGTCCAAGCACAAGCAGAGGCACCGGGACGTCTGGGGAGCGTCAGGGGAGGCAGCTGCTGTCCCTCTCCGGGGTAACACCGCCCGGCCTCTCCTCAGCTGCGAGCGGCCACTGCCGCTGGAACCAACAGCGCCCACCTAACCGAGGGTACCGCTCACGGGTAACGGCAGAGCCATACAGCTGAAGCCTAAAGAGACCCTACGCAAAACTCAGACTTCTCAAACAACCCCAGAATTATAAAAAAAACAACGGAAACGTCCCCACCTCAGCAGAGAGACTCCCCGCACCTCGCAGGGCGGGGACAGGACCCCGCCTCACGGAGGCGGCCTTAACGCAGCTCCTGCGCTTGCGCGGGGGCGCGAGCCGCGCAGCGTACCGCCCCCGTAGCCGCCCGCGCTCCGCCCCCAGCGCCGCGTGTCACCGCGCGAGCCTGGGTAACCCCGCTATTTCTTTGGCGTCAGCCCCTGACTGGTCTCTGGGCTGACCAATAGCCCAAGAGCGAGGGTACAGCACAGCCAGTAGGAGCAAGGTGGAGGCCGTGTGGGCGGGGCGCACGCTGAGGCTGAGGGGGCTGCGGCCGCCCTGAGGGCTCCTCACCGCCCCGTTCTCCTCATGGCGGGCTGGCCGTTGCTGCCTGCCCTCCTCCTCGCCCTCCTGGGTGCCCAGCCGTGCTCCTGCGGCAGGGCTCCAGCCTCCTCCCAGTCCGTGACGGCCCGGCTGGCGGCGAAGTGGCCGGCGACCCCGCTGCTGCTGGAGGCGAGGTGCGTGCAGCCTCCTCCTCCTCCTCCCCCCCCTGCTGCCTTTCATGGCTGCCGCGGGGGGCCGTTCGGCCGGGGAAGGGGAGCAGCGGCGATACCTCCCCTGGCTGTCTCTTGGGGGGCGGGGGTGCCTCGCTAAGGGGCAGGAGGAGGGAGGGGTCCCTTTCTTCTCTCCGCTGCGCGGGCGGAGAGGGCAGGTGAGCTGTCGGAAAGGGATGGCTGCGTTTCTCTCCTCTCTTCCCCTGTGGGAGGGTGTGTCAAAGTACTCCTTTGGTATGAGGCTTAACTGTTTTCTGCCTTTGTTAAACGTTATGGATAGTGCTGACAGGCTTTCTCACGTTTTAAGCGTGCTATTTAAATTGCTTTGTATTTAACCTACTCGGACGTTTTGCAGGTTAGGTTGAGAAGCAATGGGCCAACCTACACCATCCCTACCTTCCATTGAGTAACAGTATCTCTTCATCTCACCCCAATTAGCTTATTTTCACTCATGAATAAAATAAGTATGTGTGAAGTTGTAGTAGTAAAACATGTCTTTTTTAAAAAGGTATTGTTAACTTGTAATCATAATTTCGAAATAGGAAGTGAAAATGTTTTCTAGTACTATGTGTTTGTGGCTCCCCTGTCAGTTTGGTTTAAAATCTTTGTTTTGTTTTTAAACTTATTTGCTGCTGTTTGGAGAACTCCCATGAAAGGGAGAATTGCAAGCTTTTGTAATCAAAGGAGTGGCAAACTTCCAAAGTAGCAATTAGAAAACAATACACTCATGCTAGCAAGTAGATCTTTTTGGCAGACGTAAGGAGGAAAAAAAGCAGCTGATGTTCCCTTAAGAAAAAGCACAAAAGTAACAAGTGTTACCAGTAAATGGAAGAATGGTATCTGGAAAAAAGCAAACCTTAACTTTTATGCTTTGTAAGGATTAACCCATCTTTGAAAGTGTTTCAGAGATTGGGGACCTCCCCTGCATAGCAAAGTAGACATTGTCATCGATAAAAGCCTGTAACTTAATTAAAAACTAACTTGACAGCGTGTGTGTTCTTATTTGTATATTTAGCCACTATTGAATAAAGTTTGTGTGCTGAATTGATTTTATTTATAACTGTATATTGGAATACCTGTGGAAAAATAAAGTGAAAAATTGCATTTCTTTCTGTATCAGAGAATAGTCTGTTTGCTTTGCAGCTCTGATTGTTGAGTTCAGATTGGTAGTATTTTGTTTAAAATTTCTTTTAACCAAAATATACTACTGCTCAGTGTTCTGTGGTACAAAGATGTTAGATGGTCATTGAATACTTAACACTTTGATGTTGTTATTTTAAACAACTGAAGGCTTTTACTGTGGTACATGTTTGGACAAAGTCAACCTATGGACAATTCATTTTTATTTTTAAACAGTGAATTTATTGCAGAAGATGGTAATGAGAAGTTTTGGCAGTTCTTGGAAACTGTACGAGAATTAACAGTTTATAAGCAAGGAGGTAAGTTAAACAGCATGCTAGTTTTAATATATTATCCTGCACTGTATTTAACTTTTAAACATCAAGCTAACACATTAACTAGTTCCAGTCAGGTAAAGCCTGACTCTTCCACTATTGCTTACTAGGTAGTTTTCTTTCAGAAAGTTGTAGCATATTTTCCCCTGAGAGCTCTACCTGTAGAGGAGTTCTAAAAGCAAGGAAGACGAGATGGACTGAACTGCTGTTGCAATATGGTACAGAAATGTAAAGATTAAAGATGCCTACCTTCTTACATGACTCAGCAAGAGCTTATAGGATATTCAGACTTCATGTTTTGTGTCAGATGGATGTTTGTAGGGGAGAGAATCCCACAAATAACTAAAATGAGAATGCTAGCTAAAGGAAAAAATGAAAAGAATGACCAAAAAAGGTTTAATACTTGTAGATGGCATAGAGACTGTTTTCTAGCAGCAGTACTGGTGTTTTAGAATAAATGTTTATCGCTGTCAGAATAGGATTAAAAAAACCTTGCATGATTAGACAGAAGAATATTAAGTTTCTAGAAGTTTGGAGAGAAGAACAAAGCATAAAATCCAGCAACCAAAGCATGAAAGTGAGCCACCCCAGACGATACCTTAGAGAGCGGTGTACTAGAAATGACCATGGTAATGAAAAATTTGGAAACCTACCAGGCTTTGCAATAGGTTGGTCAGTATTAGACCTACTTGGTAGGTCAGTAGATGAACGAGGTGAAAAAAGCTTCAAAACAAGGTAAGGCTGTTTCATTTTGCTCTTTACTTCCTGGTAGTACAGCAGCGTAGGCATAAGTGTGAGGACCTAACACTACCACTAGAAGAGACTTCAGGTAAATTGAATGTTAATGTTAATAGTCAAAAGCTAAATTGTAGAAAAATCTTGTAGGAAACAGCAGTGAGATGACAGAAATGAATCCTTGTTATGTGAAAAATGCTGTATGCGGGAGGGAGAACTTGCAAAACAACATGCTTCAACAATTGTGACTGACTGAATACAAGTCAAAAAGAGGTTGTGGTGTGTCTATGTGGATAGGTCAGTGACAATGTTATTTGAGTGCTCAGCAAGGCCCAAAGCAGCCAACAGACTTAAAAAATTACTAGGAAAATTGCAGAGACCTGCATGGTAAACAACATTTTGCTGCTTATGATTCCATGCGCTTTTGTGTTGAGCAAAGCATGATGTTCTACTTTACTGTCTCCCTGTATTTTCATTTCTTTAGAAAGGATATAGCAGAAGCAGAAGATGTTCAAAGAACTATGACTATACTTGTGGGATATCAACTAGAGAGATAAAAAAACCACAAAAAAATTACTGTAAGCTGATGAAAACTGTGGATTGTCTGAGGTCAGAAGTACAAACAAAACCAGAGAGAATCACTGAGAACAGTAGGCCTGGGTGGTGAATGCTGCTCAGAGCTGTTCTGCATAAAGGCATGAGGACATGTAGAATGGAAGTAGGTGCAGAATTTGACCTGTGGTCAGGTGCTAGTAGCATTTGTTCAGGCAAGTACTGTTGACTAATGCTGTTTAAGGTCTTTGTCAACGTACAGTGCCATGGGTTATACCCTCCACAAGGTTGTGAATGACACAAAACTGGGAGAAGAAGTTGAGAAGCTGGAGGGTAGGGCTGTCATTGGAGGGGCCCTGGCAGGCTGGAGCGATAGGCCAACAAAAACATTGGGAAGTTGAGGAAAGGCGCTTTACAGACTCCCACACATGGGCTGGAATAATCTCAGCAACAGTACAACCTGGGCACTGGCTGACTACAAAGTGTTTTTTTAGAAACAGACATGGGGATTCTGGTCAACAGTGAGTTGCATTAAAATTCTTATGCCTGAGAAGGCCAACTACGTGCTCGGCTGCATCAGCAAGAGTGTAGCCAGCAGGTCAAGAAAAGTGATTATTCCACTGTATGTGGCACTTGTAGCACCTCTGGAGTTCTGGGCCGAGGTTGGGGCTCCCTGTTAAAAGAGAGACAAGAGATACTGGAGCAAGTCTAGAAGAGGATTACAACAATGGTTAAGGAATGGAGCAGACTTCTGAGGAAAGGCTGAGAGAACTGGGTTTTATTCAACCTGGGAAGGGAGGAGTAAGGATAGACCTTGTATCTTCAACTTCCTAATAGAAAGGCGTAGAGAAGATGGAACCAGACCTTTCCTGAAGGTACACAGTAATATGAAAAAAACCCCCAATGCGCACAAGTTGAAACATGAAAGTTTTGGTTAGATACTGGGGAAAATGTTTCAGCCATGGGGCTGGGTAAACACTGGAACAGGCTGCCCCAGTAGGCTATGGAATCTTCATTCTTGGAGATACTCAAAAGTCTGCTGCACGAGGCCCTAAGCAGCCTAATACAGCATTGAAATTGGATCTCCTCTAAGAAAAAGTTTGGATGATGTGACCTCCAGAAGTCACTTTTGACTTGATTTTTTTTTTTTTTTTTGTATGAGTGGTTTAGATGTAGCTGGTATTGCCTTGAGACAAGACTGATGTATTAGATGATGTGTCGGGGTTTTTTATCAGCCATCTCTTGTTTGCTTGCCCGGACTAACTTTCCAAGCAACTTGAAGATTTAGTGACATTTATAATTAGTGACACAGGTGTCTGAAATTAGCTGTTAACTACATACTTTACCTGCTTCACCTGGATAAACTCTGTGTGATTGAGAATAAATAAATTACCAGTAGGATGATCTGCATGGCCTATCTTGCCAATGAAGTAGTAGATGCTTGTAGTGGGGAACACTGAGAATGTACTAAAATATTACTTTAATTAAGCATATTAAGCAATTGATGTGTATATCATTATGGCCAACAAACTCCTCTGTTTATAATGCAGGAAAATTTAACATTCTGGCAGGAAGTGGTTTTCCTAAAAGTCAATTCATGGTCGGGGTAGTATTATACAAGCAAACCAATGCTCTTTATGAACAGGATGAGAAGGAAAGATTCAGTTTTAGAGGAAAAGTAGTTATTTAATGACAAATTTACATCAATATTGATATTTCCAACTTAAGAGCATCTTGTTGCTGTTGACTCAAGTCAACATACTAAGTATGGAATAGAAATATTATGAGCATCATAGGTATCTAGCAATAGTTAAGCTACTTTCAGTAGGGAAGTCTGCATTAGAGATCTGCAATAAAATGGTCAGCTAGAGTGAAGAATACTGATCCTGAAATACTGGAGTGGCACAGCTCCTGAGAGCTGTATAATAGTATACCTCTGAGGAGAAGTTGGTTCTCTGGATGGTGTGGAATGGGTTCTGTCTTAGCTGTTGGATGTCAAGATACATTGATGTAGAGGGATGTTCATGATGCATTAAGGCTGAAGTTAAAATAACTGCTTGAGCAAATTAAAGGATCTGGCTTAAAAAGGTTTGGTTGGGGTGGTTGACTCTTCAGTTCTGCTCTGGATGATATCAAGAGTAAATAGGATGGATAACTGGGAAATAAAAGCATTGTTGTTTTTAAATAGAAACATTTTCATGGAAGATAAAGAATTACTAGATTTGAAGCTGAAAAACTGGGTTTGTAGGATAATTGGATGATAGATTTGTATCCCAACCTGCTGTTGAGTATTTCAGAAGAGCTAGGAAGTATTAAAGCTAAAAGGCAATGTAAAAAAATCAAATATTGTGGCTTTTTTTTTTTTAAATCATCCCTTGGATGATTTCTAATCTGTTGCTTATCAGTTCTCACCAGTTGTTGTATGGTGGTGTATTTGGTTGTTTTAACATTTTCTTTAATATGAACTTAAATCAATCTGGGCATCATTGAGATTATACACTATGAAAAACATCACAAAGTTAATGATGGGATACACTTAATTAGAGCAAGGTCTTCAGGTAGCATGGACAACATTTTGTATGTCTACTTAATATGCAACATACTTGCCACCAGGCTTGTGGAAGATTTGGAAGTGTAGATGAGGCTATTTTAGGCTGCATGTATGTTATAAAGAAATCAAAGCTGCAGAAATTTCATATTAAAACCAGCACAGTTACAAAACACTGAAGATTGCATTTTAAACTTGCTACTGCTTTTATATCTCAAAAGGTTAATTTAGGAACACAGAATGAAGGTAAGTAGCCAGTTCCCTGCCAACTAATTATAGCTTGAGTGTTTACTGTCTTCCCAAGTGGTTCAGTTTATCTATTGCATTTTCAGTAGCCTCTTAAATATATTTAAAAAAAAAAAAAAAAAAACCACACAAACACATTAATAGGGAAACTATTTCCCCTTTAAAAAAATTTAACAGTATATTACATATAAACAACAATCATGCAAATTATTTGTTGTGATCTAGAAGACTACACATTATTCACAACTAAATTAGATAAGTATTTTTTATCTACGTATCAACCTTAAAGATTCAAGAGGAATCAGTTTCACAAGCATGCACTTCTATAATAGTCATACAATAAAATAAAGTATTCCCTCTCTACTGGCATCCTGCTTGAATGTCATAGGGATTTCACTGGCCTGTGATTGCTTGAACTGCTGTTACCTGGGATCTCTAATTCCCTAGCTGATCTATAGATACAGATACACACATCTATGCAGTTGGAACACTCCCCATACTCCCATCCCTCAAAATAATGATGCCAGCTCTTCTGACTAATCATGTCTCTTATGTTTACTCTCCCTACCTCATGTGCCTCTGCTTTGAATTCTCCTGTGGGCCACCAGCATATATTCAGTTTAATTTTGTGCTGCGTGTGCATGGATCTGAGGAGCTGTGATATAGACCTTTACTTTCCTTTTGTTACTGTCCTGGTTGTCTCCTTTTAATTATTTTTAATCTACCTGTGATGTGAGATACTGCTGTAGATTGTGGATAGTAAATGTCAATGTTTAAATATGAGTCTGCTAGGCTAGCTGTTCAGTTCTTGTAGTCAATCTAATCAATTTGCCTACAGGAGTTGAGAGCTACTTAGCTGACAAATTTAGGCATCTTTAGAGCGAGCTAAATAGCTTTTCAGGTTTTGTTGGCTGCTGGGCTATATCTCTTTCGGCTAGAGTGGAAGTTTACAGATATGTAGCTCATACACGTGTTCAGGATGTCTGAAATCTGGAGCTGTATCCTATTAATGTCTCATTTATTTATTTTTAAATCAACTTTGTTAATGAATTTAGTGGTAATATGCTATCATGCAGCATTTATGACCAGAAACATCTGTCTTCATGGTTCCCTGTAACATCCTAAGAAATTTATTATGACTTCTACTCTTCAGCATAGAGTGCAGTGTTAAAATGTGACTGGAGGGCAAGTAGTTATCAAGTTTCAAGGAGCAAATGCTGTGTGAAACCATAGTTCTGTATGTAATAAACTTTAAAAAATGGTTTGGGGTTACGTGGATTGTATAGCATTTGATGTGGATTAATTTATCTTGCTGAAGTTTAAAGTAGTTTAAAGTTGTAGTGTGAATGAAGCCAGCAGTGTTAATATAAATTGAAGTAGTAGGAGTGGATGCATGATTTGATAAAAGTAACCTTGTCAATATGTTATACAATAATTTTTGAAGGCTCGTGACAAATTATCCTTTTTTTTTTACTTACTAAAATCATCACTATCTTAAACATCTTCCAGAGCAAAAATGTCAGCTCTTTTATATACAGCAGTGGAAGCACAGCTGGAATTTATAAGCCAAATAATTTAGAGACCTGTGGTAAAAGTATTTTATTGAGGCAGTATCTTTAGAAATGTGTATTTAATAAGTCTTCATTGTGTTCAGTAGGATGTTATTTGGGGCTGAGTGGAAAGGTAGAAATTTCAGATTGAATTTTTATTTTGGTGGAGATAATTTGAAGAAAATTTGCAAGTATAGTTATTGGAAAGACATTTCAGTATGGAAGTATTTGTCACTTCCAGATTTGTTTACGTTCACTGCTTGGAATGTGTGAAGCCAAATTTATCTCATTTGAGTTCTGCCAGGGCTATGTGTAGGTTTAGAAAACGTAGAAGAGATTGAGTTTTTTGTCCATTGAATTTAAAGTTAGACAGTAACCAGAATATACAATTTACAGGAAGGTAGCTTTCTGGAAATGCAGATCATGCCCTTTTGTAATCTTAAGATTTTATTTTCTTTTCTAGTGAACTACAGCAAACTCAGCCTTTTTAAATAATGAAGGAGGAAAAGGCAGAAAGGAGATCCTAGAGGCTTTGAGAATAAAAGAAGGTTAGGGGTTGTAAAGACAAAAGTGAGAGGATAGGAGGTGCTTAGTTACGAAAATTGTATACAGAACTGCTGGGAGCAGTTGATGGGTATTCCCAAAGCTATGGCCTGCAGGGCTATTGTATGTGGTCTAATGTTTTGCTGGAACCTAGGCCATGGTGAGGGAATGGCATTTTGATTGCTGCGCTCATCATTTGATTCGAGTACTTCTGAGATCTCCTGCACCTGAGGCAGGTAAAATCTAGCAGGTTAAATCATGTGAGATGATTTTCACACCGTGTAAAAATTCAGTGCCACTTTGGACCCCTACAGGGGTTTCCTACTGGGATGATCGTTCCACTTTCACAGCAAGAGCACCTTTAAGTTAAGGTGTTGACCTAAGAACACACATAAATTCAAGCTGGACAGCTAGAAGGGTTCCTCCCTGCAACTCAGTTTCTCTTTGCTGCAAATTTTCACCTTTGTAGGAGAATATTTGAATTACACTTGAAAAAGATTTTGAATCACTGCAGTTTCCAGATAGTATCTATCAATGTAAGTAAAATATATGCTGACTACATAGATTTTGGGGGCGGGAGGGGGGCCATAAGTTAGCAATTCTGGACTGCTTCATGTGTGTTTCCACTGTTCCTCCTGTGGAAGAGCAACCTCTGGGGACAGGGATGGTGTGCAATGCTTGGTATGGTTACAGCTTTGGTTTTCTGACTCTTACTTGTTTGTGTTCAAGAATATCATATAGTACAGTGTGTACAGCCTGATTTAAAATTTTGGTGAGCATTATTCCTTAAACAGATACAGGTCTTTTTCACAACTTGGTAAAACAGTATTACAACCCCTTTCTAATTAGGCTCCTTTACCTCACAGTCCAACGACAGCATGAGAATATTCACTTGAACATGTCTTTAGAAGAAGAAATGAAGGTTAATTATTTCCAAGCAATGTTCTTTATTATCACTTCTGTCATTCCCAGACACCATCCACCTTCCTTCTTACTTGGAGTCCTAATGTTGGCCTTGAGAAGGCGAGATATGCAGGGAGGAGGGAAGCCAATTCACATGTTGTATCCATTCTCATACTCTTGTTTATCATGCATCTTTAAGGAAGAAATAGGATATGTAAGAGTAGCCAGAAGAATGGCACCTTTAGAGGATTTTTATTTATTTAAGTTGCATGGTTGGAGTGTTCCAAGACTAAATGTGAGAAAATTGTTTGTAAAATAATGCTGGTTGAAAGTAAGTAACCTTCAAAATTTGCATTAAAAGACTAGCATAAGTTTGGCAAATAGAAATGAATGAATAAGCTCTATTCAAGACTTTCTGTATGGGTCTGCAGAGAGACACTGTCTTGAGTAGATTTTTATATTGCTGAAAGTGATTTAGATGTTATCTAGTGCTGTTCCGCTCACTTTTGTTGTATTTATGTTGCATTAGGCCTTTAGAATTGGCAGTAAAGGAAACAATTATCAGTGGACACTATTCAAGGCTTTTGAACTGCCAAGCAGTCCTAATGTAATATTTGCCTATTATGTAGCACAGGTAGATATGCCATATCATTTATGGCTAAATACTAAAAGTTTGGTTTTGGTTTTTTTTTTTCTTCAACAGATTCAGAGCATTCCTATTACAATTTAATCTTGAAGAAAGCAGGACAATTTTTATCCAATTTGCAAATCAATCTATTGAAGTTTGCACTTTCCATACGGGCATATTCTCCAACTGTTCAGATGTTTCAGCAGGTGACTATATTATCCGATATATTTGGTACATGATTTTATGTGCTATTTTGGCTGCCAAGTAAAGAATGTTCATCATTACAGTTCAGTAAAATATATGGCAACATTATTTGGAATCAAACATGATCCATTTATAAAGGTGATGCTTTATAAACTGATTATATTGACAGGAACAAATATTCATGTTTAATTGTATGGATAGCATTATTTTCAGGGTAGAATTTTTGGAATTGGTAATTTTTAAAACTCAGGTTGTGGGGTTTTTTTGCATTGCTTTAAATAATCCTATGGGAATTCAGACATTCTCAAAGTAGGAAATTTCCTGTAGCTTCAAGTCATTTATATTTGTTATTTAGTGGACTTCTCATCTCATTGTTTTAGTATTTGAAAAGTTGAAAGCTAGAATAGTCAAATACCTGCTTTGTTAATGAAAAAGTGGGAGGACATAAATTCACTGTGCCTCTAGCCTAAAACTGCTTCTCCTCCTTTTAGCAATGCCACCTTCAAAATAAAGTGAAAAATCCATGTTTCTGAAAGGTAATAAGCTGTAATAAAGTTAGGGTTTTTTGCAAGTGTTCTCTGGAGGAATATCATCATGTCAGATTCATATCTTTTCATTTTTATCTTTCAGCTTGTGAATCCAGAGTCATTGACATGCAGTCATATGATTCCCACTTTACATGGGAAAAGCTGAATAGAGTTCAACCCCCCCCCCCCCCCAAAAGGGAGGCGGGGGGGAAGTGGGAACAAGAGAGAACCAAAAATTGACGTTTATTGGTTAGCAGTCAAATCTTTGTACATTAACATGATTGCTGATAGCAACTAAAATTAAAAATATCTCAGAGTACAGGCTGTGATTTCAGCTTGTGGAGGAGATTTGTCAGCCCTGTGTTTACAGAACATAAATGGACTTGCATTTTCTGGAGTATGACTGTATTTGATAGACTACATCTCACAAAGCTTATAAGGTCTTAATCTTATAATATTTTCCATTACTTTTTTCACATGTACCCAATTTTGAATGGGCTTAATTAGAAACACAACTCAATGGCAGCTGTTAAGTTATTTTAATCAAAGGGATGTGAGTTTAAGTTGAAGTGCAATCAAAGCATTCTGGTTGAGTATAATTGTTGAAATATTAGATTGCAGCTGATGAACCTCCACCAGAAGGCTGCAGTGCATTTGTGGTTATCCATGAGAAGCACACCTGTAAGACTAATGAAATAAAAAAGCTGCTGAAGAAGGCTACTAAGAGGTAAATGTAACGATCTGTTTTAAGAGGAAAAATAGATACTAAAGAAGAAAATGTATTATTGGATATATACTTGTACTATTTTGAAATGTTATGTTCTACTTACTTGATAATGCCAAGCCCATAAATTCCTGTTTACTGGATATTTAAAGACATTTCAATTTAAAGTACAGATAATTTTAAAAGAGTTACTTTCAGTTTTGAAATATTTTAAACACTTACTGCTATGAGAATTCATCAATTATGAATCAAAGTAGGGTTTTAAAATAAAATAATAGAGCTTTGCTCCTCTAACAACATGGATAATTTTGTATTTTTTCCCTTTTTTTGATATAGGATAGTCAAGTTTAAGTTACAATGTACCTTCTATACCAACTTACCATGTAATGGGTCTGAGACAGTACTTCTGCTGACAGACCTTTCTACATAGTCAGTGCTGCTGCATTTGAGGTTTTCTGGATTGTAAGGGCTTGGCATAGAAGTGGAAGAGGAGTCTACCTCAGCTGGCATAACCTTTCCTCACCTTGCGCTAGGCTTCGCACCTATCAAACCTTTCTGCAGGCTTTTTCCTGTGGAAACTAGCATCAATCCAGAATGAATTTGGGCCGTGAAATAAAATATATAGAACGTATCAAAATAACAAATAATAACAAAATAATGAAAGCAAAATGTTTAATCTCTCTAAAAAAAGAATTCAGTTGTATTTTTTCAAGACCTGTATGTAACATTTTTTTGTTTGTTTGTTTTTCCTGCAATGGTCAAGGACACTGTAGTATACATTAGTGTCCATACCCTCAACCACTTAATGGAGATAAGTAGAGGTGAAAGATGATTTAGTAGGGCATATTTCTTGGATTTTGCTTTCTATCAAATATAAATTGGGAAAAAACCTATGAATTTGTCTTTTCGGGGATTGTTGCTTCTGAAAACAATTTTGTGTTCTACATGTGTGACTTGTGGTATTTTCTGAGTCCATTGATACAATTACAACCTACTAAATCATTGTCTTTTACTTATTCAATAGCCAGGGTTTTTGCAAAAACACTTCACTGTCTAGTTTGCAGTGTCCCATTTTTAACTATTACATTCTGCCTAACAAATGTCTCTTACTTTCTTACATAAATTATTTGTACTATATTTTGGCTTTTAAAATTACGTTGAATTCTTCTGGTCATATATTAAGCATCATGAGACCTTAACATTTTATCACAATGTCTGAATATACTCTTCTTCTAAAGCAGTTAACTGGATTCAGCATATTGTCCTTTCTGGAGATACTATCCCCAAATTTAAAATTTTTCTGGAAAATCACAATACCAAATAATAGAATCCTGAAGTATTCAGAATTGAAAGTGTTCGACTTCTAGAAATCACTGAGAACTCAAAACAAAACTGAAGTTCTTGATATTAAATTGTTCTTGTGTTTTGGATAGTTTTGTGTGCACCAGTCACATTACAACCTTCAGAGCTGCAGGGACAAGATTTTGATAAATTTCCTCTCCTTCTCCCCACCCCAAAAGTAGTTGCGTCACTCAAATATTTAGAGTTCCTGGAGCTAGACTTTGAGAAAAACATGTTCGCCTTCAGGTAATTTTTTCCACTATTATTTCCAGTTGTACTCTGGGTAGCAGATGCTTTTCATTTGTGTTGGAGCTTTTTAGCCTAGGTCATATAGATAGGGCTGTGCCTCTGTTCTTTCTTTTCTATATGATGAACAACGGATATATGGGACAATGTGCCATCTCACTGTTGGTTCCTCTAAACCAGTCATTCTTCTTCTCCGTGTCTTTTATGAAAAGAGATCTTTTTGTTTTATTGATTCATTTTTTATTTCAAACTATTTTCCTTTGTTTTATTTTCTTTTTCTGTCTTCTGTCTGTCATGACTCTTCCACTTGAGCCAGGCCAACTTAGGGCACAACTGAAAGCCTAGCTTAAGTTCTCCATATTGGATGAGGACACTAGAAACGTTCCATTTTTAGGGATGATAGCTGCAAATCTCCTGGAAGAGAAAGAAGAGGCTGCAGCATTATTTTGTACAGATCCATGAGCTCAACCTGAGATCCAGAAAGTCTCAGGCACTTTGGACTCAGGAGAGCCCGAATAGTCTGCATGTCAAGATCAAGGTTTTGCTTCATCCTTCATGGAGCAACTACTGTGATTTGGTCCGTTGCCATTTCAGCCATGTTGCAATGGACTGCATGGCTCTAATTGGAAGTATTTTGTGTGGAGGTGCAATGGCCTGCTCAAGGGCTCTGTATGTGTCAAAGAATCTTCAGTGGTTAAATGGTTGGGATTGCTTATCTTGCTAACTGTCCAAAACACAGCACTAAGATTTCTGGGGCTGTTGCTGCCAAGAGCAGAAGCACTGATGGGAGTCACATTTTGCTCAAAACAATCAGTGCCTTAGAAGGTTTGTCAGTACGCATGTTTGCTGTCTTCTGTCTGTCACATTCCTTCTGCGACCCATCTTGGCAACTATCTAGGCAAGCATACAGTTGCCTGTACTACCCTAGTGACTGGTTAGTGAGTGGAGTGCTGAACTCCACATCCATGTATATTTTTTATCTTTTTTTGTCTGCCCAACTGCTGTTGCTTCCCTTTAAGGCAGCCTTCTCAAGAAAATCTCTTATGACAGGAAATTAATTAGCTTTCAGCTGTAAGAGTAAGAGAATCAAGTCCTTCTCACTACTATTCAGTGCCAAAGAGGAACAGAGAACAGAGGCTTATCTTGGATTTACAGGGGCTGAATGCTTTAATTCTCCAATCCAAGGTCATTATGATAGCACTATGCAGTGTTATTTCACTGCAGCACTTAATTTTTTAGTGAAGCATGTCATTATAGTATAAAACGCTTCCTTTGAGACTGTCAGTGTTCAAGAAAGTCATGGCAGCACTTGGTACCCACCTTTTGAGAACAGCAGTCATTCTGCTATACCTAGGTGACTAGTTAAGAAAAGAGAAGCTCCCTTGATTTAGGTTTTCAACTCTCCTTGAGTGACTGTGGCCATTCTTGTCTCTCTGGATATGAGAAGGAAGTTGCACAAGTCACATCCCATATGTATGCTTTTACTGGGGCAAATCTGGATCTGTTCTTGAACAGAGCTTACTCATTCAAGAGTTGTTTCAGACTCCCTGATGACCCCTTGTCTGCCTTGTCTTGTGATGACAGTGGGAAAGCTTGCCTGATATTTCTGTGACACATGGCTGCATGCACCCAAGTAAGTTCTTAAACCAGGCCCCTCCTTTTGTCTCTGCCGTATATATGTTACACCTTTCCAGTATGACTTTTCAATGAGCATCTACTACACACATTTCTGTAGTGTGTGTTGGATTAGAGTTTCTGAACTTGTCTTGGAGAGGTTTGGAGGGAGTTTACTGGTCTTTCAAGTGTCACTCTGCAAAGGCAACTTTGAAAAAGAAGTGTACACATCAATAATTAGCACCTGGTGTATATTACTCAGTCATATCCTCTGTTACTTTTCCATCTTTCCCAGGTTTTATTCAAAAGATGTTTGCAGTTACCTAAGAAATCATTTCAGGTATAGAAAGTGTAACTTTTCTAGTCATGGCTTTCAACGAGGAGGGTAGGTAGGCAGTCAAAATTTGCAAAATTAGCTAAATTAACAGAGCTTGATGGTGTTAAAGAAGTATAACCCCAGTTAGTTTCCATGTGTGTTAGCAGCTTTCTCAAACTTCACTGCATATCCTTCTGCTACTGTTACTGATTGCTCTGTACATTTCTAATAGATGTAATGCATCATTTAAATTAAAAGCTTCAAACTGTAACTGTTACACAAAATCTCAGTGCTATGCTTTTCATTTGCTCTGTGTTGTGATTTGATAAAATATATTAAAATTATTTATAGTTGGTGCTGATTTTTCTAAGACTTTAATTTGCAAATTTGGTGTTCTAAGTTCATTTGTGAGCAATCATGATTATTTTGTGATGATTTTAACATGGCTTGTATACTTTTAGCATATAAGCCCATACTAGTTTTTTCAATTATGAAGTAGAAAAACTGCCACTGTTTCAATTTCTTTTCTGAAGATATAATATCACAATTATTTGTTTTTAAAACCAGACCCAGGCCATATCTTTTTAAGGGAGATCATAAATTCCCAACTCTCAAAGAGGACGGCCCAGTGGTTGTTCTTTACGCAGAAATGGGTACGAAAGACTTTGTCAAATTCCACAAGATTTTATCTGAGAAGGCGCAAAGGGAGGAAATTGTTTATGTTCTCCGACATTATGTACAGGTATGCAATTCAAATTAACACTGATTCAGTAAAGTGTTAGTATTCTGTCTTTATTTTGCTTGCTTTTTGACAAAACACATTTTCTACATTTATTTTTGCATTTGCCTAAATCATGTACAATATATATTTTAATTTTAAAACTTTCTAGGTGAAGTGATTCACCTCATACAAACTTGGAAGCTGGGAAAGCATGATAATATTATCTAATGCTGCATGCAAACACTGTTTGCATCACTGATCTTGAAATATCTCTTTTTTGGTTATATGTCTGGTTTTTGCATGTTGTATGAAGATCTTGGGTGAATTTTGGTACAGCAGACTGAACATATTACTAACAAGAATTAGAAAAATGGGAAGTAGAATAGAAAATCAAGTTGAAAAATAATTAATTATACTTATAATTTTATATATTCTCAGTATAATCTCATTGTACTACATTGAACGACTTGTTCATTGTACTACAGCATCATGGGCTATCACAGTCAACATCATTGACCGGTTTTTTGATGCTTGCATTCCACAATGTCAGTATTTTAAACATAATGTTTCTGAATGCTCTTCTTAACTTACTCTTCTCCCTGGAACCAAAACAAGACAAATACCAGTATGTGGAATTATATTGTCCCCAGTTCTGGTTATTGGAAGGTTTTTGTAATTTATATTCAAAGTACAGCTCTTAAATAGTGTGGCTAATACAAGAATAATCTGATGGAGTGAGAGGTTGCTGTGATTTATGTAGACTGGGCATTTCACGGAGATGAGATCCGTAGTTTACATATGACTTTTGAGTTGTTTGCTCACAGTAATGAAATAGAGAATTTCAGGAAACCAGTCTTAAATTCTAAGTTGCGTGGGGTGTAGTTTTTACTGAACTTCATATTCTTTTATGCACTTTTGTTTCAATTAAATACCTACAGGCTCCTTGCTCTGACCGGCTTATGCACCATGGTCCCCCCAAATGCATGTTGTCTTCCTTCCTGCACTTTTTCTGTCTTCAGACTGCTCTTCCCTTTTCTTCCTTCCTCACAACCTTCATTTTTATTTTTTGGTTCCCACTGAAACAGGTTCTCCCTCCTTTTTTACATTAAATGCCAGAAGAGGGAGCATTGAGAGCGGAAGAGGTAGAGTCTGTGCTGTCAATTTTCTTTTTTGCCAGTGTCACCGACACTGCTTAGAGAGTGCAGTGCTCTCTCTGCATTGAGACTTGCGTAGACAACCAACAGAGAAAAGCCCCAGCCCTGCTGGGTTTTCAGTTGTGGGCTGGAGGAGTCTCAGTACAGAATGATTCTTAGAAATTGCAAGCTAAAGCTGACAGGTTTTCAAGAAATTGATGCTGTGCGTGTGCAAATTGCATTTTGGAAAGGTGATTTTCATACATTTTGGGCAAATTAGGGCACATTTTCAGAAATAAGTACGCTTTGAGTAATTACACTATTGAATGTCAAACTTCCACTCCAAAGTTAGAAATAGTTGTTTGTTTTTAGTAGTGATACTTTAATACATTTTCTTAATCCTCCTTGCAGAAAGTGATTAACTCTTTTGTCAAAACTTTTTTAAAGAATCAGGCAGAAATAGAGATTTTCCTCCTAACATGCTGAAAGTCTGGCAAGATGAATAACAGTTTAAAATGTGAATTGTAAGGCATCAATAATTGTTTAGGGTGCTACCAGCTCTGCCTGTTCTAGTCCTTCTTCCAACGTTATGTGAAGAGACTACAATTTTGACACAGCGTTTTTGTGGTCTGCGGGAGATAAAGGAAGTTCTTACTTTCTGTTACACATCTTCTCAATGGACTGTCAGTATGGCTTTCATGACTCTTGTAATTTGTTTAGTGTATCATTTTGTACTTTGAATCATAAATTGAAAGATGAATTTAAATTATGACTGTCATAACATTTTAAAGTTACAGTATTAGATATTGTTAATCTCTTATAAATACATTTTTTAAGGGTTTGTTTTTTGGTTTTTTTTTTTTGTTCTGTTAAAATAATATCATCAAACAGAAACCAAGTTCCAGAAAAATTTATTTATCCGGATATGGTGTAGAACTTGCAATAAAGAGCACAGAATATAAAGCAGTAGATGACACACAGGTTAAAGGTATGTGGGTTTTTTTATTTATTTATGATATCTCATTGGAGATACTATTGAAATATGTTATAATCTTCAGTTATAAAGTCAGTAATGTTTTGAAGGTTATACTTCTTTTTACAGGAGGAAGTCTCAGGCATTAGGAACTAAGATATCAAAATATATGCGAGCATTTGTAAACAACTGTGCTTAGGATATATTTCATTACCTAACCTCTAACTGTTGTTTTCTGTGGCTCTTCAAAATGTAACCCATCCTTCTTCCTTTCAATAAGTATAAGATTTTCACCTTTGTTCTTCAATTACTTTGTTTGTTGGCATCTGTAATATGCTAATTATTACAGTATCTACACATTAGTGGTTCCAGGGTGAGGGTTTTTTTTTACTGAATTTATGTGGAAATACTTTCACAATCTTCTGTAGGAAAGATGTGCCACATCATAGAGTTCGGTACCAGTGTGTGTTACTACATGTTGAAATGAGACATTTACCACAGAAAGTGGTAGCTATAGCATTCTGACGCAGGGAAATTACTTCGGGTGGACATTTACAAGATATAAAGATAGTTAGTTAACTCTGGTAAGGCTAAGGTTTAATAGCCTTTGAGTCACATCAAAAGAAGTTTAGTTTTTTTCCCTGTAATCTCTCACATCAAATGCTAGCTGGAGATTCAAGCGCTCTAAGGTCATCATGCTTTTCAAGCATAAATTTGGTAGTAGTTGGCTGAAAAGAGTTATACCTTACCACTTAAACTGAGAAATGGCTATTTTGGGAAGTAAACTACTTAACCATGTAATTTCATTTATATAAAAAATGTAACCGTTGGTTGAATTATATTTAAAAATTAATTTAAACGTTGCTAAGTTCTGTAAAGTGATTCATTCTGATGACAAAATACGAATGCATAAATCTAATTGAAATTACATCTGGGAATGACAACTTTCTGATTGTATGTTTCTGTTAACCATTTTATAATTCATAAGAACATAATACATCAGTAACTTTCTTGGTTTATATTGTCTACATGTGCTATGTGTTCAGGGGCAAATGAGACAAAAGAAGAGGAAGATGATGAGGAGGAAAGTGATGTCCAAGGATTTCTCTTTGGCAAGTTAAAGTGAGTTGATATAAGTTATAATTAAACTCCTGCATTTGTTTCTGGAACCTGAACAAAAATAAAAGATTTTTTATAGAAGAAGTGAGATTTATGTTGGAAATTACTTTATTTGCCACTGGTGAAAATTCTGATGAATTTTTTTGTGTATGTCTTGTGAATGTGAAGATGCAACAGTTCATTCTGTTCATTTCGATTTATTGCTTTTAGTTTTCTAATTCTCTTAGAATGTATACAGTAAACTGATTTTAAAGTAAAAAAATTCCCTCTGGGCAACAGTCACAAAAACTTAGAACACCATGTTTTCATGTTTGTATCTACAGTAAATTGTTGCTGCTACTTCTGTTTTCAGATAATTAGAATGAAAATGCTGGTTTTCAAAATGCAAGTAGTAGCACAACAAATGCAAACCGATGTGTTGTAGCTACATAAGGTGTTTTTAAGATGGATAGTCATTAATTTCTTAGAGTTAAGGAGTGATATTTCTTGAAATATATGCTTATTATAGATGTCTTCTTATTTTGGAGTTTGTGAATTTGTGTTCTGTTCTAGCAGGACCTCTTTTGTGTCCAAGCTACAATCTGTTAGATGAAATTGGATGCTACCCTATCAAGGGCTCCTTCCAGTCCTCCGTTGATGGGTTCATTTTGTGGTTGCAGTCATCAAAAGTGCTTCCCTTTTCCTGTAACAGATCCATGCAGTGAATCATAAATCCTGGGTTTTTTTCCTCAACAAGGAACTCAAGAGTGTGGGTCTTCCCTAGTGTCATTCTCTCTCCTACTATTTAAAGCAAAAAGTAAACTTGTTTGTAGATATTCTCACCAAGCTGTAAGTCTTCTCAGAGTTCAGAGCTGCTAATGCTGTCTAAATTCTTGAGAGCCCATCCCCTTTCTGCCTTCTTTAAAGTAAACACATTGCGATGGAAGTGCACCCAGATCTGCAGACTTCCTTGTTGTTTCACCTGTGTGTTAGAGACCTTCCACAGCAGGTAATATCAAATGCTTATGTCATATCTTTATCTGAGCTTTTTTTTCTTCTTGGATTGTGCTAGGTTTAGTTATACTTAGGTTCTTGATGTTGCACTGTGACTAATTTGTGAAGCTGTCAGATAATTATTCAGACTCTTTGACACTGTTTCTGGATTCATATTTTTCTTCTCCTTTTCGTAGTGGACATGAAAGAGATGTTTCAGTAATCTGTAAATAGTCCCTCAGTTATAGCCATGTGAAAGGTTATGCTTTTCTCAGCTCTGAAATAGTTATGAATGTAAGCAGAAGACATAAAATCTTAGAAGTACAACTATTTGATCGTGCAAATTAACATAATTCAGTTCCACATCATGTTACATATCCAGAGAAGGGTAGATTTTTTTCAGTTGGCTTTATGTGTGTTTGATTTTGTGCCTCCACTGACCATAGGGTAAGTGAACAAGAGAAATGAGGGACCAAGCATCAATAATAGATCTTGGTTGTGGCTTGTGGCTAGGTCTTATTTGTCAGTTGTCTGTCTTTCACAGAAGAATTGAAGGTCTGAACAGAAAAAAAAAAAATCATCAAGGTAAATTTGAAAAAAAGGGCAGAAAAAACAGTAATTTAAGAGCTTAAAACTAGTTAAGAGGGATTTCTAAGAATATGAACTATGTTAGTCATTTTTAGGTCTATGTTACAAGTAAGAAAAAAAGGAGTTTTCTGTCTTTGCTTCCCTTTTCAGCTGAGTATGCTTTCTTTGAGGAACCCGGACTATATTTTAATTCCAGAACAACAGTGGTATTTTTCCTTTTCTATAAAGAACAACAGTTAATATCATCCAGCAGCTAAAAAATGAGGAGGGAAGGATTCCTTGTGAAACTTCTTAATATCTAAAATAAAATATGAAAAATTACAGAACTTAGTCTTAATGCTTTAGATATCTGTTTTTTAGCTACTTTTTGCTTCTTATTCAATACTTCTAGTAGAAGAATCTTTAGAAATCTAATGGACATTGTTTGACCTTTCAGGGTGTCCTGTAGGCTGAAGTCTTTGCCGTCAAAACTTCTTTGCCCAATTATGTTTTCAAAAAAAATAGCCAAGCTTTTGGGTACCGTGCTCCTCTTCAGGTCTGACTAGTGATTTGTGTGCTCAGTAGCTTGATTTTGTCAGTGATGTTAATTTATAAAAGATGTTCTCAACATTGTCTTGCCTGTATCTTTTGTAGGTAATACAACAAACTCTGTGTACAGTTACAGTTAATCTATAGTACAGTTAGTATACAGTTAGGTATACATTACGCTATAGTGAACTAACTATACAGTTTCCGGTATTTTGTGTTAATATTATTTAATCTTTGAGTTAATTTATTGCATCAAAATTTATGTGACAGGGTTTGAGACAGATCACTACAAAACAATTTAACTCCTTCTTGGAATTAACTTGGTCTTAGTCTTTAGAAGTCACCTCTTCTGACCCCAAATCATTTTTGTTTTAAGAATGAATTAAAATTTTAATTCTTGCTTGATACCCTAAAGATACAGTATTAGTTACGAGCAATAGTGTGGATAAAAGCAGACATTGATGGATGTAATTGATTTTGCCTTTTTTTAAAAAAATGTTTTATTGCAGACAGATGCATCCTGATCTGAAAAATAATCTGAAAGAGTTTAAAAAACATCTAATTGAAACTACTAACAACATGGAACCGCTGAAGGTTTGGGAGCTACAGGGTATGTATTGCATTTTTCAGAATTAACACAGTATTCTGTTCAATTTTCCTTTGTTTTGTTGCAGTATCAACATTATGATAAAAGCTTCTTTTAAAAAGAGATAAATGGTTTCATAAAAAGGCAGTATTATATCAACTATTTAAAAAGAATGTCTTAGTATCTTGTCCTAGTATTATATGCTAGAAATTAAATGAGCATTGAAGTCATAAGATGGGGAATCATAACTGGCTTTACTGATTTTAAAGACAGAAGTCATATTGCCTGCTTTTCTGCCTGATGTGTTACCTCAGATGTTAAATTTAGCTTCAGATTTTTTTTTGAGAGATCAGGCAAAAAATATCATTTTTCCATGACTGTTGAGTCGGGACAAAATACAGGTTAAGACAGTTTGTTTTCTTTAATTTATAAATTCTAATTTTTATCAGTGTACTGGAGTTCACATTGATACTTTTTTTTTAATATAACATCAAATGGAAGAACATGCTTTTAAAAGCTTTCCTGTAGAAAAGGAGAAGAAATATGTAGAAGCTGTTTTCTAAACAGCTTCTATGCTGATAACCTGCAGGACATTCTGTAGCTTGAATGGAATTATAAATCACTCTAAAATAGGTCCTAAAATGTCATGGCACTTAAATTTAGGCAACTAAATTTTGCCTGTTACATTCTTCAGTTTCAGAGGACAACCTGATCAAAACTGATTTGCCTTTATACTAGTGCAATGAAGGGAGACTAAGCAATCATCTGAACTTCAGTTTCTTTTTGAGACCCTGACTGTTATGGAGCTTGCTAGGAGTATCCAGTCTGAAACTGAAGCTATTTGAGATAATTGTAGTTCACTTGCAGTCTTTTATTAATGAACTCCCCTTCAGCTGCAGGATTTATCTTGGCCCGAAATTTAAAAAAATTAAAAAACATTGCATTTCAGTTCTCCTGAGAAATCTACTGTGCAAATAAAAAGAAAATTCTCTTTTCGTGTATTTAATTTTTTTTTTACATGGTTGAATACTGCTTTGTTGATGTTCAAGCAGAAGCAGCTGTGAAACTTTGATTCCGTTAGTGTCTACCTTCAAAAGCCAGTACAAGATCTCTATTTAGTGGTGGTCTTTTCTGCGGTGTCATGGCTATATAAATAAAAAATTAAATTGGTGCTGCTCCACAAGGAACCAGTTCATACAGTGTTGAAAGTAGTTAAGCGTTGGGATGCTGTTTGTTCAGTGCCAGGAAGACTGGTACTGGCTTGTGATGAGAACATTCAGGGCCTTTTCAGCCAGGGGGTCTTCAGCCCCCTCTTTGTACGGTGCAGTTGTTTTGATACTCTTACTCCTGACATGACTGGGTGCTTTCTCTAGCTCATTCTTAATGACTAATTATAGTGGCTGAGTTAATGGCTCAGCAACTCTCTGATTTCCTTTAATTAGCTTCCAAGTAAAAATTTAACAAATTTCAGCCAAATTCCTTCAGCTATAGGGCATGCTTCTATTTATAAATGACCCTAAACACCAATCAAGAGTTGTCTTTAAAGAGCCTTTATGTTTTAGGTAAGTAATTAGGTTTACTATTCATAGTGGAAAATGATGCACAGAGTACCAATGTGGTATTCGCTTTAACTCGTTCTTTTATCTGTGTAAACAGCCTCTTGTTCTCTAGTGCTTTGTTAGCTTTCAAAGCATACGTTGAGATCTGCTTTAAGCTCAGGATCTTTTCCCCAAGGTGCCCTACGCTGTTTTCTCAGTTGTGTTAGGGTGCCGCAAGGAGAGGTCTGTAAGTGACCAGAGATAACCAAGAAGGTAAAAAGACACGTCAGTTTGCCTCAGTGGGCTTTGAATATTTGTACTCTAGGTGTTCAGCATAAAATGGAAATGATTAACAATTTTTGAAGGATTTTAAGTGTATGTCCTAAGTGCACAGCAGGTGAGTCATCACTATCTGTAGTAACAGCAGCAATTGGGTATTGCTTCACCTGATCACAGCTTATATGGCTGTTGAAAGGCATCTGAAATGGGTTTTTTTTGAAAACAGTGATCTCTATACTTTTTGTTAGAAGTATTAATATTCCACCTCTGACTCACCTTTTTTTCCAGCGGTTTTTTTTTTTTTTAATTCCTAGTTGCTTCAAAAAGATGGTGCAAAGTTCTACTAGGCAGCATCCTCTATGACTTTCTGCCCAGCACTTTGTAGTATATGTGGCATCATCTTTCCTCAAATTGAATAACCCAAGGCCTTCAGTTTCTGCTCAAATGTCTTAACTAGCAGATTATGAGGAAAAAGCATCGTTGCCCTGAGGTGGCTAGGCAGACTGTATCCAAAGCACATGGAAGCACCTAGTATATTATTGCCTTACCCTATTGGTACCAAAATTGGATTTTCCTTAGTCTCATGTGCCAAGATTTGTCACACCCAAGTTAGGCACCAGAGAAAGCTAACTGAATTCCATCGTTGTTTTTCCAGTGGATAGGCAAATGAATTATAAACTATCCTGATGTATGAAAATTTACTTAATTCTGAGAAAAAGCAAAGAGAAAAAAACGAGATCCCTTTAAAAATTGTTCTAGACACTTAGGAGAACTGAAATTTGACAGTAGATTGGCCTTTCTTTCATGAGTCTCCATTTTCTCTTCCTGTGAAATCGCTGCTGCTCTTGAAAATTGCACACCTCACATGCTCAATACAGCCTTCTACTTTGAATATATCTGTTCTCTGAAAATCTTGTGAAGTCCTGGAGCTGGAAAGATCTTATTCTTTACTGCAGTTATAGGTGTCTGTGTGTTGGTGTGTATCTAGGTTTGAGCATGATACCCTTGTGATACTGGCATAACACTGTGTGATGAATTGTTTGGGTTTTTCAGTGTGTTTTTATAAACTTAGAAATTATGTGTACAATGTATATGCTCAAGACGGCCAAGCAGAATTCTATAGGAAAGCCTGAATTTGGTATTTCCAACTTTTAAGTGCCTGTCTTTTCGACCTTAATAATGTTACTTCATAATCTTTTACAATGTGTAATTGAAACATAAAAAATGTTAATCGTGAGACTGTGTATATGGAACAGTTTTCTGATTGTAGGCAGTATTGATTGAGAGTGATATTTCCAGTGATTTTTTTTTTTTTTTTTTCCCCCAGATCTTAGTTTTCAAGCAGCTGCTCGAATTATGTCTACCCCTGTTTATGATGCCTTAAAGGTAATGAAAGACATAGCACAGAACTTCCCAATAAGAGCCAGGTATGATACTAAGCTTGTTCTTCAAATACTGTTTTTATGTTTGCATTTGAATTTAATGACAGTAATACAGATTTATAGCCAAATCCTGCAGTCAGATATTCATGTTTTACAGCTTGCTAGATGGATTCCAGGCAATTTCATTGAGTAGAAAATAACTCCTGGGAGAGCTCATGATCGGTCTCTTAAATGCTTCCTGTCTGATGCAGGAGATGCCATGAAGGCATCCTAATCCTTCAGGCACTTATGGTTGAATGCCTAGTCCTTCCGACTTTTACTGGAATGATGTTTTCCCAGGTGGAAAAATCTCTTGAATTAATAGCAGATCTACTCACAGTAGGAACAGGCAAAATTCTATTAATAAATTTCGCAAGGGGTCCACACACATTAGTTCTAAGCACGACCTTGCTGACAAGATCGGGCCCTGGCTACTGTATGCTAATGTTCTTACTGGGGAAGATCTGTCTCCCATAACAGATTACTTAATAAAGGATCAAGATAAATATTAAATAAATGAATAACATTTTCCTCTGTACTAATACTAAAAATTGCTCTTCCTGTAAGCCAATTGTATTGTAATTGAGAAATGCTTTTCTTTATATTTAATAAGTTCTTCATGCAATCCTATCAGCAATATTTGCTTGAATTACTGAATTAAATATGATGCCAAATAGGATTCTTAACTCAGTGTGCTTTCACATTTTACAACTCTTGTTTAATTATCATAGTGTTTCATTGTCATCTCTGATTTTCTGTTAGAGAAAAACTACACTGTAATGGAAAAACTACCTTTGTAACATCTTGTTTCAAGAAAGAAAAATAACTTTAAAAATGCCTGAAACATACCTTACTATTTCATGATAATTATAAGTTTACACTTAAATTAGCAATCAGAAAATGCAGCTTTCCGTTAGAAGGTAGTGGAAATGTACATAATGTCGAACTGCAAGGCTAGCTCTGTTCTTTAAAGGACAGGAAAAAGTCAGTTGGAAGTATGCCAGGTGACATTTAAATCATTGCTTTAAAAAGTCATTAAATTGTTATATCCCACCCCGACTCCCGCCGTGTATTTCTGGCATTGGAGCACAATTTACCTACTCTTCAAATGTTTTATTTTTATGGGTAAAAGTATAAGAAGACTTTAGAATTATTAAAAGGGGAATTGCAGTTCCTGTCCTCTATGATTTATTCTAATACGCTAACCTAGCATGTTATTTTTAACATGAGAGATTACAAATATTTAAATAATTTGAAGTTAGTAGGTCTGCATTGACAACAAACTTAAATCAAAGGGGCATTGTGTAAAAACAGTGCACAAAATATATTTCCTTAATAATCTAACCATGCTTAACCTGCTGAGTCAAAAATACTGGTTTGGAAAAAAAAAACCTAGAATAACCTGGAAATGAAAAGATATTGCTTAATCCCTGTAGATGGATAACTGATCATTGTAATAGTAGTATTTTAAAATTGTTTAAATTTCATACAGTTTAGATATGAAAACAACCATTTTTTAATTATGCAAATTTTGGTTTGAAAAGGCTGTATAAAAATTTTAGAACTATAGTTATGACAATAAAAATTAAATATGGTATGTTCCTTAACAATGGAGGGGTTCCTTAGACCATAAAAAATGAGTATACCATTCCTCTGGAAGTTTCTTTCACTTTCTAGTTTATAACCTACATTTTTCTGTCTCAGTATTTCCAGTTGAAAAGGTTAGTCTGAGGTAGATTTTACAAAATGTCATCAGATGTAGACACTGTAACAACTGATGTATGTCATGGCAACATTTTGATAATTCATTTTATAGGGTATTTTTCACTTTGTTTTGTTGTATACATGTCATAATTATCTGTTATTTAAGAATGTAATAATAAGGATTATAATACTCTGTTTCTTGCTATTTATTTATCTATCATTCATGAATGTTAACATTACGAACATGTCAAAAGTTTCCTTTTTCCCCCCCATATGCAGTACTACATAGCTACATGTTCTTCCAGGTAAGAATAAAGATGCATAAAATTGTATAGTAGAAAATATTACAACCTTAAGGTCATACAAGAACATTCCTACATCATGTAGAATGATAAATAGTATCCACTTACTTTAAGACAGTAAAGTGTTTCTCTTTAGTGAGTCCTTAGCACTTAATATTAGAAAAACATGCATAAAACTTCATGAAGCTCTGAACAAATTGAAGAAATGACTGAACTCAGAATGAACAGATGTCTTTCACAGGTACTTTTATACCTCTTACCTCAAATTTCTAGGGTGTCTTTCTCAAGGATCGATCATCACACTTCGTCCTTAAAATCTTGCTAGAATCCTGCATCAACTGCCATGCGCAGACAAGGAGCTAGTTAATGATTCTTTAGTGTATTGCTTTCTTATTACCAAAAATGCTATCAGTAAAGCTTGCCTTTTGCTGATAAGTAGTTCACTTCCTTGCTAACATTGTGCCAGCTTCGTCTTCTCCTTCTGCCTTTTTATTATTTTCACCTTCATTTTTTATGTTTCTGGCTTACTACTCTGAGCTATTTGGAAAGATTTAGGTGGTTGTTCTTATCTGTGCAGTTTTTATCACCTATGTATGCAGAATGAAGCATTGATTCTGATTTTTTTCCCTAAAGTATTTTTTACTTCAGGAGTCTCTAAAACTATTGCTACGAAGTCAGAATAATAGTTCTGGTAGTATGGTCACACATTAAATTTCCACCTTGCTATGGAGTCCTTCTGTTAAGTAGCTGTTTTGTTTGTTGGCTAAGTAAATTCTCATTAATAATTCCCATCAATTACAGATGTTCTTTTAATTAGGAGTTCTGTAGTGTTCTGAATTTTGTCTGTTGCTGGTAGAAGGTCCCTTAGAGCAGTGTCATAGTCAGCTTTTGAGATTCCTGACTTGATGGTGTTTTTTCCTAATCCTTCTTCATTTTTCCAAATTTAAATTTGGCTTCAGATACTCTTTTCTTTGTACTTAGTTTCTTTTAATATTTTCTTTCTAAATCTTAATCAGCAATGTTTCTTTTTCAGCAGGAATGTTTATAGTTTCTTGCTTTTTGTTCTACAATTTTTATTTCAAAACCACTGAACATAGAAAGTAGCACAGTATTGAATACACTTACGATATTCTTTACGTGCATAGAGAGTACCTAGCAGTCTGATTAGAAAAGCTTTATGAGAAAGAGTTTAGATTAGTTGAACAATAATAAGCAAGTTATTAAGCTCATCCTCCAGTGACTACTGATAATAATATATTTGAACAGCGTTGACTGTTTTTTAGTGCTGTCTTTGACATCACAGTTTGAGTTACACCTTTCTCATTCTGAGCCAAGGAAAGCCCACCAAGTATGTGTTGACATAAATACAGCTCCTTCTTGATCCTCTATTGCCCTTTCATCATGTGGTCCAGAAGGGATTCACAGTGACAAAAATAATCTGCCAGAATATTTAGAGAGGGTGAATGGAAAAAGGGTATTTAGCTGTGATGAATTGTGTAATATTTATAAACAAAGCTTGGAAATCATATTGTTTGCACTTAACAAGTAGTCTCTCTGATCGCCTGGAAAGCTTAAATACTTGTTTAGAGTAAACTGATTTTATGTCTTATTTCTGACATATTGTGAAAAATGTGGAGTTTACTAGCAAGATCTATTCTAAATCAGTTTCTTTTAGGGGGCAGATGAGGATTCATATTATTAAATAACTGCTTTATTAGCCATAAGTATTGAAGTTGGCTTAGTAGGATCATTCTCAGTTTGTTGAGTTAAATTTCAGGTTTAAGATGACTCCAGTTTTTCTTAAAGCCCCATACAGATTTGCTAAAACATGTACAATCGTGTTTTGAAAAAAATATTTATGTAGGCAACTAGAGTATTTATTTTGGCATTTATTGGGAGAATAAATTTTAAGTTAATATCATTTAGGGTTTCTTAAAATATGGAGGGATTAATTTGTCTCTGGGAGTATTTTATGATAGCTTAGTAATTATAAACCTCACATACAATACATTATTAGTTAGTAACATTAACTTAAAATATACAAATATGGCATTTATTTAGGTAACAATTTAGATGATCAGACAACTTTTTTATAATATACATGCTATTTTCCAGAAAAAACAAGAGGAAAGATTGAGTGTGGTAAAAAAATAAGCTAATAATATTACTTCAACAAAACCTAGCATAAATTTGAAACCTGGGTTTACTAGAGTAGCACAGAACCAAATATTTGGTTTGCAAACAAAATATTTGTGACACTGTATTACTCTTCTTTTTAAGTCTTAATTACAGCATTCTTCAATTACAGTGCATTGGATATGCTATTAAAATACATATTTCACATTATTTAATGCATTTTAAAAATACAGTGGTTGAGTGATAGCAATATTTTATTTTTACAGATCACTGACCAGAGTGCCCGTAGACAAGAAAATGCGGAATGAAATAGAAGAAAACCAGAAGGTTTGTTTTTATTTCTTCAAGTGGACATTTGAGTTACTATCATATTACTGCTTTTGGAGGTTTTTATTAGGGTAGCAACTTTCACATGGTTTCTATCAGAGAAAAAGAGCTAATTGTTCTAAATATCTCTTACTAAATAAGTAACATTGAAATACTCAATTCCAATTTTTTCACTTCTGCTGTTCTTGGTACCTTTTCCCTTCCCTCTTTTGATTTTACAGAATTAGGCAAAGACAAACAATTTTACGGAGTGTTATGTTCAGTCATAAATTGTGTGCTGTGAAAGTAAAATGGGTATCGGTTAATCTTTCTAGAGCTTTGGTGCTGAATCTAGGCCTGCTGCTTATATTATGGTCAGCACATGCTAACTTTGAGCTTTCCACACTCAATCACGCATGCAACTATTCTGCAAGGTATTTTGAACATTGTCTATGGTAGACGGTGGTTTTATTTTCATCCTTGATGCACTGCATCTTTTGTGCCTTGTATCACATGAGAAGTCATTGTTCATGTGATTTTGACTAATCTGACATGTATCCTGAGATGCCACTTTGCGTTTGTCAAGTTCGTGACATCTGTTGTACTTTCTGTCTCAGTTCAGAGTTTGGAATTTTTCTTTCAAGTTGAGTGTTAAAATTAAATGTTAGCCACCACGCTTTTAGGATTGGTCACATGAAATGACATCCATGGCACTGTCCTGAGGCTTGATCTTCAGAACATATATTTTCATACGGTGTTAAGATTGACCAACCACGGTAGTGAAAGGGATTTATTTCTTTCTTATGGCATTATGTATCATTTTGCTTTGTATCCATTCAGGCCTTTTCCTTTTGCCTTGTCAAGACTAACATCTCCAGGGGAACGCCTTCCAGTTTCTTCCACCTTCCCAAACAGTGAAAGAGAACAATGTCCCTCTTGCACTGATGCAGCCTTATCATAAAGAGCTTGCCATGTCCCATCATAGCAAAAATTTCACATAAATGTGTTAGAGCTCTCCACCATGCAAAACTAATGTAAGGCTTTCCAGTCTTGAGTATTTCCTGCCCAAATAGTGACAGACTCAAGAGTTACGTCCTTGTAAACAGTTATATAAACAATTGTATAGGGCTGCTTTTGTCCATAGGTGATTGCCTGTGGGACTGGTGTATTGAGAATAGAATTCACATATCCCAGCAGTTCACCTTCCTGAGCCCTTCAGCTTTCTTGTGTGCAGGGTGCATTGTTTGATTCTTGGGTTTTCACAGAGATCTTATAGTGGGCTCAATATTATGCAGACCTCTTGTTTCTTGCACTACTGAGAAGTACCATAGTTTTTGCTCAAGGGAGCAAATCACTCTCTGCACCCTGCTTCATTGCTTTCTGTATACAGCTGAGATACGCGTTTTTGTATATCTCTCTGTTGTTAGGGTTATTGTCAGGATAAAGCAAAACAAAGCCCTGATAATCATAGTTTCCCCAGAGGACGAGTGTTGGTATCAGGACTTTCCTTGTTTCTTGATGAAGTCTTTACAATGTTGTCCTGGTTTCAGCTGGGATAGAGTTAACTGTCTTCCTAGTAGCTGGTACGGTGCTGTGTTTTGAGTTCAGTGTGAGAAGAATGTTGATAACACTGATGTTTTCAGTTGTTGCTCAGTAGTGTTTAGGCTAAAGTCAAGGATTTTTCAGCTTCTCATGCCCAGCCAGCGAGAAAGCTGGAGGGGCACAAGAAGTTGGCACAGGACACAGCCAGGGCACCTGACCCAAACTGGCCAATGGTGTATTCCATACCATGTGACGTCCCATCCAGTATAGGAACTGGGAAGTGGGAGCGGGGAATCGCCGCTCGGGGGACTGGCTGGGTGTCGGTCGGCGGGTGGTGAGCAATTGCACTGCGCATCATTTGTACATTCCAATCCTTTCATTATTACTGTTGTCATTTTATTAGTGTTATCATTATTAGTTTCTTCTTTTCTGTTCTGTTAAACCGTTCTTATCTCAACCCGCGGGTTTTGCTTCTTTTCCCGATTTTCTCCCCCATCCCACTGGGTGGGGGGGAGTGAGTGAGCGGCTGCATGGTGTTTAGTTGCTGGCTGGGGTTAAACCACGACAAATGTCTTTCTCCAGTTGCAGCTCCATTAACACGAAAATCAAAAAACAACTGCTTAATCAAAAACTAATCCTCTACCCCAAAATGCAAACAACAACAACAACAAAAATTAAAGGTATATCAGGAATTAAAATGGCTATTATTACTAAATATAAGGATTAGGAAAAGTAAGATTTGGTTTGAAATGAAGATACCTGCATTTAGGCACATCTATATGGGTATCTAAACGCTTGTTATAACAATGAAGATGTAGTCAACGGACATCAAAAACTATTTAGTTCACTCAATGGTTGTTTTGTGGGGCATGACAGAATTGCCTAAACCTGGATTTCTGATGTCATTTGAGATACCATGGGCTATCCAAGATAGCCACACAGGTCTGGTGGATGTGGCCACTGGGATATCCATTCCCTGCTGATTGACCTGTACTTTCCAGACCAAGAAGCCTTATCCTGAGACCTTGCAATGTCTCAAATGACATTGTATATCAGCTGGATCAATCATCTGAGTCCATAGACTACATTAAATACATTAACTACAAGAGGATCTTAGGCACATATCAGACTAGGTTTAGGTTTCCTACTACATCCTACCTGAGGCTACAGGCCTTTAGACAGCTAAAAGCTAAAATCTGTTGAATAAAAGTAGGGAAACTTCCTGAACACTGCTGCTAGAGCACAATAAATTGGCATGTGCGTTCTTGAACTACAGTACATCCATCTAGCAGCAGGAGAGATATGATCTCATGCTGTGTGTAACTGGATGATTCCCTCTCAAGATAATGAAAGTTGAGTAGGAAATGCGATGAGAGGAAATAAAGGTATTAAAAGTTGAAAGACATGTGATGATTTAGGTGTAATGAATTATACCTAACTAAGAAATAGACAAAGAACTGCTGTGGATAAAAGGAGAAATAAAATCTCATTAAACACAACTCACAACTTCCAGTGCAATAATTTGCTGAGAGTTTAGCAAGGAAATACCATATGGGTATTATCAGTGTTAAATTCTAGTCTTGGATGCCTAAATACTCCTTTCATCAAAGTTGTTATGGCAAATGGATGCTCTTCTGAACAATCAAATGCCTAGAATCAAAATTGTGTAACGAGTCTCAGCTCTGATTCAGCTTAGTTTGTTTTCTGTTGCAGTACTGAAGGATTTGAAAAACTTTTAGACTCCTATTTCAATACCCAGTAGCTGATAATTTTTTCATTGTTCCTGCATTCATTTTAGTTAGTATTAGGATTTTTATGACCTAGGTCAGCCAGTTGCAGTCTTTCTCAGTATCTGTGCTTACATGAGTATCTGGGCTTACAAGAATAACTCATAAGCTTTCAGTAGTGGTAAGAGATCTCTTATCCTAAATGCTGATTTCAGTGCTTCAAGGAGAGGGCCTGTTCTAGCTGATCTCACGAGATCTGCACAAGAGCCCTGAAGGATGCTGGTAAGATTTCTTGAGACTAATCCTCTTTATATTTATTGTTTGCTCCTTGAGGCCAGTGGCATTAAGGGTGATTTTTCTGCAGTCACAGTACTTCGTGGCACAACACTGGTATTAAAACTGTAATCCAGGTTGGATTTGGTAACTACAGAAAAATTTCATGTATACCTAGAACTTTGGGTGCTTCTCTGCCTGGTGTAGAGGACTATCATCACTGTGTGCCTGGCTGTTTTCTTTTGTCTATTCTGCCTATTTTGCTTGTGTCTCAGGATCAAACTCTGTGTAGGTAAAATGATAAAAAATTTCACCTGCTGCAAAGGTACTGGGCATTGTCAGGCATCTATGAATTTTAGCTGCTTAGAAGGGTTGTGTAGAGTGAGACCTTGGGAGGGCGTGTAATTCTGCATGAAGCTGTGGTAGGAAAAATGTAAATGTCAGACACCAGCTGCTACTTCTAGGTTTTGTTTTAATGGTTGCTTGAGGTTTAACAAAGATAGATATGAAGTCCTGCACTCGGGCCAGAGTAATCCAAAGCAGCGGTTAGTTATAAAGAAGATAGAAGTCCTTCCTCTTTTGTACCACGTTTTGGGACATACCAAAAAAACATTTCTGTAATTTAGATAAGATTGGGAATAAGGTGAGTTTTATAAATTAGAAAAGTAATTAAATTATCTCTTTTTCCTTATCTGACCATAGGAAACTTACTGCCATGCGTTTATGCTCCTCGTTTTTGAAAGGCCCACTGACATGCATTTTTTTAGGTGCCTACAAAAATTTTCGTGAAGGATAGTAACTAACAATTTAAAAAGGCTTTCTGGTTATTTCTTAGCATTAGTGGAATGCAGTCCCCCCAGATCCACCATATCCTTCACATTATATCTGTTTGAGTATATGTATTTAGATACTTTATAACAAACATAAGTAATTATTACTCTTTTGTAAATATACATACAAAATAGCAATGAAAGCACTACAAAGTTCAGGTTACGCCATTGGAATGAATTAAATTTACCAATTTCAAAAGCTGTTTTTCAAGGTCAAGGACAGGTTTTGGACTTTCATAAATATTCTTTCTGTGTTAGGCTCAGGCTTATCACAGCTGCATTTTTACTTCATGGAGAGCCCTGCCTTTTATATGTTGATATAAGGTGCCATTACGTATTTCCATTCTGCTTTGGGTTGTGAAAATGTTTATATACACTAAGGAATATGGTACCGTTTCAATGAATGATGAGTATATGCATGGGATTGGATTACAAGGAGCTTCAAGTGCACTGTTGTCTCATTTATGTGGAGTTGCACTTACAATGCCACAAACCAGTTAGCTTTGAGTTTACTTATATTTAACTGTCTGAAAGTAACTGCGCTACTTCAAAGGAATAATATCACTTTCAACGTTGTCCTGTTTCTTCTCTTATTTGTTCAGTGACAGGCTCGTAAGTGGAGTAATATATGCAGCCTGAGTTGCTTGCTCTGTGTCCTTTTGTTCAAAGTGTGCTTTTAGTTCACACTTATTTTGTTCAGCAAGTGGGAGCTAAATGGGGAAGAAAAAATATCTTTCTCGGCTTGCTTTTTTTCTGCCTATTTTTGGTGCTTTCCATTCCTTTGTTGGGAATTAAGACAGATCTGGAAATCTGACTGCTCCTCATGGGGTGAGTTGGAATACACTGCTGCTGCTCCTGTTACTTATCTTGCTACAGCCACTGTAGATTGAACAGTGTGGTGCCTCACAGCTCTCTGAAATAAAATGATAAGGCATACCTTACTCCCTAAACACTTCCTTCTTCATGTATTCGTTTATTATGGATTTTTTTCTTCTTTGCAAAACAAGGATATGCTATGCTATCCCTTTCTGATCTATGTTTTTTCCAAGGTCCCTTTGTTAGACGAGGTTGTATGTTTCTAGTCCGTCTTTCCTAATTCCCTGTAACAATTGCGACTACACTTCTTTTTTTTTTTTTTTTTTTTTTTGAATTGTGAAAGATGTTAAGCTATTGAGAAAGCTAGTTTTGGGTGGAGGTCTGAAGGACACATATAAGGTGTCCCTTTGTTGAATGGATATGTAGGAGTAATTTTTCAAAAGGTTACAAGCCATATTTCTCTGTGTGTGTGTATTTTCACTTTCTGTTGGCAGCCACTGAGAAATGTGTCTTTTTCTCTACCTTGTACAGGTAGGGACACTGTAGGTTGTTCGGAGGGAATAATCAGCTATTTTCATTTGCATTTGTACATCGAAAGTGTGTTAAATAGCACTCATACAAGTATGTTGTCAATATTTTCACCAACAATGCTCAGCTTAAAGAAGAAATTACGTGGAAGAGATTTGATGTGTCTGTTTTGCAGAATTACTTGAAGTTTTTATATATATGTATATATGTGTTTATATATGTGTATTAGTGTTGACATATACCTAAATAAGTTAGCAGTACTTTTTACTTTTTAGCATTTTCATGAAGTTCTTGGAATCCAACCTGGAGAAGCACGTTTGTTTCTAAATGGCCTTCATATTGACCTGGATTTTCATGATCCTTTTAGGTAAGAGGATACATTTTGTTTGAAGATTACAGAATTACTAATAATACTGGAGAAGTTGTGCTCATGGTGATAGATAATCTCATCTGTTGCATTTTGGGGGCCAGGAAGTGCTCCAGTAGAGGGAATACTGGTTTACAGTGGGTTTGCTTTGAATGTGAACATTGTATAAGTAGTTGAAAACAGCATTTTCTCTTGGAATATGTTTCTAATTTGCTTACAGTTTTACGACTCACCATGTAAAATTAATTTGGAAGTGGAAGGAATCCAACATGTATATATAAAAAGGTTGGAAAAGCACTTCGTAAAAAATAAGTTAAGTGCTTTCACATCCTTATTTCTTAAAAATTAAAAAATATTTGCAGGCATTAAATTTAGATACACATCTTAGGTTATTTTTGGCATGCTTGTGAGTCTGTGTCTGGCCACCTTTTATAATAAGTTCTGTTAATGCAGAACTAATATGCTTTTTGATATAAGAAATCTTTTTCCAGTTTGTGTAATTGTAGTATAATTATTTTGGGTGTGATTTGCCTCTTCTGTGCAAGCACTCATAAACTGTAAACATTTTCCCTTGCATTCTTCTGTATGTTGTCAACAGCAGGACAGACATGACTACTTCAAAATTATCTTTGGTGGCCTGCAAACTGTTAGTAAATCTACTGATGCTAAGGCTGAGGTTATTTTCATGTTCCTATGATTTGTCAGAGTCTACAATTTTTTATTTTCTATTTTTTAACTCAAAATGTCATCTTTTCTCCTCCATGGAGATTCCTCTACTTTCTTGGGTTTAGCTTTTATACTTGCAATTTGTACTTAATTTTTTTTCTTAGCCAGAGTTTTGAGATGGAGTCACTTGCATCTTTTTTGGTAATGATGCAAATATTAATAGCGCTTTTTAATGATAGTGCTATGTTTAATTTCAATATATTTTAGAAGAAAGCTTTCAGAATAGAGAAAACTCAAAATGAAACAAGATAGAAATAAAGGCATTTGTAAAATCTTGCCTGCTGTATTCTGCTGGTGAGTACTTCAGGTTTGTTTCCATTCTCGTATTGAGTTTTCAGATTGCAACAAATGTTCCGGAGTCCTGTTGGGTCTTCTGGGAAATAGTCGTGTTTTAGAGGTGTGGCTATGTGTTTCCTCCATGCTGTTTTCAGGGTTCTACCATGATGCAGACTTAGAGCTCGTCTGTGTCTCCATCATTTGCTGCCTGCTTCTCTACACACTTGCTAAGCTTCCTCTTAGGGTACCCCGCGCTTGGGTTTCTGCCTCAGCCAGGACAATGCAGCAAGCAAACTTCCACTCTGCTGTCCTGCCACATCTTACTAAAGGTGGATGAAATTCCTTCATATAAAATAAATGTGAATGAACAAAAGAGTTGCATAATGTTATAATTCTCTTTTGAAATAAGTTGGAAACAGAGTGTTATTAATTGATTTTGTTTTAAACATTTGACTGCAGGAGAATATAAAAATTATTTTTAATACTAGAAATAATTCTCGCATTAATAGTCTTTGAAATATTTTTTCTTTTTATGTCATGACAAGAATTCTGTGTAGACATTATGCATTTTGTCTTCCTGAAAAAGTATCTTAGAGACTCTTAAACTGGAAGGAAAAGTGATGCATGGCCTTCATGAACTGGGAATCAAAGAGGAGATCCTGACTAAATTTATGAGGTTGCATATACATCCTACAGATGACAGTTATGCGCTAGATATTCGTCACTCTTCAATCATAGTAAGTAATTAAACAATTATTTATTTAAATATTACGTATTTGATAATACTATGTATAAGACAGTCTGTCTTTTTTTGTAGTATAATTGAAATACTAGGCATAAGACCATATATTGATACGCAGTTTAAAATATTTTGGAGGGTGATATCTCTTCACTATATTTTAGGAGTAATTTTCTCTAGCCTATACCTTATTAAAATTTTAAGGTGTAGGATGTTTAAAAGAAAAGAGGAATGTATCTAAGAGTGGTTGCACACTCATAGCTATAGAATTTGGCTTTACAGCAGTTAATCTTGCTACATAATATCTTCATATTATGCAAAACTGCTAAATGTACTTTATGAGTATAAGTGAATTGTGGACAACTTAAATATTTTGTTTCTAATTGTCCAATGACTCTGCTCTTTTCCCTTCTTCAAAATTTATGCAGTTTTCATTACAAAGGTTATATGCCAGTGGAAAAGGCACTAAAATACTAATTTTCTTCACCTGAAAGAACCATATTTCACTCTTCTGTTTGCCAAGGCTTGCACAGAACACAGTAGAACAACAGATTGGCCATATATTAATTAGTTATTTTGATATATCTAAAGTGCTGCTGCGCGTTATAGATAAATACTGTATTTGTCTTACAAGATGGTTATGCTGTGTTACACATCTATCTGTGTGATATGTTATGACCTTTGTATTGTGAAAGTAGTTTCCACACTTGAAAAAATGGTTTCATTCACATCCTGATAGAGTACAAATGGTCTTTTTTCCTTTTCCATCCATTATTAGTTTTATTATGTAGTGCAAATAAAAACCCTGAACAGTTTGATTGAAAAGGAAAAAAAAAATTAATTTTAGAAGCTATTTTCTGTTACTATTTCAAAAAGAAGATAAACCATTTTACTCTTTCCAGGCTTTCCATGTGTTTTAAAATACCCTTATTTATACATACATATTGTACTCAATGTTTAATGTGTGTTTTTTAAATCGCTGCCTTTTTTGTTTTAGTGGGTTAATAATATAGAACAAGATCACAGCTACAGCACATGGCCTGCAAGCTATCAGGAACTGCTAAAACCTGCATTTCCTGGAGTTATACAGCAGATTAGACGCAATTTATTTAATTTGGTAAGTTTGGATAACTTAATTTTTTTGCATAGTGTACGTATTAATATGTGGACAGAAAATTTATTGAAAAATACACATGCTGTATTCATTGTTAAGATAGGTTAGAATTTCATGGTTTTTATGTGGGTCTGCTAACAGTAGTGAAAATCTTTGTCTAGTGAGTCATATATGATTATTAGTCCACTTTCCAGAAGTGGACTTGGGCACAGTTTTGTCAGGAGCTCTTCTGTTCCTTTCCATGCCGCATAGAGATAATTCACTACTATAAATGAATTCTCTTCATAGTACACTACTGAGAGAAAGTAGTGATAACTGTCCTTCTTTTAGAGATGGTGACCAGAGGTACAAAAATATTTAAGTTATAAAGCACACTAATTATGAATGTCTTGTAGCCTAATTTTTCCTCTGTACATAGGATTCTGTATCACTTAGTAAGTTAAGGAAATAGCTATTGCTGATTTAAATTGAAGTTTAAATTACAAAAGGTAATTGTGTGAATCATAGAATCATAGAATGGTTTGGGTTGGAAGGGACCTTTAAAGGTCATCTAGTCCAACTCCCCTGCAATTGAGCAGGGACATCTTCAACTAGATCAGGTTGCTCAGAGCCCCGTGCAACCTGACCCTGAATGTTTCCAGGGATGGGGCATCCACAACTTCTCTGGGAGCCTGTTCCCCTGTGACACCTATGGTGACTCACTACCCTCATTTCTTCATATCCAATGTAAATCTACCACCTTTTAGTTTAAAACTGTTACCTCTTGTTCTGTCACTACAGTGTCACTACTGTGTCACTACTGCTGGTATAAAGTCTGTCTCCATCTTTCTTATAAGCCCCCTTTAAGTATGGAAAGGCTGCTATAAGGTCTCCCTGGAGCCTTCTCTTCTCCAGGCTGAACAACCCCAACTCTCTCAGCCTTGTCTCACAGCAGAGGTGTTCCAGCCCTCTGACCATTTTTGTGCCCTTCCTCTGGACCCGCTCCAACAGGTCCGTGTCTTTCCCATACTGAGGACCCCAGAGCTGGACGCAGTACTGCAGGTGGGGTCTCACCAGAGCAGAGGGGCAGAATCCCCTCCCTCGACCTGCTGGCCGCACTTCTTTTGATGCAGCCCAGGATACGGTTGGCTTTCTGGGCTGTGAGCACCCATTGCCAGCTCATGTCCAGCTTTCCATCGACCAGTACCCCCAAGTCCTTCTCTGCAGGGCTGCTCTCAATCTCCTCATCCCCAATCCTGTATAGATACTGGGGGCTGGTCAAACCCAGGTGCAGGTCCTTCCACTTGGCCTTGTTGAACCTCATGAGATTCATGTAGGCCCACTTCTCAAACTTGTCCAGGTCCCTCTGGATGGCATCCTGTCCCTCAGATGTGTCAACCACACCACGCAGCTTGGTGTCATCTGCAAACTTGCTGAGGGTGCACTTGATCCCGCTGTCTGTGTCGTTGATGAAGATATTAAACAATACTGGTCCCAGTATGGACCCCTGAGGGACACAACTCGTCACTGATCTCCATCTAGACATTGAGCCATTGACCACTACTGTCTGCATGTGACCATCCCACCAATTCCTTATTCACCAAGTAGTCCATCCATCAAATCTATCTCTCTCTCCAGTTTGGAGAGAAGGATGTTTTGGGGGACCATGTCAAAGGCCTTACAGAAGTCCAGATAGATGACATCTGTAGCTCTTCCCTTGTCCGCTGATGTAGTCACTCAAAGTGACATGAAGTTCAGTATATAAAAAGGCAACCAAAATACAAGCAATATGTAATAAAAAAATGTATGTTTATAATGAAGCGTAAGATGTGTGCAATATGAAGTAGATTGCATTATGTATTCAAGGTTAAATATTGGCATGGATGTATATAACAGCTATATTATAGAAATCTACAACATATCATTTAACTGTAATTTGAGGGGGAGGGAGTGTTCAAAATTTTTAAAATTATTCTGCTGCATTTCAGCTACTCTAGCAAAATTATCATAAATTCTAAGGGGAGTTGCAGTGCAAAGCTGAATAAATAAGGTACCAATGTCATAATTAAATCTGCATAAGTACAATCTACCTATGCAGACAGATCCCAGTTTTAGATTCTGTGAATGCCTGAAAGATCTGATTTTACACTTCAAGCTACAATACGTGAAAGAGTGAAGCCAAAGATATGTGAGACAGGAAGGAAGAATTCTTTCCCAATGCTCCATTTTTTAATTAAAGTTTTAAGTCAATATATTCTGTTTGTTTATTTTAGTTTGGCTTTCACAACAGAAGAGAGTTAGTTGAAAGAAGTGGTAGAAAAATCACCATTAGATCCTCTTTAATTAAATATCAAGTTCATTAATAAAAACAAAGTATTGGCACAGAGTCTTTCAAAGGAGAGTAGTGATATCACTTGGTTTGAAGTTTAATAAGTGGTTAAATCCTGTTTTCAGTATTTGGTCCAAATTCATTAATTCTGAAGTTACTTTCATTTATACTCTTAATGTTTTCTTACAATGAATGCTCTAGGAAATTTAAAACAGTTGGGGCGCACAGCTCCTTTGGAATTTTCTGTAGTTACCTTAGATTTTATGTCTGAAAAAAATAAAAACAGACATCACGAATAAATATTGGCTGTATAATATGTTTTCTCTTCTTAGGTACTTTTTGTTGATCCTGTCCAAGAAGACACAGGTGATTATATGAAACTGGCAGAATTATTCTATCATCATAATGTACCACTTAGGTAAGGAAAACTGAAAGTCTTGAAGAAAAGTCTTAAAAGAAGGTTGCTTTCCTTTTTTCTTCCTCATCTTCTATTCTGCTTGGCAAAGATGTGAATTCAAATGAAGTCCAATGCAACAACATTCTAATAAGACACATTGGTTACCCACTTGTGTTAAGCTTACTCAGGTATTAAGTATTCTTAAACAAATAGGTTGCAAGGTATAACGTACCTGAGTGTGTGGAAAATGAACTGCAAAAGTCTGATAAAAAATTATCTTGTCAAATAGTCCCACTGGATGCCCATGTGAAGTTGCATTCTAAGCAAAATATTCTGTAAGTAAAACATGACTGGAAGGCATTTTTGAATTTAGTTATTTCAATTGAGGCTGCTTTACCTAATTTTGGTTTTATGTCAGTACTTAAAGTCCAAAGCGAGATTATCCTCACCAGCTTTTGAATTTCTAAAAATTAGTTGTCTGAGTCTGAACTAGTCATCATTTAAGAGAAAGAGACACTTCTGAGGAAGAATCTGGTTCATCTGAGATGCCTACTTTAAGAAAAAATGAATTGCTCTCAGAAGTGCCTGTTTATTTCCACAGCTTATAAAAGGAGAAGGGTGTCCAAACTAGATCGAAGGTTCAGCAAGATAAATTCCATGGTAAATATTTAAAGTCTTCCTGTGAAATGGCTTTTTGTTTCCTCCATAAATTACAGGGGTTTAATTTTCCTTTAAAATTTTACTAGTTCTTATCATTGTTTTGTTTTTCTTTGTTTTTATCCTTCAATGACAAAAATGTAATGGAGGACAGATCTTAGTTATCTGTGCATTTTTCCACTGTTGTCACTACCTGGGAGGCAATACTGCTTCAGTCTTTGAGGAGAATATAGTCTTGAACCTAATTTGCCTTTTCTGATACATAACAGCATAAGTGCAGCCAAACTGGGTCAGACTAAAGGCCCATTTAGGTCAGTCTGTCTGCAACAAGTCAGAAGGAGCTGCCTAGGTATGATAAAAAGAACAGGGTGACCAGGTACTTTTGAGTATTTTCCTGGCCTTTGCGCATTTGGAGATCAAACAATTCCAGACCTGGATATATTTTCTAAATATTTAGCAACCCTCAATGGGTTTCTCTTCCATAAACTTTTCTGTTTTCCCCTTGAATTCATGTAGAGTTTTGGCGCCCACAGTATCCTTTTCCAGGTGTTTTCACAGTTGAACTATGTGGTGTATGAGGAACTGCTTTGTTTGTTTTGAGCCAGACTTTCAATAGCTTCATTTACTATCTCTGTAGCTCTTATAACTGGGAAAGAGACTAAGCAGTCTCCCCCACTCTCTAGATGCCAGTCATGATTTTATAAAGCTCTGCCATATTCGACTGCAGTCATTTCTTTCCCTAGGTTACTAGTTATTCCTTGCCTGGAAGCTGTTCCAAAGCTTGTTTTGTTTTCAGAGTTGTCCTTCTCTGAACTTTCTTAGTTTTAATATAACTTCTCTGAGATGAGAGCAACAGCCATGTACACAGTATTCAAGATGTGGGCAAGCCATGGGGTCTATACTGTCATATAGTATTTTGATTTGCTGACTGTTCCTACGGCACCCCAATGACACAAGACTTTAGGAAAAGTTATTTACAATAATGAGAGATGTAAAAAGTGGGAAAAGCAATTAATTGTAGAACATGGTGCATCTTTATGCATTAATTATTATTTATATCTTTTTAGAAAACTTGCTGTATTTCTTACTTCCCTCTGTCCTTTGATCTGATGCACACCTGTTTGTCCTGAACATCTGTCTAAACAATTTTATACTGATATGGCAGATTTCATTTTAATAGTTTTAAAATATATAATGTGAAGTGCCTATCCAAATGAAAAGCTGACTTCCTAAATCAACTCATTGAGTTATCGCTTGTAAATACGAAGGTCCTCTGGAACATGGGCTCAGCATTGCAGATTGTCATGTTGTTGTAGTAGCTCTCATGTATCATGAGATCAGTAGGTCTCTCATCTTCTTGTAGCAGCTATGATGGAGCTGTACACTTTGTGGAAATATTTGCAAGTTGCACAGTGTTTTGTATAGCAGAAGCCAGCTTTGAGTCTCTGTGGTACTCGTTTAGAAAGACTATAATTCCCTTGTTCTGTTTTACAATTCACCCCTTTTTGATAGTTGGCATAGTTTTCGATCTTTGAACCAACTGCTGCATATAGAACATTATCCAGTGCTGTCATATGTGTAGTCAGGAATAGGCAGCAGTTTATACAGCTGTATTTCATAGATGGCTGTGACTGTGTAGGCCAGTTAGCACATTATTAAGAGGTTTTGTTTGCAGTTTGGCAGCTGGAGACAATCCTACCTGTAGGTTTGCTAAAAAGTAAATGTAGAGGAGAACAAAGTTGAACAGCTGCTTCGGTAGGGATTTTTCATGGAGCAGCTTTTTTGTGCACTGTTGAGTTTGTCTTGGGAGAAGTGACAGCTAATGGTAGAGGATTTTGCTGCAGACCTAGTATGGATAGCATTAGCTGCAGATGTTCAGGATGATTCAAGGATGTGTTCTGGAAAACTACGTGAAGTTGATCCCTGAACTGCTGCAACAGCAATGTATTCACATAAAATCTCCATTTCTGATTCATAAAAATACCTGGGTTTGGCCATCTTCTTCCCATTCCTCTCTCCCATTATACAAGCAGGTTTCATGTTGAAGTGCAGGGGTTGGAGGGGAGGGCATCTATTCTTCTAGGAAAATTTATTGTTACCAGACAGTGGAAGGCTTGGAAATCCTTAGAAGGGTTCTGATGGCTTTGCACTCACAAAATTCCAGGTGTCTGGCAGAATCTGCCTTCCTAGTCTTCACCTCTTAATGCAGGCAGCTGTGTTCATGAATAGGCATATATTTCTCCTCTTGGGAATCTCTATGTTCTAGTTACGGATGTACACATGCTCTGTCACTTCACTCAACAGAAGGATCTTTCTTGTCCTTTTCCTGTACCAGCTAAGATGTGGAACTGACTGTAATGATCAGAAGTCCTTTCCAGTAGTGTCGTAGAGACCAGAAGGATCCTTATGTGTTCTCAGCAGGGAATATAACTTCAAATATCTTCAGTTTTAACTCTCCTGGGTCTTCAATCTGTGAAGGACTTTATGCTTTAGTCATTGTGCCACTATTTGCAGTCTGTTTGACCAGATTGTCTCGTTGCCCAAAGCCTTTGTTCCCTGGAGAAACAGGATCTTCACATTATTATCTTGGACTTCTGGGTTTCTGGAGCATGTGCCAAACCTTTCGGTGACATCTTCATGAGTTATGTGTGCAAATGATGATGCTCCATTTAATCAAAATGTTTTGTATAGACAAACAAGTGGCTCTTAGGTTTGAATTTCCCCTGCTATGGTAGAACACCAAATCTCTGTTACACTTTATGCTGTAAAGATAGTATGGCCTGGTCAATGCAGGTTGTTTTTCACAAAGACGGTGTCAAAATACCACCTCCACTAGGAGTTTTCTGGACCTTTTTTCATCTCAAGCCTCATATTTCTAGGGCTTTTTTCATTTACTGGAAATGTTGGTAATTGTAGTAGATGTGTTAAAATTGGCGTGAATGGAAAATGAATGGCAATGTGAGGGTGGGGAAGCCCCAGAAGGTAAAAAAGGCAAGAGAAGGGCTAGTAAGAATGGCATGTATTGATGACAGGACATCCAGACCCCAGCATGTCTACATGGAGCTACTCAAGACACACATTTCAGGAAAAATAAAACACACAATGCCCAGACTAAAACAAAGACTTAAGCTGTTAAGAGATGATGGCAGGAATGTAAAGAATGTCATAACCTTCAGACAGGTAAGGACGGAAAGGACTGTAAGTAAATCCTAATGACTCAGAGAAATTTTAATTACTGGCAGCTTTGAATGGTAGAAAAGGCATATCCAAAATCAGTACATAGTTGGTAACCTAAGCATAATCTAGGAGATCTGATGAAGACTGCATAGCTGGTATCCTCAGTGTCACCATATGCAGTCATGGCAACACCACCTTGGTACAGGTGTTTTCATCCCTACCTGCTGGACAGATTACTTGAACACAAACATCTTGTTCATTAGGTATTAGAATGTGTGTGAAACTAATACTCTTTTAAAATGTATGATCTCTTTTTGTTTGTTTATAGAATTGGATTTGTTTTCATTTTAAGTACAAAAGAAGAAATTGATGGAAATGAAGATGCTGGAATAGCTCTTTGGAGAACTTTTAATTACATTGCAGAGGAATCTGACACCTCTCAAGCCTTTACCTCGATAATTAATGTTAGTTCTTTCACAAGAAATCACTTTTTTTTTTTCCTTACTTATTACTTTTCTATATAGTTAGGATTTTGCTCCCTTGTGACAACATGATACATTTGCATTTACTTTACATGGAAGTAAAGTATTAAAACATGAATAGCATTAATATGCTATAGAATGATTTGCAGAAATACTTTCCTGCTCCGGAAACCAGCTTGCTCTTGTCATTTTACCTATCTACAGGCTTTCTTCAAGAATGTGAAAAGGTTAGATGCATGCCTTGCAGCTTTTAGTATTTTCTTGTGAAAAATGATTCTGTATTATTTGTGTTAATATGATGTGCCTGTCTTTGTGTTCTGTATCTCTTGGAGTACAGGCATTTTAATATCACTTTGGCAATCCTATAAGCTTTGAAAAACCCTTGGTTGTTCTCTAGTGTAGAAAGTGAAACAGAGTAAGATGGATTCCTTTTTGGTCATGCTTGAGCTGTTCATGGGTGTAGAAAACAGAAATATTCCAGGCTTGCATTTAGTGAATGAGACAGGTTTTCTGTGTGAGACAATGCAGGTTCATGTAAAGACAGGAATTTCAGAGATGAATGGAGGGAAATAAAGTGAGCAGTCCAGGTGAAGACTCTGCAGGCAAAATTATATCAGAGAATATAGTATTTATGCATAACATTTTTTTTCTTACTTTTGTTTTCTATTATTCTGTTCAGTGCCTAGAAACTAATGTCATGGACAAACTCAGAGAGCTTAAGATGAAAGGAATTGAAGAAACTAGGAGTACCTTGGAAGAGAAATAGAAATCCACAAGTGTTAGGAGCTGACACACATGCATGGCTATTATCCATGACCAGATCACAAAATACCAATTTGTAGTGTGTTTTTTAAAATGTTGTGTCCTCTATTTACTTTGTTTCATCATATAAAAAGGAGGGGATGATAAATATAATTAGAAGATACTAAAAATAGAATCAATAAAATACAGGTTTGAGATATTCAGAGCTATAGAGGGAAATGTATTGTTCCTTGTTTGAAAAGGAACGGATTGAATAATTTTCCCTTCAAATTTCTTTTGTATGTTTGATGAAAGTAATCAAATCTTAGCTATGAAATAAAATAGCATTGATAAAGAAGAATTATCCCTGTAGGAAAAAGCATCGCTGACTAATTCAGGCTTGGATTCATCCCATATAGATTCAGATAACTACCCATGGTTCAGTAGTTTATGGTAAAAATTTAGATTCCTTCTCTACTCGGTGGAGAGAAATAACCTTTCACATTCAGGTCATGTAAGTGTATTTCCTTTGCCACTTCAGATTTAGAGTAAGGGTATAATAATAGATTAATCAGAACAGTCCTCTGGTGAAAAATTGTGCATATGTGCAATGGTGATAATTACTAAAGCAGTATAAAAGCTGCAATATAGCAATAAAAGCAATATAAAAGTATACAGATATAAAATTTACTAGAGGACTATAAAAAGATGATATTTACTTTTATTGTTTATTTACTTTTAATAATTTTAATAAATTATTATTGACAATTCATTACATTTTTTTCTTTCTTTCTAATTTTTACAGATGTACCGTGAAGTGAAAGATGGAAATGTTCTAACAGTAAATCATGTGAAAGATGTTCTTAGAAGCGAATACCCACATGCTGATGTTCAGAGTATACTAGATGTTCATTCTGAATACGATGAAGGGAGGAAGGTATGTTGAGAGCAAAGTGGTAAGAAATACTGCAGTACACAATCTATTGCATTTGCTAAGCTGAAAGATTGCTAAATGTTAAAGCAAGTAAATACAGTATCTTTGAGTGAAATTTTTCTTTAGCTACCATTCAGTCACTAGTGGAAATGCTGAAAGGGTTTCTGCATTACTACTCTCGCTATTAAAATTTACTATTGCCTGCTGCGTTCAGGAGCACAAGTTTTTTTCTAGTAAGCATGTCAAGGGGTCTCTCTCACACTGCAGAAATTGTTTACCTGTGTCTTCTGGGTGAGGAGCTCAAGGCTGTCTTCTAGGCGAATCATTGTTTCCTTTAATTGTGCTTTCTGGTTATAATTTTCTTTGGGAAAGACAGCTATGGATTTTGATTTAAAGGCTATAGAGAAGACATATTTTTATCTATAATTGATTATGTAGACAATTTTCTCCTAAAATATATATAAAAATACTGTTTTCCTTTGTGTGTCCTCAGCCATGCTATCTATACAATCTTGTGCTTCTGACACATGCCATCCATTTTATTTATTTCCTTTTAAAATCTGTTGTATAATGTATATTATGTTCCTTTAAAAAGGTGCATCTGGGCAGCCAGAAAAAAAGGTGCTCTTAGCCTTGCGCTGCTTGTTCCTCACTGAGTTGCATGGAGAATTCATATAGAAGGGCAGTTTGAATTTGCCCTGGAAACAGCTGGATACGCTTAGGGGAGGAAAGCTTCCCACAGAGAGTATTAAAGGAAGAAAAATAGACAAGAGAGCCGCAAGAAGGAAGCCCCCTGTACAAGCAGGGACAATGAAACTGTGATGAAGATCAGGGAGGAGACAGTGGGATGACAGAAAGTTGGGCACATAGAAACTGCCATAGAGTTTGTAACCATCCAGAAAGTGACACTGAAAGAAAACATGAAAGGATGCGGAATAGAAAGGGGGAATGAATTACAACACATTTTTATTTCTATTTGTCTCATGGAATTTTCTCTGTTTGAGGAAAAATTAGCTTGTTCTGCTTTCTTATCAAATAAGGCTTGGCTTCTGAACATAGAAGCCTTTTGAGGTTTATTTGGGGTGCTTTTTTGGGGGAAAAGGTTTAGGTCAATCCACCTGAAACTATGACTGTCTTAAGGTCCTTCTCCAATGTTATTTACTTAATATTTTTTTGCTAAGATTGTTAAGCAAAATAAAGTAATATTTCCCAGCAAGATGACAAAGCAAAAGTTTAAAATACCATGTATAGATCTATAATTTCTTTTGTCATTCTATTTGAGAAATGAGTCCCATGTGTCCTGTTTGGTTTCCAAACGTTTCCTGTTTTGTCCTTGCTACTCATGAGAAGGCGTGACAGTGAATAGTGCTTGGAGATTAGAGTTCATTGTCTCTTGATATTAGTTTCATTTTTTGCTACAGTCAGCCACAGTCTGTTTAATTTTGTGATGTTTTTGATATGATCAGGCAGGAGCAACCTTTTATAAAAAGACTGGCCTGGGTCCATTGCCTCAAGCTCTGTTTAATGGCGTGCCCTTTAACAGAGAAGAGATGGATGCTGCAGAGTTAGAGACAGTTATTCTTCAGAGGATTATTGATGCCACTGGGTTCTTCCAGAGGGCAGTGTTCATGGTATGTTTAACATTTCTGAATGAATGCAAGATGAAATATTTCGCAGTGAATTGAGTCATGTTTATATATTAAATATTTTATAATGAGATGGCTTGAAATGAATAATATCACAACTAAAATTACATTAATTTGCGGTCATGATTTTGAAACAGTATATTTAGATTCTACAAGATTGAAGGATCAACTAAGCATATAGTAATTATGTGGAATTTTTCAACCAGAAACTGAGAATGTACTGCAGTTGTTCATTGAAAAAAATGTGTATCTGATATTTTGAAATACTATCTGTGTTATATTTATACGTTTTTGACTTGACATTGTCCATAACTTGATGTATATAGAAGCTTTAAGCTCAGTTGAAAGATTGTACAAATACTTGGTCTTTGTTTGTCTTGAAACTGTAAAAGTACAGATTTAATTTTTTTCTCTTACTACTATAGGGTTTGTTAAATGATCATATAAATGCAATGGATTTTCTTATGGATCAGCACAATGTAGTTTCCCGTATAAACCCCACTATTCTTGGTGCAGAAAGAAGATACATACATTTCAGATCCACAACTGGTAACTACTTTTCTCAGATTGGCTGTTATGATTTTCCTTTTTTTAGAGTCGTAACATGTTGTGTTTTACATTTTGCAGTTCCATTTGATGTGGAAGACTTCTCTACTTTCTCCTTTTTGGACTCACAAGATAAAAGTGCTGTAATTTCAGACAACATGAAGTATTTAACAAAAAAGGGTATATTCATTTTCTGTATGGGTTATATATATATATATATATATTACAGATTGTTGAAATTTGCCAGTAAATTATCCCAAGTAAGTAAGTATCCCAAGGATCCCATGTAAATAAATAAATTTCCCAATATCCCAGCATCTTCTTTCAGGAGCCAGATCATATCCTAATATTATATACATAAATTATAATTAACAGGATAGTTATTTTAGATTTTGTAGTTTTGAAATGGGATGGATGTCATGGTTAGATATTTTTTGTTTTACAGGCATGAAGTTAAAAAACTTTGCAAGACTTTTGCAGCTTTGAAAACAGGCTCAGTTTTCATACTAATATGGTTTTACTTGAGGATATTAAAGAGAGTATATTCAGTTTTCAAGTGACTCTTCAGCATTATCAAGTGAAGAAAGTATAGTCTTTGTAATATCTATATCAAAATTAGCCATTTCTGCAATTTAAGGAATAAGTGATTTTATTTCTTTTTTATTAGCATTCAGTATCTCTATTTTTCCTCTAGTTAGATTGTTTTAATTTTGATATCTGAAGCTTTGTCTTTCTGTAGAAAAGAATAAATATATATATGTTCTGATGGATTATTGCTCATTTATATATTTTATCTTGCTAAAACTCACACTTTTTTTATACACTTAAAATATTTTTTGATGTAAAATATTCTTATTGCATACGCAAGCACTTTCCCTTGGAGTTAGAAGAAATTACAATTACAACAGTGGCAGCATAATACTGCATGGAATTTTGCAATAGTCTGTACCTTGTTAACTTCTAGGAATAGACAGTTAACGATTGCTCATTTACATCAGTCCATCAAGGGAAAGAAGAATCCTGTTAACAAAGTGCTACTCTTTCAGTAATGTTTATGTGGTATTAACATAGTTTTTACTTATTCCATTATCAGAAAGAAATGCCATATACTTACATTTCTTTAGAATAAAATTATTTGACTCTCTTTGATTCTCTGTCTACAATAACAGGGACATCCCAGCTAGTTGTCAAATGATGGCTGGCTTTCAATCTGTAGGCTCATTTCTAAGATTCAGATCTCTTGTGTAAAACCCATAACCTTTAAGCTGGAATCTACATTTCAAATCTCTGTCCCCAGTGCGTTTCTCTAGACTGCAGCAATGCTTAATAATAACCTCCTCCTAGAATCTCACCAGAACCTTGCAAAATTCCCATCTATATGTATTACCTTTTAGGGGATATATGATAGACCTGAGTAGACTGATATTCTTCTACAGATAATTTTGCAGAATTTTTCATGTACTGTTGCCCTTCTATGAAGAATAAAGAACAGGAGGCTATAGACCAGAAAAAAGGGAAATTTTCTGCATATACACCTATACAGTAGTTTACTTGCTTTGGACTGTATTTGGTATATTCCCGTTTGTGTCCAGAAATGGTAAGTTTTGTCCTGCCTTTGGCTGAAGGACTCTCCCTTTGCTGCTGGGGAAAGTTGAATGGCCTAACTGATGCATTCTTGTAACTAATTCTTTTCATTTCTGGCTATACAACCAGCTTGCCATCAAACGTTGACAAGAAATGTCTGGTAAAGCAGGTCTTGTTAACTGGAGCTAGCTTATTATGTAGGGCCATCTCGTTTCAGTGGTACAACAATAGATTGGCTACTTTAGTGACTCTCATATTAACGTAAGTTACCTCCTAAGAATTTTATTTCAATTCAGAGGGCAAAAGATTCTGATGTGGCAAAGATTAGTCTTATAGTTGAAGTCAGCAAAAATACACATAAACTTCAGAATCTCAAAGAGAAATAATTCATTATTCATTACGCATGAGAAGATCCTCCAGAATGTAAAGCGGGATTATCTTTAATTTTCAGATGAAGATGCATTATATGCTGTTACTATCTGGATTATTGCTGATTTTGATAAGCCAGCTGGGAGACAACTGCTTTCTAATGCCTTGAAACACCTGGTGAGTTTCTAGCAGTTTTTATTAAAATAATTATTATGAATATGTTGTTAACAACACTGTGCACATTCAAAAATTATACTCTTAATTAAAGGTGTAACAATATTTTTTTTGTGGGTCAGGTGCAGACTTACGAGACTGTGCTTTCATTTTGCTCTACTCTCCTGCAGCACTGGCATCTTACAGGCCTATAAATGATCATTTGGTTCGTGGACTCCTGACGCAGGAGACAAACTATGACGCTGTGCATTAAAAGGGTGAATTTCTTCCCAATTACAGACCTTCTCCCATGAGGTAACCTAGCATGTTACCTTGGCCAAGGAAGTTAAGATAATGCCTGTTGGTGTGAACCATTATGCAGTGTTCTCCTGTATTGTATGGCATAGCTGTGGCCATGAAGTGACCGTTTTTCCACATATTGTTTATATGCTTCTGAGATAGATTTTTTTTTATTTTTTTTTTTTTTTTTTTGTATTTTAATATGCTAGGAGGTTCATGCACACTTAGGAGTTTGCTTAATTTTAAGTTCTTCAGTGTTAATAATAGGATTTAAAGTATATGAGTAAATGTCATGTGAATATAAATGAGAAAAAAACCCTCAGTTCTGGGGAGGTTAGAAGAGTAATTAGACTGAAATTGGGAAAACATCTAGATTTACCAGTCAGGAATGAAACAGGAATCGCTCTAAGGGAATTATAAAATTGGTATGTTGCAGGGAGCGTCTGATACCAAATATGTCTTAAAAAGAGGCTTAAAAAAACACAAAGAAGAATATGCAGTACAAGTCCTTGTTACAGGAATAAATTTCATTTATGTGACTGATAGATCTGTGACCCAAGCTTGACAGGTGTATTCCCTCTGTAGTTTCATTTTTTTTTCCCCCTTCAGCGGGGAAAATATGCCATAACTCCCAACTAGGATGTGAGAACTGGGCAAGTCCCCATGTGTTAGTGCAGGGAATTTAGGAAAAACATTAGAAAAAGCCGTTCTGAATAAGTTCTGTTGTATCTTCTATAAAATAGCAGTTTAATTGGTTATCTTCGTTCTAATTCATAGATTTGATTTAGACAAACCTCATGTACTGCTTGGTCTAGTGATTTCTGAGTTTCATGGCAAAAAGACAAAAACATAGTAATTTTTTTAAAGTCAGTTGATTTGTATGGAGATTCTCTACTCCTTTGCAGTCCCTTTTGTCTGTCGGGTCAGGGTCTAGTAGAATTTCTGATAGGTGCAGAACTGGGACAGACACCTCTTGCGCATGACTTGCCATCAGCATTTGAAGAAAAGCTTGCAAGAATCTGGGAGGGGAGGTGGCTGAAGGGAGCTCACTTTCAACTATTCCAGCTAATATATAATATTTTGAAAACTACTAACATATTTTTAATTCATTTGGAAAAAACTAGGGATGTCTTAGCTGGAAGAGACCTCTGGAGGTCATCTAGTTCAGCCTCCCACTCAAAGTGGGATTATTGCCATCATTAGATCAGGTCAGCTGCAGGTTTTTCTGAAGGAGTCCTGAAAACCTCCAAGGAAGTGACTCCATCCCCTCCGTTGACAACTTGCTCTGGTGTTGCGCTGCCTTCCTAGAGTAGTTTTTCCTGCCAGGCCAAAATTTGTGACCATTACCCTTTGTTATACTCTTTGCCACTACCAAGAAGAGTTTGGCCCTGTCATGTTTTGCACTCCCCCTTCAGTAGTTGTTGGTTGCTCTTAGGGTTCTCTGTAGGCTCCTCTTTGCCAGACTGAGCAAGCCCTGCTTCTTCAGTGCCTCCTCGTAGGCCTCTGACCATCTTGGTAGCCCTTTGCTGAAGCCTGTCCAGCATCTCAACATCCTTACTGCACTGGGGAGACCAAAACCAGGCACAGCAGTCCAAGTGCAACCTCACAAGTACCGAGTAGAGGAGAATAAGAACTTCCCTTGACTGGGTTGCCATGTATCTCCTAATGTCGTCTTTCCAGTGGGAGCACACTTCTCAGGAACAGTTTAAAGCACGCATTTTCAAGCTTTTCAAATAAGTGTTTTAACAAAACTTTTCTCAAGGGCTGCAATTTAAAGTTTGCTGTTTAAATATGTTGAATACCAGTGATTTCATTCCTTATTTTTCTATTCTCTACTGCAATAGAGTCCATTTACCTTTTCTTCGGTTAGTGATGCTATTTGATCCTACCTTAGAATCATCACTCTAGTAAAATTTAAGTGGCATCACTGATTTTAGCAAGTGAAAGACTTTCCTGCTGATTAAGATTAAAGTGATAAGTGGATAATTTTTCTTCTATTTATTTTATGCTTAGTTTGATGGTTTTTGAAAAATAGAAATACATCTACAAAACCGGTTCTGAAGTCTGTAAATGAACACTTGTGTATGTCTTTTGTTAAAAATACACTTCTGCAGAATGCTCAAAAGCAATTGTTCTATAAAAAAAAAAAATCTATTTAAAATATGTATTACAGAATAGGTAAATCCTTGCTAATAACATTTTTACTCCTAGTTGAAGTTCTGAATTAGGCATTGATGTTCTAAAGACAAATAGCTGCGAAAAATTAAATACTTAAGGGCATTTCACAAGAGTTATAACAGGTATGAATACATGAGGTAACAGCAGATGGAACCGTAAAATTGTGTATTATTCTGTATTTTTCTTTGCAGAAAACAAGCAGTCATATACGTGTTGGGATTTTGAACAATCCTTCATCAAAAATAAATGAAGATAACACAGCCATTGCAAGAGGAATTTTGACTGCTTTTCTAACCCAAAACAACAGCAACTTAAAAAGTTTCCTAAGTAAACTCAGTAAGGAAGAGACAGCAAAATCCCTTGCTGCTGGGACTAAAATTGCTAAGTTCCTCATCCCAGTGAGTGCAAACTAAATTAGACTACCTTTTCATTTTACATATATTGCTGTTGAGAGTAACAGTGTGTGGCCAAATGATATGAAGTTTATAACCCTTATACAGTTTCTGCTCAAGCAGATTTGGATTTTTGACAACTTTTATGTGATGGAAGAATAGAGAATTTCTTTAAAATAAGGGAAGAAAATACAAGAGTACTGCAAAAATACAGAGTATGGATACTGGATTATTGAGACAAAATAGTTTAATTTTTAATTGTCAATTGGTTTTTTTACATAGGTATCTATTAATTAAAATTACAGTATTAATGTTTGTCGAGAATTAAGACTTCAGAAGTAACTTTTTTTTACCTTGCTGTTGTGGTTGTGAGCAGACACAGACTGAAGCGGTTGAGGTTAACGAGCATCGTATACTTCTGACCAACATTTTCTGTTGTGTTTCTATGAAAATTCATTGGTTTAAAATACAAATGTTGCTGATTTCAAAGTTCACACGTAGAGTGGAGCCGAGTTATCAAATAAAAGCTGCAAACTACAGTTTTTGTTTTAGAAGGAGCTGTAAATTGTAGTACTTTTAAATAGGAAGATTTGGAAGACTGAGAGAACTCTCTGGCACCGTACTGGAAAATTAATTAGCTGGTTTGGGTCATCCTCTTATTTCATTGTCTAATAAATTTTGAAAGACATAAAGGTAGCTAATTAAGCAGTGTATGCATGTTACTAATTTATTTTATTAATTGTGTCTGAATGAAGCTATTTGCTTGGCCTGTACATTTCTAATGCAGAAATACCTACCAGTGGAGTTTAATATAGGAGGATAATTTTGGCAGGTGAGGCACAGTGCCATTGTAAGCATGGCGAAGTTCCAGCATTTTTTTCCCACTTTGAACATGGATTTGTTATGTATCCTACTGGATGATGTTGGCTTCCCTAAAACATGTTTAAGCTGTATCCAATGACCACATTAAAATGACTGTTAGGTTTTTAGAGTATTATGGATTTTTTTATATCTTTTTCCTAAAAGTGAGAATATAGTTCAGTTGTTAACAGAGAATGTTATTTTTCATGCAGCTGTGTGCTGGATCATAGAAAAAGTGCTTAACCTCAGGCTCAGCTTTCATCTCATGGTTATTCACAGTTGCCCGAGGGTAAAAACTGCACACTAGCTAGTTGGGAGATCATGGCTCCACACCAACAGTCATGTACTTAACTGAAGCTGAGGTTGCTGTTTTGATTTCTGGTTACCATGTAACTTGAAGAAAATCTTTGATTACCTCAGCTGTTACAAAATTTATTTTTGCTGAATCATTCCACCATCTCATGCTTTACCTTTGCTTTAGGGAATGGATGATGATACTTTTGAGAAGAAGTACAACACTTTAGGACTGGATTTAATTAAAACCCACCAGATGTTCTGCCAGGAGGTTCTTAAGCTGCGTCCAGGGCAAATGGCTGTTATGAGCAATGGCAGGGTAAGAAAGAAATTAAGTCATCTCTCAATCTTCTTGTAGGTGTTTTTCACTTCCTGGAACTTCAGCTTCAAGCCAAAGAAAATGCATTATATTTATTTCCCACTTACTCAGCCTGTTAGTGAATGGTATGAATGTTTGCCTTGGTTTTTGTTTTACTTCTAATTTGGTTATTAGCTCCATTCCACTGAAGCTACTATGGATGTATGTCATTTCCACAGCTGTTTAAGAGTTAATCTGCCAAAATCGTTTAAATATGTTAATATTTGAAGTATTACACTGACTAGGGTAGTATTTCAAGCTCTAAACCCCTAAATTGTTTATAAATATTAAATTGTTCTATAGTCCTAATTCTTATTGTTCAAATAAAAGTATAGTAGTTTTGTTGTTTCAATTTCTTGTATAAATATTCTGAAACCAATACCCTTAATTACAGTGTGGCTATAGAGGAATGTGATTAAAAAATACAATATTGGGGTCAATATTTAGTATTTGTTAATGACAGTCAATACCTTACATTACAAATACAATTTATACAAACTACTCTGAGTTAACTCTTTTCTATTTTCCATTTATTGCTCCACCATTAGAAAGAAACAGAGATACTATGTTGGCATCTCATTACTGGAAACTCTTTTTAAATTGTGTTCTTAGTTACTCTTGTGCATCCTAAATGGCTTCTGAGATACAACTAAAATACCACTAATGAACCCACAGAAAGTGTTTTTGTTGATAAAGCCCAGAAGAATTGTGTTGGCTTTTGTGTGTCAAACTCCCCCCAACTAAATATGCAATGTTATTTTATAAATGGTTATTACTGTTTTCCATGCCTAAAAAAGCTCAAATAATGTAATCTTTTAAGTTTTGAGGAAATGCGTTTCTTAAAAATACTTGGATAAAGTTGATAATATATATTCATCTATCTGAAAGTTTGTTTTCACTTTAAAACATTACTTTTAAAAAAGACATGGGATATCCTTCATTTCTATCCTTGCTGTTTCACCACTGAAGTTTTGTTTTTATGAGCAAATTTTTTTTCTAGTTATGACTTCTACAAAAGTAGCATGGTATTTCATAATCAGACTATAGTTTTTCTATCTCATGCATCATTAATATTAATAAAAAATTCAAAAGTGGCATTTTGCTAGATAACCTCTCATTTCTAGGAAGCAGTTGAATTACACCAAACTTACATCATGACATTCTACATCCTGGGAGTCCTGTAGGCTCTTGAAGTTGACTTTGGTCAGTTTAGCCTGGTAGACTATGAATAGGAAATCCAAACATCATCCTCAAATCTATTTTCTGGGACTTCAAGGCATCTTCTTTTCTTTCAGACACCAAAAAACTGTACTAGTTCTGTTTCTTGCCTCTGGATATCCTGCATTTCTTTGCTCTTTTATCCTTGCTCTTTTCTTCTTTTCTATCCATTCTGCTTCATCTGAGAAGCCGTGAGAAGTTAAGAATGTGTTCACAGAATTAAACAGCTAAAGAGTGCGGTAGGCAGATAGTAATTTGAATTTCAGTTTAAAATAATGTAACTAACAGAGCTTTTTCTTAAATTTGTATTTGTTATTTCTAAATAGTGTATGCCTTTACATAGGTATGTATAACGAAAAATATGGATATTTCTATTGCAGCTGTTCTTTGTGATTGATAATTAACTGTAATTACATAACTGTAAAAACGTAATCCTGCATAGTTACTATCCAATTCAGTACTATATAGTTAATAATACTAATGTATATAGGGCTAGGGGTTGCATATTGAATATTGTGCATTCATTTAAAATATTAGTATATTTTTGCATACAGAAGAAACATTATTGGACATTCTACGCTTAGTAACATGTTTTCTCTATCTAAGGTACTGGGTCCTTTAGATGAAAATGAATTCTATGCAGAAGACTTTAATTTGTTGGAAAAAATAACATACAGTACCTCAGCAGAGAAGATTAAAGCTATTGTCAAAGAGATGGGAGGCAGTAGTAAAAGGTAAAATACTTTTGCATTTTGAGGCTTTATGATATACTGCCTTGTTTATTGTCTGTGACAAATTAATAATCCTTCTGCATGGGAAATATGAACGAAGATTCAAATATATAGTCATAGTACTCTTCATACTATATACTCATATATATACACTCTACATGCACTTAAAGTGTTGTTTGCATGCTATATATTTGCTGTCCTCTTAGCATCCAAGTACTTCTACATAGACAAGTTTAACTGTCCTTCATTTCCTTTTTAGCATTTCCCTGACAGACTTGGTATACTTACATACTCCAACCCTTGCCCTATTTTCTAGAAGAAATGGCACATCTGCTAAATTTTGTATCACCTTTATGTTTGGCTAATTATGCTATTTAACATAGTTTTCCACTGTATATGTTGGGTTTCAACTGCATGTGTCATTTACCCTGCTGCTGACAGCCTCTTTACTACCTCGTCGTTAAGCACAGAACAGAAAAAAAGGCACCCTGTGTTATTCAGGAGACGTGCACCCTTTTATCATTGGTCATATGTGTGATGAGGCTAAAGCATAAGAGATCACTGCATGTCCATAAAATCATATCCTCTCCAACTTGCTTCATAACATGTGTGCAGCTCTGCTAAATTACTTTTATCTACTTTCACTGTACTTACTTACAACCAAGAGACAGGTACCGCTAACTGTAAACAATTCCTACTAGCTTTTGTTTACTTAAGAGTAATTATAAAGAATAATAATAAGCTTGATAAAATCCAGTGCATCTTAAAACCACAGTAATATCTGAGTATTGATATTTAAAGTAAGAAAGTGCATTGTCTTTGGGAATCATTAGAAAAGGAGCCTGTAGAGGTGTGGGCAGATGTGGTGCTCTGACACCCTGCTAGACAACATTCACACATCTGTTAATTGAAGAAGTGTAAAGATGAGTTCCAGCCAGCTTTTAATCTAAGGAGCCAGTTTGTGTACAGAGAGCAAAATTATATTATTTTTACAATATCTATTGACTTTCTGTGTCTGAGTATCATTTCTGTTATCTGGAAGGACTGGCACAACTGAAAGAATAACTATCAGAAAAACAAAATTAAGGAGAGGTAGAAATATCAAGGAGATTATTCAGAAGCAAAACATGTTTAATCAAATAATAAGACCTAGTGACACTGAATTAGAACTACTAAGGTTTCTAAGGAAATTTCAGTAAGAAATACCAAAAAAAAATGAAAAGATGTGGCCAAATAAACTTGAAACTTGTTCATTTATGTCTGTTCCTAGATGTTGTCACAAAGGGGAAAAATTGCAAAAAAAAAAAGGAATAAAGAGCTATAAATGCCAGCAGATTGTACCATGCAAACTGTGAGGCTGAATGGTAATTCTGCTAATTCTGCATCACTTAAAATTAAGAAGCGTACAGTTCACAAGTTCTAAGGCAGTAGTGGTTCTTGGGCATTGTCATGCTAAAGGTTTTACTCAAAGCTACAAATTTCGAGGTGATAATCATTTTAAAGAGTGCAGGTTTGGGATGTAGGCTTTTTAAATATCCCTTATGCAGACAGATAAACATTAAAATTGAGTGTTTTACTCCTTTTCTAATGAAAAACAAATTATATGTGCCTTATTTAACACAGTGGCAGTGATTTGATTATGAAAATAGATGCCCTACTGTCATCTTTGCCTAAAACAGAGAATAGACAAGATGCTGAATTACTCAAAGAACAGCACAGGTAAGTTCTGTCTGTCATGATAATGCACTTACAGTACTTTCATATTAAAATTAGAATGTACTGATGACTACATAAAGTCTTTGGAAACCTGAGTAAGCATTCCAGTTTTAAAAGAAGTTGTTGATTCTATGGTTGTATGAACAACCTGTTCATCTGCCCTAGCGTAATTCATCTTTACCTCTTAATAAATTAATTAGTAATAACTAATGATTTTCCAACCTTACCCTTTGCTGAAAAAAGAGTGATTACAATTGGTATGAATAGAAGTGGTGATCTGGAGTTAGAAAACTTGGAGTCCATACTTTTACTAAAATATTAGAAATTTATTCAGGGATTAGAGCTAAAAGAAGCTCCCACTAATTTTCATTAATGTGGAAAACCCTAGCACAACTTTTTCTGTTTGTGGATCTTGAGTACTATTGTCAAGGCTAATATACATGTGCTTATACCTGTGTAATAGTTTGCGGCTTAGCAGTGTCATTCTTGACCACAGCTAAATACACAGCTAATACAACTAGATTATATTCAAATGCAAATTAATAGGGCTCATTGGCACCTAATTCCTTAAGAAAAACTGAACAGACTGTCATCAGCTAACAGATTTATTGTCCTTAGTGTACTTACTTGTATGTTGGCTCCTTGTGTTTCTGATACTAGATTTAGAAAGTGAGTATGCGCTAAGCATCATCTTCTGTTGTCATTGTTAATGAATGAGACCTAAAATACCAAGATATGCATCTGTGAATCCTGTCTTCTTTGTAATGGGACACTAACGGTTGCTGTTTTTAATTTAAGCTTAGCTGGGGCAAGCTTTCTGGAGCACACAGGTACATTTTTTAAAAGGACATATGATAACACAAGAACCATGATCAAAATAAAGATTTTTGTAATGCTACTTCCAAATTCCTACTTGTTTTTACTGGTAAAGGTACTCTAGTGTGCTGTACTTGATGGGCTGGCCCTGTTGTTGAAAATACAAGGAGTAAAATCAGTAGTAGCCCGTTTTAAGTAGCTAACACCTTTTCCAAAGTTATACTAGTAACAGTCAGTACTATGCTACTACCATATTGGAGGGAGTTTGACTCACTAACGGTATGTTTTTGTGGAAACCAAATTCAGATAGTCCATTTTGTATATTTGCAGCACATGATTTTTTTAAAATTTTTTTTTATTTAAATAAGGTTTACTAACATTTCCTTTCTCTAGATCCAGAGTACTTTAACTAGGATCTCCTTGACTTAGTCTAATCAAGTTTATCAAACTAAATTATTTTCTGGAATGCATAAAGCTAATCCATCCTATCAAGTTTCACTCTTCTGAGTCGCCATTTTTCCCACTGGTTTTTTTTAAATTGTGTCACTGCAGGCACTTGTCAAATCTGATGATTCTAGATATTGGTGAAGGAAACTGTAGACCAGTGACAAAAAGGCCGTGTTTAAGATTTTGCTGTGTGTTTTCCTTTTATTTTATGAATTTTGTTATGGGGTATGTATTTATCCAATAACCAGTATGGAACTATGTAGATTAATGCTAAATTTTTAATTGCTGTTCACGTTTAGCTTTCCTAGTGATATCACAGGGACCAATAATGATTACTGCTTGAAATGAGGGAAATGTCTTCATAAGCAGTAAAATCTAAAGTGCCTCTGGTAATACTAATTTGTGCCTAAAAATGTTTGTTATTTCCACAAATTCAGTTTAGAGTTTTCATGTCATTTGTTATTTTTTTTTAACAGTGTAGTAAAAGTTGATCCCCAACAGAATGAACCATTCTATGATGTTATTGCTATTGTGGATCCATTGACAAGAGAGGCACAGAAGATGGCTCATTTATTGATTGTAAGATGGTGGTCATTTCTTTTAATTTGCATATTTGTAGTTTAATTTTTACTAAACTATTTCTAATTTCCAGGTACAGTGTAGTAAAGGGGTAAACAAAATTCAGGTATTTTTAAAAAATATATATTTAGTTATTTAAATTCATATTAAAAAGTTGGGGATGTTCTAATTCATCATTGTAAGTACCTTATTTGCAATTAAAATTCAGATACCCCATGAACCAGTCCTCTTAAAAGTGAGTCCATAAATGCTCTTTATAGTCAATAGGAGGAAAGGAAGAGATTGTCTGCGTAATATAGAGGGAAAGGATCTCCCATCTCAAATAAGAGGCATATGCTTCTTTCCATTAAACCAAATCACCTTAGTTTTCCAAGGTACCTAAATGAGGTGGTCTAAATCTGACCTGTAATATCATCATAAGAAGATTGGACTATAAACCTTTCAGCTCTTGGAAGGGTATTTCTCAGTTGATTAATGCTACCAAGTATATCTAGAAGTCTTCCATTGTGTGTAGCTATTGATCATCTAAAGAGAAACTGTCCTAAAACATAGCTCCTAAAATGATTTTCTTTTTTCGCTAGCTGCAGAATATCACTCTACCTCAGGTTCCTTTATAGTTTCCCATAAAAATGTAAATTTTGTCTTCTCTTTATGGTCTGTTACAATTCTGAAGCCTGTAACTTGATTTTTGCTGCATCCTGGTTTATCTTTTTCTCTGCAGTAATTATGAAAGTTTCATAAATTCTTATATTGCTTTTTCCCCTCCCATTTTCATACCCTTTTATGCCTTTTTTATCAAATGTTGAAGCATCCACTCACTCTTCATACATAATAGTGAAGCAAAGTAAAACATTAAAAAAATTCACGAAAATTCTGATATTTCAAGACTCTGAAATACTAGCTTTTCTCTAGAACCAGATCTTTCATTTCACCATTCTCATTTAAAGTGAAAGCTTGATATTACCAAATGAAAATATTTTCATTTTGGAATTGACTGGAAACTCTCTCCATTCAGCCAGAAGGTCATATTATGGTAAGTTGCGTCAAGGATCTTGTAGCTCAGACCAGAAGCCTCCATTCCTCCTAGCGCAACAGGCTCCCTAATGAGCAATATCTTCCCTAATGCATGCCTAGGCAAATGACTCCCATGGTATACCAAGCTGTTCAGCCATCGCAGATCCTACTTGATATTTAGGAGCTATAGTTTTATTCAAGAAGCCACCCCTTAGGAGAGAATAATGAAATGCTGTTGACACTAAAATCAGAAATATTTTAATGTAGATGAAACTTTTTTTTAAATTATATTTTTAAAATGAAAAATAAAGTAACCTGAAAATTAAAACAAAAAAGATACATCTCATTATGTGGAAAGCCACCACCTCCTGCTGTAGAGATGAAACTTGCATACATATACAGCAAGCCCCAAACTCAAAGTTCCTAAATGGATGCCTTTCTGATTATCTTGCTATATATAGGTGACTTAAATACTGTAAACTTTAAGCACTGGGATATATTTATATTTAAAGGATTTTTTTTGAATAACGTAATTGGATTAGTGCCAAGTATATTGGAATGGTAGCTATTCATGGTGCAGAATTTGTGTAGTAACTACCACAGTAAAGCACATGATTCTTGCCCCAGTCCATATTGAATATGGCCACGTTATGATTTTTTTTTTTTACCCTGGTGAAAGCATGCTATTATATTACTTTGTGACACTTAATAGTCACTTCGAAGAAATCTTTTGGTAAATTTTTAAAAAAAATATAAACAAAATGTTGCTTATGTTAAATGGAATTGAAATTGAGAAAGTGTAAACAGCTGTAGGTAAACTAATCTAAACTTTACTGCCTAGTCTGAGAAAGTGGCAGTTTAAGGACAGAGGCAAGGTATGAGTCAGAGCATGAATGAGAGCAGAGCCAAGGCTTTTATCTGGTTTTAAAATAAATACTGGATTGTATTGTAAGAACTGCTCTATATCCTCTCCAGAGGGAGGCAGGTAGAACTTTCCATATAACTCATGTTTTCGCTTTTTCAAAAAGTTTTGTCATAGACTTCAGCATCGAGTATTTCCAGACAAAGCAACAGTCACTGCCTACAGTATATCTTTAAACACTAGCCATAACTTGACCAAGGTTGGACCACATCAGTTCTCAGCAGAATACATGGAACAGCTAACTACTCCTAGAGTTATGAAGGTGGTCCCTAAGGTGATGTGAAAAAAGTAGAAATTCCTTCTTCTAAAAATGAGGACAAAATTGAAGAGTTGGGTTTTTTTCCTCATGGTTCACCAAAACCAGCTGAAAAAATATTATACATGACGCCACTGAACAAACTACATGTCCCCTAGCCAACTGCTTTACTCCAGCAGTATGTAACTCTTAGGATCATCTATGTTTTTGTTTTTTTTTTTCTTGTTCCAGTAACTGTCAAAGAAGTCAAAAATGTGGAGAGAAAAATCAAACCTTTTCTTTTTTCCTATCAATTATCTTTTGCCTTTTTTTCCTTTGTTCATTCTGTCTTCAGAGAGAAACTCTTATTCTATCCCTAAAGTGGTAGGAATCTCTGAAGGAACCCCTTTGGACAATCTAGTCTCATTTCCTATATAACACTGGTCATAGGACTACTTCTTATCGATTAGCATTTGAAGTAGAATCATTTTTTTAATCTAATCCTAATTTAAATATTATCAAGCAACTGAGTACAGATCACAGCTTCTACTGAGCTTTTCCAGTGGCTAATTAACCTGACTGTTAAACTCAGACTTGGAACTGCAGATTTTTATTTAGCTCCATGCTGTAAGTATTCATTTTCTCATCATATTGTCAGTTCTGTTGAAGATTCTATTATAAGAGTTTGTTTTCAGTGTAGATGCTTTCCATTGTGGTGATGTTCACAAACAATTCCAAGTGATTGGTTGAATAATCGTGGTTTAGTGAGTTAATGCTTTTCAGATGAGTTGTGGTAGCTTACAGTAAGTGTTTTGCAAAGTGACTGCACATGCAAAATAAAACTTGTTCTTAAATAATTTTCAAGCCTAGTAAACTAAAATAATTCAGCCATTTTTTACAGTATGAAATACTCCCTGAACTACATTACCATGCTCCTCTTTGGATTTTCTGATTTAAAGGAAACAGACTGGACTCTTCAAATACCCTGCTATAAAAGAGGCTTTCCAATCTTGTAACCATTTTCATGTGTCAACTTGAATGCTCTGGCTTTTGGTGTCCTCATAAGCCCTAAATAACAGAACCAAATTCAGTATTCCAGAAGTTGCATTGTTGGAAAATACAGAGATAATGCATTCTTGTCTTCTTTGTCATTTCCTATTTAAATTCCTTTGAAATGTTAATTAAGAATGGCATTATTCTTTTGGCTATGATATTATACTAAATTTCATGGTCAGCTGATGAACTGGGATGATACCTCAGTCTTTTCCAAGATCATTTCATTCTACACACAACAACCTATCAATGCAGATCGCTGAAGTATCATTCTTACTAATGGGATGAGGTTTTTGTCTTGTTTGAAGGTAAAGTCCAATACAGGTTTACATCATTTTGGATGCTACATCTTTATTTGAGAAATTGTTTTCTTTGATGTTGAAAATTCTGGGTATGTTTTAGTAGAGGAGACCAGTTAGCACTGGTTACAAATGCTTTTTATTCTGAATGATAGATACATACTTGAGTCACTTTGACGTCTGTTTTGATTTTGGTGGTCTTTAGCTCATGTCACGTAATACTTTCCCTTCTTATGCTTCCAGTGCTGTTGGGTTCTCGTTTCCTGCTTCTTCACTTGTTCTCACCCTTATGCCACTCCCTAGTCTTTATTTTTTGCTCAGTAGTTTTTCAGTGATGGTATTCAGGTGACATGAAGGATGAGACTGCGAAACTAGAAGCAGAACAGGTCCATAGGACTATGTGAAGTTGTAGCACTGTAGTAAAGAATATGTGTAGCCATGGGTTGAACTGAGGAAAGAAAGAAATGGTTATAATAAAAGAGAGATTTAAGGATGACCAATGTCTTGCTTAGTTTACATTTTAGCCTTAGTGGTATCAGTATTTTAACTTAGCTTTAATATCTTACTTGCTTTTCTAATAATACCCATAAAGGTAGACAGCGGCTTTATGCTTTCAAATAAGCACTTTGGATCAGAAACCACAGAAATTAAGATAACTTGGTAAAGGTTTTTAAGAATGCTTTAAAGAAATTAATAACTTTAACTTTAAACAACATAGATTGCTTACAAAAATAAGAAGAAAATACTGTCCTAATATATGGTTCCTATATAACAGCATCCAGAAAAATCAGTATTTTAGAAATGAACAGATGCAGAAACTGAGGAAGAAGTAGAAATATTTTAACTTACTGGAATGTTTTGAAGTTGATTGAATAGTTTAATACATCATTAATCTATTGCTGACATTTAAAATTATTAAGTATTAAAATAATTCTCTGAGCTTTACTATATTCAGCAATTTACTGTATACAACTATTTTAATAAGAGTGAAAGTCATTGGTTTAAGATTGCTTATTGAATAAAAGACATGTACATACTTTCAAGTGCTTTAAAATCTTCTAGAAAACACAATATAAGAAAGGTGATAATTTACTCAAGCATTGGAAAATGGGAATAGCTGCTCTTTAAAAAACTGCATCACTAGGGGAAAACGTTAACATTTTGACTATCAAGAATATCATGTGCTAAATCATGCAGTTTTAGAAAAGGTCAAATCTTTATTTGGAATATCTGACAACATCCTTTAATATACAGATATATTTAGAACTTTAAAATGTTTGAGATTTGTACTGAAGCTTGAGAAATGACAGGATGTCACAAGGATAACTTTGGCTTATTTTCAAAGTTTGGTGATTGCCAAGAACCATTTTTACAGAGATTTTTTTTTTTTTTTCTGTAGGTACTCAAAGACATTATCAATGTGAAACTCAGGTTGTTTTTGAACTGCAGATCTAAGCTGTCAGAAGTGCCACTGAAGAGGTCAGTAGTTCATAGCTTTTCTTACAAGTATATGATCTTGCTTGGTTTGGAAAAACAGCCTTAACAGTTTATATTCCCTTAAAAACTAAACAGTGGTTTGTGTTTCTGGATACCTTTGTTGCATTAGTTATTTTCTTTGAATGTAAGTTGCATATTACCTAAGCAGTTTGCACTTGTCTAGAGAAAAATTCTACTTCTAAGGTGTCAAGCATGGGATCACAGGGAAGTGATAAACAATCCTTAGAGAAATCAGTTGGAGAGTCTTTCATGCCTATGAAAACTTGCAGAGGGAGATTGTCTGCCTAACTTGGTCGCTGCTTATAGCCCACTGTCTCTGTAATGAATTTTACAGATTAAGTACACTTAACTTAAAAATGAAATTCATCTCAGTAAATGTACAGTCTGCATTTGAGATCTTGTTATAATTTAAGAATATTATACCCTGGAAGTACCTGCCTTAAACTGAAACTTCTTTTAACTGTCTGTAAAGACCAGGGTTCACTAATTCAGTTATAGATGTTTACACTGAAGTGAATTCCCCAGAGAGGATTCCTTTCCCTCTAAGAGAAATGTTTAAGCACTGCCATCCTTTTGGCAGATATTTTACCTATGATCTTATTACGAGAGAGGCCAGTGGTAGTGCCTGCCCTTTAGCCAACAGACTAGAGAATAAATCACTTGGCCACAAAACAGAAGTCCTTAGTTTCTATTCGGTTTGAGAGGAATTAAACTCACACCTCTTATACTGCAAGAGAGTATCTTAATCATCAATCTTCTGAGTATCTTGTGTGAACATTGTCATGATCGCTTTTAAAGCTAGGCACTTTGCAGGTGTTAGTGCCTGGCTCTTTCCCTGTGCTTGGAAGAGGTGAGAGGAAGAAGTGTTCTGGCATCTGCCCTGCGGACAGGTTGTATTTTTCTTGCAGCAATGGTTTCATATGAAATGCATCCATATACTAGCCCAAATACTTTGTGGGAAAATTGTATTCCTCCAGATGGGTACAGACTTTCTTACCTTTCTACTTTTCATAGTAATTAAATGTCCTTTTTTTTTTCCCATATGAAGCGGTCATTGCTTGCTGCTTTCACTCTCCATCTTCAGTGCTCTTCTTTCTCTGCTCTGGTTCTTCTCATTTTGTTGCATATCAGTAGTGGAAGGAAGAAAATCGTCATTATTTTGTTGTTGCAAGGAACTTTGACCTGTCGAATAAATGTGATAAGAGCTGAAGAGGAATAGAGAGACCCTTCCTTTCCTCTGCTCTCTGTCTTTGCTGCTGCTAGTGTCAGGAGCTGTTCCCAAAGATTCTTTTCTTCCAGCAGAGATTAATTCTTCTGCTTAGTTTAGGGATACAGATTCTGAGAATTCGAGGCAGTTCACAGTCCAGATGTTTACGTGCACCTCTTGGGTATTCACCTTCGCAGCCATTTAGAATGTTAATGGGAACTATGCACTTTCACAGCTAAAAATTATCAAAAGCAAATAGATCTGTGTTCATCTACTAGTTCATTTGAGATGCTATAGGTATTGTCTGACAGTATTGCAAAAGAATAGGGAGCTACTGTGTCTCCAAACATCATTAATTTGGTAAACATTTACTATATTATATTTTAAGGTATTTTAGAAGAACTTAATGTTTGGAACTTCATCCTTAAGTAAATGTTTTGTGGTTTATTTAACATTTCTTTTTCAACAGCTTCTATCGTTTTGTTCTGGAACCAGAATTAACTTATGGGATCAACAAGCACCTTCCTTCTGAACCTGTGGCAAAATTCCTAGAATTGCCAGAATCACCCCTTTTGACTCTAAACATGATCACTCCTGAAAGCTGGTTGGTCGAAGCAGTAAAAAGTTCCTGTGATCTAGATAACATTCATTTACAGGATGTAAGTGATCATTTGTAAACATTATACAACTTGTGTTGGACCTTCTACCTCAAGAGGGAAATGGAAATATTGTGAGATTTTTTGTGTCTGTTTTCCAGAAATATTTTCTGTGGTAATTGTTTATTTAGTCAGTATTTTACCACTTCTATTTTCATCATCTTTTTTTTTACATTCTCTCGTACTTTAAAAAAAAAAAGCAAGTCTTAAAAGAAGGCAATGAAACAGGAAAAAATCAGAATGCAGAGTACAAGTAAAAGCAATTTATCTGCTATGTTGAGCTTTATAATTTTTACAGAAATACTATTTTTTTGAGATAAAACTAAAGAAATTAAAGGATTCTGAATTATCTATTTCTCTTGGGTTTTTTTATATTTTTGGTAGTAATAGGATTAACCTAGTTAAATCTTCAAATAAACCTGAATATATGGATGTTTATTAATATAGATTAAAATATATTCGACCCTTTTTTAGTTCACAATTTTTTAATTATATTTTTAATCCCTCAGCTTCAAAGTCACTAGATTTGTTTCAGTCACTAAGCTTGCGCAAAATATTGAGGGTGTTTGATAGACTGAAGCTATGTATTTGGAAGGTGTGTTGTGAAAATAAAGGTTGAGATTTACCTTACCAAAGCTGAGATGCCTCAGCTTCCTCAACAGTCAATGGAGAGAAGGTCCCTCCAGACAGTGATTCATGCTCTTTATCTTGGTTACCTCTTATAAAATTGAGTGAAGTTCCTTCTGGAAGTGCCTGCATTTTTTTTTTTTTTTTGACAGTTGAATTTAGTTGAGGTAAATCCCACACAACATGTTTGCCATTGTAATGTGTTGCTTTTCCCACATAGTTAAATTACATAATTTATTGAGTAAATGTTCCTTCCACAGATAAAAGGGATGGTTATAGCAGAATATGAACTAGAATATATATTGCTTGAAGGACATTGCTTTGATGTGACAACTGGACAACCTCCTCGAGGGTTACAGTTCACTCTGGGCACAAAGAATAATCCTGTCATGGTTGATACTATTGTGATGGCCAACCTGGTAAGTATTAAGTACAGAAATAGTTGTTACAATTGCACGCTCTTCATGAGAATTCTTTATGAGCTTCTTGTCCTTTAAATCCATTTCTCTGTGTTGCAAGCTTAGTAACGCTAAAAGTAACAGGAGCATCCTGGATTTGAGGCCATCTACAAAAGATGTGCATCTCTAATTTGCTGAGCTTTCCCCCGCTCCTCTTCTGAGCCAATATAGGTTTGGATATAGCCTAATTTTAGACTCTAATCTGAAGTGCCTAAACTTGGAGCCTAATTGCCTTGAGTAGATGGTAGGAGGTAGTTATATTCAGATGGAGATTCCACTGATAAATGTAAGGTATGAATCACATTCTGATTAAAATAACCTTTTTTGTTACACAATGATCTGGGTAAAAGAAGGCTCCTATTTTAGATGCTTCAGTTAAGTGCTTAAAGCCTCTGTGGGACAAATCCACACCCAAGAATTCCTCTGGTGATCCAAAGTAATTATTTTTTAGTTTAGCAGTCTGTAGAGCATGTCTTATGATTTCTGAAGTGAAAGGTTTCTTTTCTTTAGCTAAGGTAATTTGAAAAGGAAGGATTTTGATGAATAAGGTCTGTTACCTATCTGCTATTCTCTGTTCTCTGTAAATACTTTATCACAAGGAATAAAATGCTTAATAAACTGTGAATCTTTGATTTTTATACAAGTACTGAATACGATCTCAACAGTAGATGATGTTCAACATGATTAAACTTTTAATGATTCTTTGCATTCCAAAGCTTGCTTCGTCTGGCTTTCCCAGGGTGATAGCGATCTGCAGTGTTCCTAAATTGGGAAGGAGCTGTGTTGACTTGGAAAGTTGTTGCAGATAAAAATTTTAAGTTTCAAAGAAGCTTTTTGGTTTAGGGTCAGTTTAATAATTTATTTCTTTACAGCTCACTTTCTTGCTGTTCTAGGTGGAGATTTTGTATACAACTCAAATTGAGCTAGAAACAAATGAGGCACTGAAAGACATTAATATGGACATGCAAGAAAGGTGGTAGTTGGTTGCATCACTGCCATACTTCTTTCAGGGCTAGTATGAGAGTAGCTAATGGTTACTAACCTGGGCTGCAGTACCAAATGTCGGACAACTGATTTTTGTATATGTACATGGTGGATTCTGAAAGTGCCTGTCTTTCCTTTTTTTCATAGGGATATTTTCAGCTGAAAGCAAATCCAGGTGCTTGGACACTGAGACTGCGTAAAGGAAGATCCGAAGAGATTTATCAGGTTTTTTCGTAAGTATTAATCCATCTTTTGGAAACATACTTAGAAATGAATCTGAAAGTGCAACATATTTTGAAAAGATCTGACAGTACTGAAGGAAAATGAGCAAAAAGAGCATGAAAAAATAGAACAAGAAGCAAATGATGATTTAAAGATGATTTTTAAGAGATACCTTATTTCCTGATAGTGTAAGTTGTTGTTTGATTGCTTCGTGTGTTCTTGAAGGCATTTGGATATGTTAATACATAATAAGCCTAAGCTGCTCAGCTAGACTTGATGCTAGCAAAGTCTCTTACTATACAGCTACACAGCTACCAGACACTCGCCCTGCCAGTTCCACGCATGGTTAGCATTATCATGCAACTGCTTGCACCAAATTCTGTAGGAATGAATGTCACTCGTGGTTTTGTTGATTAATATTTTGGCATTCCCAACATACTTAACGTGCAATTCCAAGAATATGTCCACTGGAGCACTGCTAGCTCTCCACCAGTGTCTTGATCAGCTGGAGGAAGTGCCATAAATTTCTCTCTCACAATTTTTTTCAGCCCTGAGGTTGCCTCTGAATGCAGTGTTACTGATGGGTGGCATTTTTTTTTTAACAGGAGCATTATATTCATTTCAGTTCTAGGCTTTTTTTCTTTGGTTAATTCTGAGTGTTTCTTAGTCATCTAAGAATCACTGTGGTTACACCTTCACCTTAGGATGCAGAAGCACCCTTCAGTGCTGTACCCTGGCTGCATGTTGACTGTGCCACATTTCCCTCTCTTGGGAGAAAGCCCTGTACATTGAAAGAAGTCACGCTGTACTCCAGTAACTGGCATTTAGTTGCCACCTATATGGCTTTATAGATCTGTAATTTCCATGGTCAATTTTCCTATGACGAACATATGCTAGCCATCATTCCAACTATTCCTTGGAAGAATAATTTATTTTCTCATGTTTTATGTAACAGTATAGATCTGTAGCATATGAGGGCTTCCTCTTGAAGCTTTGGATCCGATCTGTTCTAGAGGAAGAGCATTGTTTTATTTTATTTCAGCTTCAGTTCCTCCTCCCCTCCCCCCCGCCCCATAATTCTGTGGGCTGAAACAGGTCTATTCCTTATAAAATATTTATTATTATTTGGAGTTCAGGAACACATAGTTCCATATGATGTTTAGTCTTCAGCTAGTATTAAAAAAATTGATGAACGTCTTTGCTGTTTTGAATATTTAGTTAATGCATCAATTTCAGTGTTACAGGAAGAAATGTTAACGGGATATTAGGTTCGTTCTATTTGTTTGCAATTTTCAATTCTTTTTTTTTCCAGAAACTACTCGCAATCTTTTGAAAAAGTGGAAAAACATAGTCTTTATCCTAAGAAGTTCACTTAATCTCCACCAGCTGTAGCTATATCATTTGTGTAATTTAACATTCAATTCTTAAGATATATAAAGTAATTTATGAAATATATCATGGTTAAAAAAAATAAGGTAATGAGCTATAGTTGAATTAAAAAATGAAACAAAACCACTTTACATTCTAGGCTGGATCAAAGGAAACTTAAATCATCTGCTGTTTTTTAAGATTACTGATTTTCCCTAAGAAGTAATACAAATGAGCTTAATTGAGCTCAGCTAAGTTATGTAAAATTAATACTTGATGAGGAATCTAAACAATAGTGTTTATTTCATTTAATTATGACAAGCCATAGGCTTAGAGTACAACAGCTAAAGTATGTTTTGGAGGCTGTACCAGGATCTTTGATACTACTTTTACTGATATTAATAGTATCAAATTGCTATCAGGACTCAAGCAACTATTTGACAGGATGGAATTTTGCCAAGACGTATTGCAGTATATTCTCCATCCTCGTATACTAGTCATATCCTCTCCTGTTGAACTGTGAGATGACTTCTTTTCTTTGAGGCACAAGCCTGTACATTATAATAGGAGTTTTAGGAGAAATACAGGATTTTGAAGTTACAGCATGTTCTACTCCTCAGTGCTTATTTGCTTCTCATAGTAGCAGCTAATACACATGCAAGTAATTTATTTTTACTTTATGTAAATACATCACTTTTGAAATAAGCTTTTTTTCCCCTGAACACTGCTTCTAACAAGTATCATTATTTTGAAGCAGTCACACTTGTAAATCAATTTGTTATTAATAAATTACTATGAATATTAGGAAGATGAAAATTGGTATACTCAGCAACAGTCTGAGCACTGCTTATTATTGGAGCTTTGATTCTGTGATGTGGGTTGGAAAACAGGTAGGTATTGCAAGATAAGACTGCAGAAAATATTTTAAAGATATATATATATAAAAGTATATAAAAGCTCCTGCTGAATATTTCATTTTTTAAAAAGGCAGGTAGATATAATTTATTATATTTTGATGGTATGCAGACTGCTTAACTGAAAGTTGTATCTTTTATAATTGGGGCAAGGAGTTTTTTGTTTGTTTGTTTTGAGATTTTAAATGGTCTCCATTTGTTGAACTTGAATGCTTTTGTTCTCCATATGGAAAATTATAATTTATATTATATTGATATTTATTTGTTTTTATATTAAAAGTATGTGTTTTGTAACATTTTAAAGCTGTGACATGAATAGTCTGCTGGACATGTTTAGTTTTGTACAACAATTATATAACAATAAAGTAGTTATTAAATATTTAATAGTGCTGTCTTATGCAAGACTTTTTGCTTGGGTTTAAACAGGAAGTTGTGCCTACTTTCAGTGAGTTTACAACTAAGTAACTAAGTTATACTAACAGTGTTCAGTACCTTTTTGACAAAACACAAAACCCTTATTGGTTTTGTTAAGAATACTTATTACAGAAATGTATTAAATAGAAAATTCAGATAACGATATAAAATGCTGTCATTTTAAAATACGTAGTATGAAACAGATTGAAACCAGATTTAAATATTTCTGTTTTTCTAGGAGAAAAAAAAAAAAAAATCAAGCCTAAGGGGTAGCAGATTACTTTCTTAAACCAATTTTTTGTATGCGTAGCCTTAGCAAGAGGAAACGACATAATGCTGTTAAAAGACAGAAAGGATTGAAGGAAAAATATATGGGCTATTGAATATAAAAGCTGTAAAATTTGAGAATTATGTTATTACACTGTATCACAGAGCGACAGCAACATTTTTCATACTTGTTACTCAGTGGACTGCAGTACAGTTTTGAGATGCCTGAATGGCTTTAAACTGATGTTCAATAGGGCAAACGTTCATGTGGTACCTTGCACAGTCATGTCTTTAGGGGTACAGTTACCAAAGCCAACCAGTTGAAAGCCAATCTTTACTATCACAGCACTGTGATGAAGCTTTCCCTAGACTTTTTAAAGCAGATTTATTTTGAAAGTACATTTAGTGCCGTCACACAGAAATTTCTAAGATGTTTTCCATATTGGAAAAATAAAATGTAGTTTAATATTTGAATGTAATATATACCTGTATAATATATAATAACGTATTCAGCTATAGGTTGCTGCATTTTTTCATTGGTTGATAAAATTTCCTGTGAAAATCCAAAGTAAAAAGTGAGGGCTACCACTGTGGACAATGTCTAGTGATGAATAAAACTCAAAGTTTCTGAAGTTAAGATATACTTAGGTGCAAGTGAAGAAATTTTGTTTCTATAAATATCAGCAATCCTAAACCTTATACTGTAATTAAACACAAGTAAAAATGCATGTTTTAATAAGCCAGTAAATTTGCATGGTTTTTTTTTTCTTCTCACAGCCATGAAGGAACAGATTCTGTAGCTGACCTGACAGATGTTATCGTCGTATTAAGCAACTTCAGAAGCAAAATTATCAAAGTCCAAGTATGTAGAGAGATACCTTTTTTTGTCTGCAGTATTTCCTTATATGAAATATGACTAATGCTTACAAGTCTTAGGCTATATTTAATTGGAAGATGTATACTGAAATATATAATTTAGATTTTGTATCATTAAATAGCGAATGGTGTGCAAATTAATGTAGTTAATTTGATCCAATCAGGCTATACTAATTGCATGGGAGATTGTTAAATAGCTGTTAAAATAAGACATTTGTGTGCGTAACATAGATAGGATTTATCTCATCTGGCTTAAGGTGTCTAAGAGTGTAGTCTAGGTGCCTTAAACTCGCTCTCTGCTTAGTAGAATGACAAAGACAGTCCAAAGGACTGCTCATGCCAGCTCGCGTATGTATTTAAACCAAGGGGATGACCACCTCTTGAGACATCCAGTTCTCTCCTGTGACTGGGGAGGGATTTTACACGAAGTCCAGACACCAGAGTGGAAGTTAAAATCAGGTATGTTGAATTCTACCTGAAGCTACCAAATTTGTGTAAATGAAATTGTTACTTTCATTCTTCAAGATGTATCAAAAAGAGATAATGAAACACGAGTTGTATTAAGGAGAAAGAACTTCATAATATTACATGTTTTCTACTATTTTGTAAATAACATTTTGTGTAGGTGTCCTTGGTACGTTGTATCCTAATTTTAGACATTGAGAAGGAGAGAGAACAATGTAAACAAAAGTACTAAAGGAATTTTTTAAACCACATATATGAGTCTGTTCCACAGTCCTGTAACTGAAAGTTTCCAGAACCTGGAGAAAATGTGTAACTCCCTGGAGCATGATAAGCCTGCCTTTAAACTGCAGAGAAAGGGTAAAAGGGTGCCATTTGGGTCAAAGTAGGAAAATTATTCTATGTGAAAGGTGGCACGTATTAAGCTTACAACTAGAATATGTAAGCTCTATCATTCAGTTGAACTGTAGAATCACTTCAGCAATACCTAGGATGTGGCTTCAGAAGCATTAGCTAAAAAGATGCATGATTTAGTGTGAACGGAAACTGCAAGCGTTAGCTTGACAGTATAAACATGTGAAACTAATATGGTTATAACTGAATATGTTCAAACACTTAATGTTTTAGAAACTATTTGGGTTTCAAAAACAATTGGGTTTCTTTTAATCAGGGAAATCAAGGTCAGCAAACAAAATTAATTTGGAGCCTTTATTAAGCATCTGGGTAAGACAGCAGAAATTGCTTAAGTTGGATGAGAGAGCTTACGTTTCAGCGACAGAGTTGTCGCCTTCTCCTTGTGAAGGGCTTATGAGAATCAGTTTCCCTTCAAGTAAGTTCCATGCATAGTGTGACACCCTGCTACCCTTCTGCCAGCTAATGGCTGGATCACAAACTCATGAGGGAAGAAAATGAGATACAATTCCCCACGCTTTTGGTTACTTTTTGCATAAAGAAGTACAGAGGGCTTGAACGTGCTGTTTGATTTATTAATCACCATTTAATTCTTCGTAATTGATTACTTTTCTTACTACAGTAAGTTCTGTACATAGTTTAAAAGTATGAAATGACATTTTTACTGTTCAGTTTAATGCAGTTCAGTAAGTATTTTACTGAAAAAGAAATTGTTAAGATGTTGGTCCAGCTCTAGCCAGTAAGTACACCATAGTTAGATATCACAATTGAAGTAGTAATTATCAACTAACTTCCCAAATTACACAAATACATTTATTTTAACGACTAGGTACAGAAAAAGCCTGATAAAATGAATGAAGATCTCCTTACTGATGGAACGACAAGGAAAAAAGGAAATCAGGAATCAGTTACAAGGTAATGCATAATTTGCTGATACTTAACTGTGCCAGGACATGTTTATTATTACTCATAGCAAGTAAGTGTTTCTTACTTGATAACGATACAAATATGTAAAGAGGCTCCCCAAGGGATTTATAATATAAATAAAAGGGGTGAAAAGACGAGCTATAATGTCTTGTGCATCTCATTATTTATTACCTTTTTAATCCCTCCTTTGCATTTCTAGTTCCTGTTCATTTTCTCCATTGGCATTATTTTTATTTTGTTGTGGCAGGGAATCAATCTCAATGTGAAAATCTCAGCCAGTTATGTGGTACTCAGATATATCAAACTGAACATCAAAAAGCAGGCTATGATGCTGCTTGTCTGCTGCTAGCCATAATTTATGAAAGCTCCAGAAGTGTTTTTGTATTTATCAATAAAATAGCTTTTACTTTAAAGTTTGAGTTCTATAAATAATTGTAATAAACATCTCAAGCTTTACGTTTGGGGCTAATAACATTGTAGTATTTCTAATTTGCCATATACCGTTGTCAAACTTTGTTTTCAGTTGCTCATTATGTTGCTTATAATTATGTTGTCTATGGATCGTATGTGGTTCAGGCTGATTTTTTTTTTTTTAAATTTGTATTTAGTTTTTATTAATAAGATGCAAATTCTTGTGAAATTGTTATATCGTTTTGAGAATGAGATAAGGGCAAAAAAGGATGTTTCATCTTTGCTTAGCAAAATAATTTTCGGGGTATTTTTAATGGACTAGTATATCTGTGCTGTGGATCAGAACATGGGGTGTTGTATTAGTTTCCAAGACAGGTTAATTGTCCCTTTGATAGCATTTCAGTCAGATGACCTTTGACCAGCGTATTTTAGAAACAGTGGCCTGGATCCTCTCTAAGCATTCTTTCCTCAAAAAAATCATGTTCTCAAGTGTGAAAATTGGGGTGCTGGCAAAAGTACTTACTGAATTCCCAATGATTTGATTTCTTAATGTCAAAGAAGAATGAGCTTGGGTCTTTAATCTGAAACACAATCTGTAACACAATAAATTCATCCACTCTTTCAAGGTGATGATAATTCCTCTTCTGGACCTTCAAGGTTGTTGGCAGGGGGGACTTAATTTACAATACATTGTTTTCTTACTGGACTCCATCCACTTTGTAGGAAACACTCGTGTTTGCTCTCAGAAAGTCTGATTTCCCGCAGAGGTTTTGTTTCTGCAGTACGCTACCAAGTGCTAAGCTGTCATGGCTGTATAATTGCAGAAGGAAAGAACTGAAGGTAACGCCTTCTGAAATAACCAGTTCAGGGCTAATGACTTGACTGTGTAAACAAATTAATCCAAGTAATCATAGATCTCTCTGCCCTGAAAGAAGAAAGAAATTGAGGTAGCTTTGTCCATAAGTATTAAGCATTCAAGATTTACCGTCGAGGTAAAGTCGGATTTCTCCATTGTTCAGGAGAACATCTTTGGACTAGAATTCAGCTATTAAGAAAGGGATAGGCTTTTTCATCACTATTTTCTCCATACCCTAAAGACTTTTTGGCCACAAACGACTGCTGTGAGACCTAAAAAAGGTTTTCTTCCACTTTCAGTAGCCTTGACAAAGTTGTCAGTCACAAAGACTGTTGAAGAAGATAAAGAAAAGACATAGCAGTTCTACTTCACCTAGTGAACAGTTGACCCCAATTAATCCTCAGCACATACATTTCTTGGTAGATCCAGGAATGGCTTCTGTTTCAGCTTTATCATCTCTCCTGACAAGACCTCTTGTACCTCAAGTACCTGGACATTTTATTGAGTCTCTGTTGCTGATTTTATATTTATCACCGTTTATCCACAGATGATTTTACTGTTACACTATTGACTAGATTCAGAAAGCCTTCCAGACTACTGTACTACAACTCTCAAAAGTTTCTTCTTGAAGCCACAGGTTGGGAAAGTGGACCCACATTTCTGCACAAAGGTGGCTTCTTCTGCAGAATGACGATAGTTGGAGGAGTTTGTCACTGTCTTCAAGCTTCCCACTTCTAATTGGCTGCATCAAAGGATGTATGTGCAGTGGTCAAAATCTTAGCTCCCTCTAAGAAGGTTACAAGGCCAGAGATCTCACGATCTTCCAGGTCTAGCCTTTTTTCACAGTGGGCTGGTTCATCATTGTGCATCAGGCTCAGAGCTTGGCGGGGCTGTTGAAGCCCCTCACCCAATAAAGTTTATTTGCTCTTCCTATTGATTCAAGGTTGTGGCTCAAGAGCATGATTTTAGGCCTGCCGTTTGTCTGTCAGCTTCTTGCTATCTAGGAGCTTGTCAAATATCCTTCCTCTGAAATCCTGGAATGAAAAGTATATCCAGCACACTGTGCATTACAGGAATCCACGTGTGCTCTGACATGGGACATGTGTGCATACCACATCACCCAAGTCCTTTCATAACTGAACTGCCTGTCTCCAGTTGACTGCTTTTCCCATGGGACCTTCCAGGTTAATCCAGCCATCTTCAGAGCAGCTTGTTCAATTTGGAAGATCTCTGCCTTCTGTAAAGCTTTGCATAATTAATATTTTCAAGATCCTTGCATCAAAGCCTTATCTTCTTTTTTCACATATGTCTTTGTAGTCACATGTGCTGATGGTCGCATTATAAAGAGCTTAACATTCTTTCAGTCCTGCTATCAGTATAAGAAACGGGACAAAAAATCAGAAAGAAGACAGACTGCTTGGAACTGTGAACTGCAGTCTATTTAGCCTGTGAGAACTTAGTGCTAGTTTGGGGGGATTGTCGTCTTTAGAGATGCCACACCATGCAGTTGGTGCTGCTCCACTGACGTCCCTTTCTTTCCTTTTTGCTATAGTCCTGATCAGGTATGACTGTGCTATCTCCTTTTACCATTGCTGAGTGAGAAGAACATGGGTTTCTCAAAAGGTTATTCACACCACTTACACACGTTGCAGCCTTCTGAGATTGCAGCTTTGTATTAGTGGAGTGGTGTGAATTCTTTTAAATATGTTGGAGATCTGAGACTTGTCTCATTTGTTCTTAAAGATTATGAGGGATACTTATTTTTATACTTTTAAAAGGGATCTAACCAGAAGAAAAATTTATAGGAGTGACTCACACAATCCAAGTGTGTGAGGAGTGACTCACCTCAACAAAAAAAGACTATTGAAGTGAATCTACAACAATATCAAGCCATACTGTAACCAATTTGGCTAAGGCAGCCTTTGCAGTTCAGAGATCTGTAAAACAGTGCTCTGAGGGGGGCTGCAGCCACCATCCCTTAGCTGTATGTGCTGGAAGGCATACAGGATTAAAAACAGCCCTGGGAGAGTTTGGTATTCAAAGCAAGTAAAGAATGCTGTGCAGCTGAAACAGAGAAACTCTAGACAACGTACCTCAAAGATCTAGGGTAGCTATAGGGAGAGTAATTGGATGAATTTAAAGAAGAATTCAGCAGTATTATGAAAAACACTTGGGAAAGCCCATCACCACAGACCACTGAATGTTATCAGAGTATTCTGGGACAGGCTACTACTCCTCAGCCTTGTCATTTGTTTTTGCTAAGGTACTGGGCTAAATATGTGGTTTGGCCTGGTGTGGCCATCTTTATGTTATGTTCAGTCTGTATTTTAGAGTATATATTGAGCTCAACCATCTATAGGGCTATGCAGACATCCCTCACCTCAAGAATATGCATTGGTTCTTATGCAGAACGCACGTGGATGAAGCTTGAAAAATAACTTACTGATTTTTAAAATAACCAGTTCTCAAGATATTTTGGCTGTGTGTATTTCTGATTTTTGCTTTGATAAATCATGGAGTTCTTGCCAAATTTGGGTTCTATTTGATTGAAAATATTGGAGACTGCTGTTGTGCCATCATTTGTCTTGAGTGACTGGGTATGAGGTGTTGCTCCCAAAAGATTTTGGTATCGTAGGCATGTGCAGTGGGAGTAGAATATAAACGTATTCAGTTACTGTAGGATGAGTATTTCTTTTGTGTATTTTCTTACTTTTGAGTCTTTACGAGCTTAATGGTAATGTGGTAGTATTTTCTTTCTGCTGAATGTATACTTTATATAATAATTTGGGGTTTTTTTCCTTAGATTTTCAGAAGAAATTCCAACAGAAGAGAAGGAAAAGGAAAGTGATATTCTTAACATTTTTTCAGTTGCTTCAGGCCATTTATATGAACGTTTTTTAAGGTAAGGAAAGGTAAAAGGGAAATGAGAATTTCATAGGGATACTATAAACATTCATTCTCAAATGCAGCAGCTTAAAGAAACTGACTTTTTTAACAAGGTGTAAAGAATAAATTGTCGAAACATAGAAAAGTTGTATACAGTGAGGACCTAATTCATCTTTGTTTGAGAACAAAGTGATTCAACATATAGATGGTCAAAAATACCATTATTCTTTGAAGAAAGAAAAATGTTCTGCATGTCTTTCATGAGTGCATGTGCAAAGTGTGAACATAAAGGATGAACCTTAGCCTCTTCTTATAAAGACATAACAGCAGTGACTTCATTAGAATTGTATTTATTTATGTTTAGTCCAAACTATGGATACTACTATATGCACATATGGCCTTCCTATCTCGGTGTTCATTCAATAAGCAATGATTGCTTTGAAGGAATTCTTACAGTATTGCCTAATCTGTTCACAACCAACTCTGTTACTTTTCTGATTTCTATGAGTACTTGTCTACGGGTGTCAGATTTGGTGATCTTTCCTATCCTAAAATGGAATTTCACAATTCTTTCATGCATATTCTTTGGAAAGTAGTATTTTGTATGTATTGATTTTTATTTCTTAGTAGTCTGACGGAATTTGAACATCTGCATTTCTTTCCTTCAACCTACTACAACCTTCATAAAGTGAAAGACTTGTATATTAAAGGAGAAAAAATTAATTTTAAAACTTTCTATATGCTTCTTTACCTTATTTTAAGGTTTATTATTCCTTGATTTTTAAGGTAGACTTGACCTCTTGTAAGGTCATAAGGCATTGCTTATCTGTCTGGTTACACCAAACAAATGACACAATAATGAAAAAAAATTGAACTCAAAATAGTGATTTAACTTTTTCCACATACCTCAACTTTTTTACAGTTATCAAGGGTTCTCTAAGGAGGATATCTTAACTTGAACGATGCTTTCTCTTTCCCACTGTTCTGGGTGTGTGTGGGCGTTCAGAAACTTATTAAACTCAACCAAATACATTTCTAAAATAAATAATCTCAGTTGCCAAGTTAATATGAGGTATTAATCATTATGCTGATTTTGTCAGGCACATCTCTTAGAATAAAACTTGTTAACAGATCCACTTTTGAAATTGTTCCTTCTAATATTGCTTAGCCAATCTGGATCAAATAAATCCATCTCAAAGCTGTCTTGAACAGATGTTCTTTAAAGCTTTTTATTAGAAATAGACAGAAATTTCTGCTTACACAGGGTAAAAGAAAATTACGCTTAAAAAGTTTTAGCATCTTTTAGATGCAGCTGAAATGTAATGACCTGTGTGTATTTGTTTGTTTAATATAGACTTATATTTCCACAGAATTATGATGCTTTCTGTCCTGCGTCATACAAAAACACCAGTTAAATTTTGGTTTCTGAAAAACTATCTCTCCCCAACATTTAAGGTAGGAGAAACATCTTCCTTTTATTAATTTGTCTCAGAAATTTTAAGTGGTTTTAAAAAAGATTACAACTGCTTAATTATATAATTAAATTTTCACAGTTAGAAATTATCTCTGAATGCATTAAATACTGATAGTTTTAAGTCTCATGTCTAAGGTTCTTCTTTTCCGGAACCCGAAGCCCTGTGATATAATAATTTATTCTTTTCTGATAGTCTCCAAGAGCTTGAAAGAAATGCTCTTTGTATTTATGTAGCTGAGGATACTGCTAGAACTAAAGCAACATTTTAAAATAATAATTTATGTAGTCAGTAAGACCAACACAGCTGCAACTGTGTTGCAACATTCCATCTTTTTTCTTCTGAGTCCTTGTGTGTGGCATACATGTGCAATTAATTGTTTTTTGGTTGTCCTTCTAGGATGTTATTCCTCACATGGCTAAAAAGTATGGTTTCAAGTATGAGTTGGTACAATACAAGTGGCCCCGGTGGCTTTATCAACAGATAGAAAAACAGAGAATTATCTGGGGCTATAAAATTCTTTTTTTGGATGTTCTTTTCCCTTTGGCTGTGGATAAAATAATATTTGTCGATGCTGACCAGGTAAGAAAAAATAATTCTGTATAAATGTATGAGGAATTCATTTTGGCTTAAATTAATCCAGTTTCATTCCCTGGGGCCATTTTATTCAAATGTTGGTCCCATAAGACTATTGCAATTGTACGAGCAGAACCAGTGGTGTTGCAGAACATGAAATGCAATAATTTCACTTGTCTTTAGTCATGTAGAAATTAAGAGTCTTATCACACTGAGTTGCCTTAAATGTCCTCTAATGCCTGTGGAGAGAGAAGGGCACCTGGAGAGATATGTGCAATCTAAAGGTGCATTTCACCTAAGGCTTATTTGAGTGATTCAGTCTCTGGGCTGATTGTGAGAGGACTTCTTCACTCACTGCGAAAGGGGTCTAAGGTGATTAGTTCAGACTATCTGAACAACTTCTAGATATTCTAAATGGCTGATTTTTTTTTTAAGATGAATCCTGCCTCTTCTGTTCTTAAATTTGTATGCAGTCTTTCACTCAGAAATTAATATTCTATAACATACTGAAAGGTAACATGCTGTCTCAAACAGACGAGACATTGAAGAGTCTATCACATGGTTATTGAAAACCTCAGAATAAATACTATGTATTTTAGTCCTTTTCTGAAGCTTGAGAATAAATTAAATTTAGATGTAGCAATGCAGACTGCAACTTCTGCAATTTCCTCTGGATACAGTAGTAGTACTGGTTGTCTGTCCTAACTACTGTAAAGATTTCTCTGTACTCCAGAAGAGCTAAAACTTTTTTTTTTACCACTGATAAATTAGATTAGTGGGGTTTGATGGAAGAGTGATTGATTAGTAAATAAAGGACATTTTACAACTTTATAACCTATTTTTAAAAGTACTTTACTGCTAGATATAAAGATTTTTCAAATGATGCAATAATTTTGGAGTGCCCAAGTTAATGTAACAAACAGGAAGGATTTTTTCAGAAGGGAGATACTCAGATTTTGAAAGTTATACTCCTGCATGAAGGAATTTAATATTGGGCAACCAGAAACACTGGTCCATAAATTAAAAATACTTTGCTTGTTTTATTTAATTTACTTATTAAATGTATTCCACAGATGGCCACAGAATAAACACATATTATTTTCCTTGAACAGTAATTTGGTAAATGTCATTCCAGTGGAATACTTTATACTCCACTGCTGTAGTGTCTGGGTTTTTTTAAATTAAAATTAAACTTTGGAAAGCTTGCTGCAATAACTACCCTCATTTGCACACCTTAAAAACAGTATTAAATTATAAAAATAAATATATTTATATTTAGATTGTGAGAAGCGACCTAAAAGAACTCAGAGATCTAGATCTAAATGGAGCTCCCTACGGATACACACCTTTCTGTGACAGCCGTAAAGAAATGGATGGGTACCGCTTCTGGAAATCGGGATACTGGGCATCACATCTTGGGAAAAGGAAATACCATATTAGGTAGGATAACTCCTTACATACTTTTGTGCAGTTTGTGAATTTGATTAAAATCTGAGTCTTGGTATTGATCACTGGGGCATTCGAAAGCAATTGCCTTATAGTCATTCTCAGCAAGAGATGAATAAGGCATGAATTCTGATGACATATTGATTTCATTTTTTTATTGTAGCTTCAGCTACTTAATTAAAAACAAAATAATTCTTTAGGATAGGAACAGTTTTTGGTTTCTTGTTACTTTTATTAATGTTATCAAAAAGAAGATGAAACTTTACAAATCTTAAATTTTTTTTTTTTTTTTTTTAATCTTTGTAGTGCCTTATATGTTGTGGATCTTAAGAAGTTCAGAAAGATTGCAGCTGGAGATAGGCTTCGGGGCCAGTACCAGGCTCTTAGTCAAGATCCAAACAGTCTATCAAATCTAGATCAGGTATATATGGCTTTAAGCAATTGGGGTTTTATTTTCTTTATCTTTCCCAATATGCATGGAATTATTTTGAATTTCAATGTATATGTTATATAATTCTGAAATTATTTGCCCTTTACTGCTGTTTTAGAACATTTTCAAATGTGCATATGAGCACAGTTCAGAAAACTGAACACTAAATGATGATTACTTTAAATAATTGTTTAATATGAAAAAAATGAGGAAAAAACAGCATAGAGGACTGCTGTCCTTTATGTGGTTGTTCTGTGTGCATTTGTGTTTTTCTAATGATAATTCTATATTCTGACAATGGTAATTATATTCTTATTTAGCATGTGCTTTTTCCTCTTTCTTCTTTTTTTCCATTAAGTAAATTTAATTTTTGTAAGCTAACTGCTAATGCACTCTGGTGGTTGCTGTACATGGTCACCCAGGAGTGACTGTAGTCTTCATGTATATAACTCCACCAGTTTTTAAAGCTAGGTGGGGTAAGTCAGGGTGCAGGTTACAAGCACGTAGGTAGATCCCAGATGTACAGAACATACTTAAATTTATTTTCTCCTGTAGTAGAGGTTCTTTAACTCAGTAGAAGATTGATAATGCAGCTCATCTGATTTCTGCCTGAGTAAATAATACTTTTTATTTATGTCTCTCCTTGGGTGAACTTCAGAAGGCTTCATAAGTGAGACTGTCCCTGCTTTTGTAATTTTCCTTGTGGAATTACTAAAGCACAAAAGATTTTACCTGCCTATAGCAGTAAAGGGATCCCACAGTAGCAAAGCCCACATCTCTCAGTGCCTGCATTCCACCCCCTTACTCTGCAAGCAAGTTTCTCTCTCTTACATAAGTACATTATTGCTACATGCATTTTTTCCAGAAATAAAATTAAAACTTGAAAATAGTAGTTCTTATGATACTGGACAAAGAAAAGTGGAAATACAGCTACACTACAAACTTGAACTAGACTGGACACAGGAGTTGGAACAGCCTTTAGCTGTAACTGTTAAGAGCAAAAGACTGATATAACAGCAACAGTCAGATTTTACCTCTTTTTTTTTCTGGACAACAGAATGAATTATTGGCCCTGTATCGCACACAGAGAATCCTGATGTGATAAGCTGTATGTTTTTCAAACATTGTCTTACCCATAAGTACAAGGTGTCTTTCAGAAAGACCACTGAGATTCAGAAGCTGGTTACAGGGCTTCCACCATAATTCTGCTTTTCAGAAATAGTAATTAGTTTTATCTAATGTTCTGTTGTGGTTTAACCCCAGCCAGCAACTAAGCACCACGCAGCCGCTCACTCACTCCCCCCCACCCAGTGGGATGGGGGAGAAAATCGGGAAAAAGAAGCAAAACCCGTGGGTTGAGATAAGAACGGTTTAATAGAACAGAAAAGAAGAAACTAATAATGATAATGATAACACTAATAAAATGACAACAGCAATAATGAAAGGATTGGAATGTACAAATGATGCGCAGTGCAATTGCTCACCACCCGCCGACCGACACCCAGCCAGTCCCCGAGCAGCGATTCCCCACCCCCACTTCCCAGTTCCTATACTGGATGGGACGTCACATGGTATGGAATACCCCGTTGGCCAGTTTGGGTCAGCTGCCCTGGCTGTGTCCTGTGCCAACTCCTTGTGCCCCTCCAGCTTTCTCGCTGGCTGGGCACGAGAAGCTGAAAAATCCTTGACTTTAGTCTGAACACTACTGAGCAACAACTGAAAACATCAGTGTAATCAACATTCTTCGCATACTGAACTCAAAACATAGCACTGTACCAGCTACTAGGAAGACAGTTAACTCTATCCCAGCTGAAACCAGGACATGTTCTCAAAATATTAATAATGTATATCTTTCCATTTTAAGATTCTTATATTTTCAATTACAGCTTTAATACATGATAGCATATAACTCTTGGTAAGTCTGTTGGATCAAATCGAAAGCCACTTAAGTGTCAGCTACCCTTCCCTCAGCACATCAGTGCTGAGAGCAGACATGAAGGTAGCTAATTCTTGGCGGAACGGAATTGGAATTACTTTGGAAAGGGAAATATTTCAAAGTAATATTTTTGTAGTAATATGCTTTCTGTCTGTATCGATAGGAATCACTTTCTGTCTTCGTTGCTACTACTTTACACCAAATACAACATCGTTCTTAGAAATAAAAACCACAGTGCAATATATTTCACAAGAGTCCTGGAGAGCTTTTATCTACTGATAGGGATGCATTATGATAAAATTATTTCTTTTTATTTTTGTTTTAAATATCTGACTGGAGTGCTCACTGCCCTTCTCAAAGAAGAAACAATCTCAGTTCTTTGCTAATCTGCCAGCACTGCTGCCTTCATGGGTGGTAGTTAAGGTTATGCTAATATAAACCAGAAAACAGAAGTAGATAGAGTGGGAAAAAAAGGTACTTTTAAATGCCAAGGACACTAAGTAAAGAACTCCTAGGGCGAAAAATTATACATGACAAAAACTAGACTTCCAGTACAGCATATTTAATTGTCCTTTTTAAAGAGAATTATGGAAATGTCTATATAAAGATGACAAAACAAATATTTGACAAGTATTTATACTAACAGCATTTCATTAAAAAAACAATTAACTATCTTGTTCTTTACTTAAAGAATAAAAATCAGCAGAAAACACTGTAAGGGTAGAATCTTTTATTAAGAAGAAATGATTTTATATTTTTAAATTTAGGTTTTATTTTCTAATAAAGATGATGCTGTAGGGGAGTACCCCTTTAAAGTTATGTAGGTTATCTGACTAAACATGAAAACACTCATACTGTAAATCAAATTGAAGAAGAAATTTTAAATGTTGTGTGTGAAAGTCTAGAAGACTTTCATTTCAGCAGTTTACATTTTTTGGGTGAACAAGAATTTTGGCACTGGCAGTAAAACCAATCTGGTCTTACCCTTGTTCTTTTATTTTTCTGACTCATTAATATTTCCTCTTTGATCTTCTAGATGCATTTTAGTGTTTTGTGGTTTTGAGGATAAATCACTTTCTTCTGAAAGGATAAGCAACTTTTTGTTCAGAATTTTTTTTTAAATTTACTGCTATTTACTTTAAATCCTGGAACTAGCCAGCTGTCTTTCTACTTTCTACCCCATATAACATTTGTAAATTCACAGCTTCAAGAGTTACTGTAGTAACTCTGGAATTGTGATTTCATTTAGAAGGTCAGAGAGGCACAACAGAAACACAATCTCTTTTCTCTTGAAACTGAGATTGTGATAAAACATTTGTCTTCCTAAAATTCATGGAATCGGAAGTTTTTCAAAAAATAAAACATTTAAGTAATGTTTACATGTCTTGACTCTCAGTATACTTATTTGATGTAATTGTCCTGTACTAATGTCTATATTTGAATTAAATGATATGCCTTTTATAATGCAGGTATATGTGCTATTTTATTCTGTCACATTTAGCAATGTGAATTGGCAAAATAAGGTGTGACTAATACTTATTTGAGTACTGACATTTATTTTTAAAATATAACGCAGGGGTTGCACATGTGAAGGCGCTTATGAATGCGTCTACAAATTACACCTGTTATTTTTAACTATGGCCAGAGTACATGCAGTGTATGACTGCCTGAAGTTTTTCTCATTTGTGAATGCTGTTCCCTACATTCAGCAAGCTATTGGTTCAGAGTTTTCATGTTGAGAGTACTTGACTATATGATAAAGGTTAAAAAAAAAAAAAAAAAAAATTAAGTGAAGTGAGGAAAGAGAGGCAGAGTAGCAGTTTAATAGCTTTTCCTTTTCACACTCATGTTTCTGGAATCCAGTTTCCTAGAAGGTGGCTAAATTTAGAGTAGTGGCATAATCCTGGATTATATGTTTTTGAGCTTTTTTTGCAAATTTGAGGGATGGTTAAGTTATGTTTTAATAATTGTACACTGTCTAATTCTGTTCAGCAGTATTTATAGTATGACATGCAGTATCTGAACCCAAAGTATCAGACAGTAGTATTGCTTATGTGAAGGTAAGGAAGGAAGGATGTAAGTAAGTACAAGAAAAAATTACTTGAGAAATGAGAGGTGGAACTGGCCATCAAAATGAGCATGACTAAGTTTTGAATCTACTTGAAAAAGAACTAGGTGAGCACTTAGAAGGAAATGTAAGAACAATTTGCAGAAACAGCAATAGGCTAAGATATTCTACTTTAAGTAGTTGCCTGATAACCATTTACATTAAATTCAATGCTAATTTATAATTTTACAAAATTTGTACAGGATCTTCCCAATAATATGATTCATCAAGTAGCTATTAAGTCTCTCCCTCAGGAATGGCTTTGGTGTGAAACCTGGTGTGATAATGAATCCAAGAAAAAGGCTAAAACAATAGACTTGGTGAGTTGATTTTGAGTTAAATTAGTTTTATAGATTAAAAACTTTGCTGTAATTTCTGTGGCTTTTGAGATACCCGTGTGTGATGCCATGGAGGCAGCCTTGCTGGAAAGCACTGGAACACAACTTCCTTTCCCCTACAACACAGCAACTTTTCTCCCTTCCTCTGAGACCTCTCCTGTTTGCTCTGTACCAAATTATGTTAAAGCTGAAAACGGTACCCCAAAATTAAATGTTGCTATCTGTAACTGGACAGGATTGGGGTTTTTCACACCTGCACATGTATTTTCCTTATCTTTTTTCCATGTTCAGCCAGGTTAGTGGAACTACTGTTAACTGCCTGGGTATTGTGTGCTGCTATCGTGCTCCCTACAAAGAAGGTTCCTCCAGAAGCAGCTGTGTAGAGGACTTAATGTTATCATGATTTTCTCAGTCCATTTCACCACTATAAACAGGAGATAAAGCAGAGCTTAAAAAGTGTAATGCTGAGGAGACTGTCCATATTTAGAAAGTGTCCGTCTGTCTTTGGGAATTGAAACACAGAGAGAGAAAACGTTCTGTCTCTGTCATTACCCCCATCCCATTCTTTCCCCCATTCTCATTTTTTGACAACCCCCACGCACTGTAAGTGACGCTTCAGAGATGTAATTCTGAAGAAAAACAGACAGCTGGAATCTGGTGCAAATATTCAGTATGTAAACGGTTTTGTTTTCTTTGTGTTGTTAAAATAAGCTTTTTTGTGCACTACAGGTGGGTGTTCTCTATTCAAGAAAGATTGAAATTAAGTTACTAGACCTTCTTTCAATCCCTATTATCATGTATCACTTTTTATTATGATATCCATTTACATTATTTTATGGAAGTATTCAATACATTTTCTAGACAACACTAGAGGAAGCATCACAAACTTAATAAAACCCATATCAGATTCAATTTCAATATGCTACTGTATATCTTGTATCTCCCTGTATAACTTTGTCTAAATCTTAGTAGTCTTGTACTAGCCATGTCTCTGTTACCCATACAGTCAGGAGCAGATGGAAGAATGAAAGTATTTACAATAAAATGTTTTGCGTTATTTAAACAGTGTTTACTTACAACTTGTGTGGGTTTTTTGATTAATGTCAAGGTAACTGACTTTGCATGCTGTCCTTCAATGAAATTGTAAATGCTGACAGAATTTATTTAAGTAAGTTCCTTGGAAAGGTGATATTTTCACATTTTCTTTGTTTACATCTAGTATGTTTTAAACTTTCAGTGCAACAATCCCCAAACCAAAGAACCAAAATTAAAGGCTGCTGCCCGGATAGTTCCTGAGTGGGTTGACTATGACTCTGAGATACGAAAGTTAATACGGCAAATTGAAAAAGAGAAGAAAAATCTAACATCGTTCTCTCAAAAAGGTAATTTACATGCATATACATCTGTTAGCTTTTAAAAAGTAAATAATATAGTTGAAAATTAAGATCAAGGTCAGCAGGCACATATACTGTGTTTATGTATTTCCCTGCTCTTAAGAGAAACTGTGTGGGTTTTAAGAGTTGCGTGATGCTTCTTTACACAGGAGTTACACTAAGGATAAAATCTTTTGTTTCATGCCAGAATCTAAGAGAAAATTTAGTGGTGTCCTATGCTTGGACCTCAAACACAACCAACTGTTCCACATCATTTGAGCCACAAATATTAAACAAAGCACATTAGCTTAGACCTCACTTAGAGAATCTAAAGCTAATTAATGTCTATTAAGTAGTAGATAACTAAGTCTCTATTAATTTGTCTCTGCATCTCTCACTCTGGCTTACCTACATGGGGCCTTTTTGCACCAGACTAAATGGTGTTTTAGTTCACAAATAGGTTTTGTTTGTGCTTTTGTTTGGTTTTGTTTTTTTTTTTTACTAAAATTATTTTAAACCAAGTTAGATAAATAGCACGAGAAAAAAACCCAACTCTTACAGGACTTCCAGTAAGACTTGACTTCTTGGAATAACGTGAAACAAAAAAAAAAGGTGATCTCAGCTCTCAAGGTTGAAGAAACAATTTAGCAGATAAATATTTAAGTGTCTTGAATCAGGGAACAACTTCACTTTTTGTTATAAAGAATTCTTAGTAGATTTTATTCTTTGTGAAAGCTTATGGTCAACTTTTAGCGAGGATCTACAGGTGAAGTTCACGTTGCTGAACTGACTGACTAGCAGTAAATAGAAAGTAAAGGGCTTCCTCCATGTTTTGCAAAACTAGTCATTAAGTCTTTATATAACTGTTTTTTATAATTTTTTTTCCTTTGGTTACAGGTCTTAAGCATGATGAACTTTAGCACAGCCTGTAAACAGCAATGGTGACGGCTCAACAGTCTTCTGCAAAAGACTGAATGGAAGTTACGAATGTTACACTGGCACTATTTGTAACATTCTTTAATGTGAAGTCAAATATTTTATAACTTATAGTGTTATTTAAAATGTTTTAAATGAAATACAAAACCAGAAGAGAAATCCACAGGTACTTCATCTTTTTTTAAACGGTGTAGAGAGGCTTTCCTAATTTCTTTGGTTTTCTTTTCTCTCACTAAAAGACAGTTTGCCCAGAGAATTTTAGAATATAAAGAATGGTGTCCAACTCTTCAAAGATATATTGTGTCAGTCTGGGGGAGGACACACACATTAAATATGTACATGAAAACTGTTTCGTGCATATTGCATGCATTAAGCTAATGTATTGAAATATAAAGAATTTTGGTTATATGCCCATAGTTTTCTCCCCGGAGAAATGCTGTGGTCACAAGAAAAAAATCTCAGTGTAGCAAAGATAAGACATAAAAAAACAGCTTGTGTAATTTAGACCACAAAAATCTAAGTCAATGTGGGAGCTTACTAAAGCAAGGAATGTCACTTTTCATTTATTATGCAGGATTGCTGCACTCTTACTAAATTAAAAAAATCTTTTTTGATTCTTAGGCGCCTTTTGGTCACTCAAATAGTATGTCATAAAATTCCATTATGTTTTTTGGTTACGATGGTTTTCCAATCAGCATACATAGCATCAGAAGGTCAGTACCTGAAAGCTGTTTCCACTCAGTTTTGATAATCATCATCCTGTTTAGAATTGAAAATAAAATACGTAATTTTGACTGTCAGTGGTGTCTCCTGTAATTTTCTAAATATGCATTCACAAAACTGTTGCTTTAATGGGCTACTGACATTTTGATCCCACAAAAATGGCAGTGAAAAGTTCTTGCAGTACACATATTTTAAAATAGGGAATTTATTTCTTAAACTGAAATCTAGTGCCTTAAATACATACTCTGTTGTTTAGGCTGTGCTTGTTTCAAAATAGATTGGATATGACCACAAATTCTTATAAGAACAGCTTAATGTAGTCTTTCAGTCTTGGTGCTTGAAATTATAAAAGATAAGGTAATTGGCACAAAGTGGGTGAAATCACAATGATTTGCATAATATTTCCATACCAGCAAATAATTGAATAAATAATTAAGCATATTTTGCATGTACTGTCATTGTCCTCAGGTGTTGGTTACTTAAAATTTCTTACTGTAAGAGCAAGTATTTAAAATCATGCTTTGCTGATATTTTACAAGTCTTAGTAATACAAGATATGCAAATTTTTTTACAGCTTTTTATATTTTTCATTGTATTACCTTTATGCATTTTGAACAGTTTTAACATCACGTATGGATTTTAAAAGGTATGTTGTGGGCATTTTCTTTGTATGAAGTACCCAATGAAGTATTTCCTGTGTAACCCATCAGCAATAACCAGTAAATCCTAATGTCAGTTCTCTTTAGCTATCCCATTTCACTGCAGTATCTGTTATGCTTGTTCTCTAACATATTACTTAATGATATCAGGCAGCAAGTTGAACATATTTGAACACAGAACTTTAAGTTGGTATTTTTATACCTTATAGATGGACTTATAATTGACTCAGCAGATGTATATGCACCATTACTATAAATTCAATGCGTAACAAGGGAACAACTGATACTGTGTATCAGAGAAAAAAACCCATTCTTCTACTGCTTGCTTTTTTTTTTTTTTTCTTTTTTTAAGCTTATACTTCCATCCTGATGCTTTACTCTGCAGCACTGTTTCACATCAGTCTGCCTTGGATTTCATGCTTGAGGTGTAAATTGGAAAACTTTCTTTTTGCCAGAAGTTAAAGGTTCTTTATCTGTAAGAAACCTTAGTTCTCTTTAATTATGATTATCTGTGTGGGAAATTTCTGTTATGCAGTATAAAAAGTGGGTAATATATGCACTGATTTCTTGTTCATTTTATCTGCAGCATCCTGTTCTTTTTAAAATTGGATTACTTCTACAGGCTTTAAAAAAGAAATAGCTCTTTAAATACTATTTCCTTGAGATTACTTAAATGATTAGAATGTAATTTTTAGAAGTGTAATTTGCTGGAGATATATTGAAGTCTTAAAAGGTTTCATGCCATTTTCTACAGTGTTGTATGTATTTGTAAAAAACGTTTTACAGCATTTCTTTTTTCTGCATAATAATACATTCAAGGAAAGCTCTTTTTTGAGATATATATTGGTTTATAAAACAGAGTCCAGCAAATATATTCACTACTTTTCAAAGATCCCTTTAAAGCAGCACTTTGAATCATTAACATATCATTATATTTTTAATACCAAACCAATGGATTGTATATGTTGTACAAGATATTAAAAGGTGCCACTGGAAAAAAAAATCATTATTTTCTGTTCTCCTATTTTGTATAATGCAATAACCATTACATACTTGGTTAATAGAACCAAGGCAAAAAAAATTGCAGCAAGTCCTCAAACCTCTTTAATCTGAAGAAGGTGTTTGTGCTGGGAAGGAACAGCGATGTTCAAAACTAGGAATCTGCTGGAGGGTGAGAACTTAGAGATGCAGAGCGCGCTTATTTCTAGTTTCTAATCTCTGTGCTCTGCCCTGTGAAAGGGAAGAAAACGCATCCTGGATTATAGGAGTGTTAATGAAACCTGGTTCAAATCAGTAAATAAGCAAAGTAACATTTGAAATGTTAAAATGAAGAGTTTATACAATTTATATTCATATTACTATTACAGTGTCTTTTCTAGGTCTTACTCTTCTTAATATCAACTTGTAAGTTTAACAGAAAATGAACAAACCTGACACTAGTGCAGTATTGTTGACAAGACAGAGCTTTAGTATTGAAAATATTTCTCAGTAAAGTTCTTTTTAACCTTTTTCCTAAATGAAGCGCTTGCCTTCACACCGAGACTTCATAGAATCATAGAATACAAGTTAGAAGGGACCTCAGGGATCATCTGGTCCAACCTTTCTTGGCAAAAGCACAGTCTGCACAAGATGGCTCAGCACCCTGTCCAGCCGAATCTTAAAATTGTCCAATGCTGGGGAATCCACCACTTCCTTGGGGAGATTATTCCAATGGCTGATTGTTGTCATTGTGAAAAATTTTCCTCTTGTGTCCAGTCAGAATCTCCCTGGGAGTAACTGGTACCCATTACCTCTGTCTTTTCCATGTGACTCCTTGTAAAAAGGGAGTCTCCATATTCTTTGTAGCCACTGTTTAAATACAGGAATGTGGTGATAAGGTCTTCCCTAAGCATTCTTTTCTCAAAGCCGAACAACCCCAGTTCTCTCAGCCTTTCCTCATAAGGCAGGTTTCCCAGTCCTTTGGCCACCCTTGTGGCCCTTCTCTGGACCCTCTCCAGCCTGTCCACATCTTTTTTGTATAGCGGGGACCAAATCTGAACACAGTATTCCAGGTGTGGCCTGACAAGCGCTGAGTACAGTGGGATAATGACTTCTTTATCTCTGCTGGTGATGCCCTTGTTGATGCAACCCAGCGTCCCGTTGGCTTGCTTTGCCGCAGCAGCGCACTGTTCACCCACACTGAGCTGGTTGTCCACCAGGACCCCCAGGTCCCTTTCCACAGAGCTGCTCCCCAGCCGGGTAGATCCCAGATCCCACTCCTGGATTATGTTTTCCCAGGTGCAAGACCTTACACTTGTCCCTGTTGAGCTTCATAAGGTTCTCGTTAGCCCACTCTTCCAGCCCATCCTGCAGGGTGGCTCTGTGCCCTTGACAAGTTGCAGCACCCTCTCAGCAAGATCTCGGACCTTACCTCCCAGAAGGCAGCACCCCTCTCGTGACTCCCTGGCACGCCAGCAGATGGGCGCCTCAGAGCCCCTTAATGGAAAAAGTCACCCGCTACAAGCACTTGTTCCATTCTGTGGTATCCACTGTGTGCTGCTGGTACAGCTTCTCCTTGGAGACCTTGCTCATGGGCATCTACAGCTGTTAAAGTTTTGTATCTTCATATCAAGTGTAATGCTGCTTTACCTTTCCAAGCTAGATGATAGATAGTTTCTTCTTTCCTGCTTGTGCTTTGTCATTATGATTTATTCCTCTGTTCAAAGTCTAGACTTAAGCATACACAAGAAAATTTGAGTGTATTATATTAGATCAAATCCTCAACAGGTTTAATCCAGCATCATGTCTCTACTACATCATGTAGTGCCACGGATGGGATAACATGCTTCCCAGCATGACAGCGGGCTGCCATCCAGCATGCATTGTTTTCTCTAACGTCTGGTTTTTAGCAGCTACTTTTAGAGTGACATACTGACTCTTTTGTTACCCTGAGGGGAATACTCGTACACCACACTGAAGTCCGGTTTTGGTTCCTGACATACTTCAAGGTTTAGCTCCGGTGACAATATAATGTAGACTGATGAAAAGGGTCCTCAGCAGTGGGGAGTCTGTGCCCAGCTCCTCTCAAGGAAGGGCTTCTTCAGAGGGCAGGAGACTCAGCTACACCCTTCGCTTGCTTACACTTTTGCACTGATTGGGTGAATATCACTTTTTTGCACACAACTTCTGCTGAGCCTCGTTCAGCTGCACTCTTGAGCCGCATAGATTCAAATCCCCATGAAGCAGAGGGGTTAAGGACCTCAGATCTCCCACTGCCTGAGAAGGTGTGCTCGCAGTGAGGCTATCCTGCAAGACGACAGTCTCAAGACATCACTCGTGTTTGCTGTGATTTCATTCTGGATGTCAGACACATATCCCAGCAGCTCCTTTTGACACTTTTCAGCCATCTGCGTGTTGAAAGTCTCCATTTGGGTTGTGAATTCCTCTCCCAGAGGCAGGAGTCACACAGAGCCACAGTCAGTATTGCTGAACCTAAATCTCTCTCTGCTGATGGAGGTCTTGGTTCTTTTGCCTTTGAATTCTCACTCTTTTGAATGAAGCATTCTGGCAGCTTTTCATCACACATTGCCAGAAATATTGAAAAGGATGTCACAGAACTAGCTTTCCCCAGTCATCACTGTGTCACTCTGGACCAGATTTTGGGCTCTGATAACTGTAAAATACAGAGGTGCAGATGGTTTTTAAAGTGCCTTTTGCTCAACACAGAAATTATTTATATTCATGGCTTAAAACCAGAATCATTCAATGCTGCACTCACCTTTTTTTTATTTTTAACCTAAAGACATGCATGAAAAACACATTAATAAAAATTGTGTAATTAGTTACATGGTTGCTGACCTTTTATTATCAGATAATTATTTTCTTCCTTTGCAAGAGATAATGGTTCTGCACAGATGAATATATATAAAATTGCAGGCCAGAAAGTGCTTGGTCTCTCTACACCTTTGAGGTGTTTTATCTCCAAGGATGCGGTACTGTAAGGTCAGAGTTTCCCAGCATAGCACAATACGATTTAGCAGCGTGTAGACGTTGCCTAGCCCAGCGAGTAGCCAGATTTGCACCTTGTGAAAGGGTTGTGGTAGACGCTCCGATAGTACAAACTGCATCCTGAGCTGATGTTGGACTTCTTGAAAAGAGACCGTCTTTACTTGCAGATCCTTTCCTTTCAGCACAGAATGGTGGAGGTGAAAGAGAAGCAACCAAAACATCTCTCTTACGGACCTAAGGAGCAAAGGCACTTTCAGCAGGGTCATTTTTTTCTCCCACAGGTTTAGTTCTGAGAAGCCAGCTTTCAAACACGGTTCCTTTCAGTTGACTTGTCATATTGACTGTTTTTAACTTCCAGGTATTTAACAGACTGATGACACATGGTCAAGCTGACTCACTCCTCCTTCAGTGCAATGTATCATCTCCTCTGCAATGTAAATGTTCTCTTTGGCCATGTGGATGCATGTAACACCTTTCAGCAGCGGTGTTTGTCAGAGCCTGTAGTTTTAGCTACTCATTCAAATGCATGAGGCACACTGTCATTCCACTATGATTTACCTCTCACGTGGACATGCTGTGTAGTAACGCCACATTTTCAATTCTTTACCACCCTTAACATGAGCCATCCTATAGCAAGCATCTGGCAGTCTCTGGCAGTTGCAACAATAGGGAAACACATTTTGCCCGTAGAAAAATTCTTCACGTTTAGGAAGACGATGCAAGAGATACACCACTCTAGTGTTCTGAGAACTGACAGAACTTGGCAACGTTATAAGCCCTGACAAACAGCTGCTCAGCTGTGACTCTACCGGTAGCGTCTCCCATCTCTGGACATTGTGTGTCCCTTCTCTCCTCAGTTAGGTGGACACTCTGGTTAACAGCAATGAGCCTGAAGAAAAAAAACACCACCAGCCACACAACTGCCCAAAAACCAGCCCTGCACCTCTGCTGCAACTCCATCCCAAATCCTCACAGAATTCAGATTTCAAGAATCTCTCCTAGACCATAACTGCACCTCTTACTGTTGTGCTTTTTTGAGGTCAAGAAAGTCTGAAGTGCTCAGATCTGCCAGGTAGGCCACGGGTTTCCAAAGACAGGCACTGAGAAACCACACTAGGGAATCTCACATAAAACCTGGCCTCTTAAAGAAGCCCTTGCTTCCAACCACCTCCCAAAAATCTCATCTCGCCTTCTGTCCTCTGTTCACCTTCACACATTTGGCAGCTGCAAGCCATGTAATTTTAAACTCGGATACCTTCGCTCTCACCAGCTGTGTGCACCCATGCTCTTCACCACTGTACACACACACAAGCCGATGTGTACAATAAATTGCTTCCAACCAGGAACTCCTAAAAATTAACAGTTTCTAAGAAAGAGGTTAAGAAAGTAACAAGCACATTTTGATGACTGATAAGAAGCTTGCTTACTTGGTCACACTGCTATTCATGCGTGTATACGCGCTCTGGATGCCTTCAGGTAGGACTCTCATCTTTACAGACGCCACAGATACAACTCCGCTTCATTTCTCACGTTGCTGCGCAGGGGTTATATTGGTGAGCCCTCGGTGGCACTTTATGGCATCGTGTATGAATCGATGGTTTCTTCGGTGAGGTCACTGATGGAGTTCAAGCTCTACGGGAGTACTCTGAGGGCACTGACTGCTCGGAGGCCCACAATGCAGTTTCTGCTCCAGCCTCCTACAGACTCTGCCTTTGCAGAGCAGCGCTGCCTCTTGTTCTCTTTGGCTGGCCTTGAACCAAGCTGCTGTGTAACTCACTCCTGCAGGCTCAACAACTTCTCACCTGCCTTCCAAGTTCTGGTACTTGTCAGCCCCATTGGAACACTTACTGGATTAAAAATAAACAAAAAAATCAGTTCACTGTCTTTAGTTTTCATCACTGCCTAGAAATCACACGCTCATCCCACACACCTGCAGCCACCCACCTTCTCTCCCCAGAGCTGCCAGCTGACTCAAGTTCCAGCCTCAGGAGAGCAGGCAGAGAGGATTCCTCCTCTCCCCTCCTGTCACCAGCAACCAAGGGGCCAGAGGCTTTCCTGGGACAGGCCGCTATCCAGAACAACTGGCTGCGATTTGATTCTGCCCCCCAGCCCCCCAGAAGAGAGCCGGGTACCGGGCTGGGACAGTTTGTCAGACACTGTCCGCTACCTCCAATACACCACGTCACTGCGCTCCTGCTACCTGCTCGGCCACAGGGAGAGCGGGCTGCACCCGCCAGCAGGAGCTAGGAAGGAACAGGAAGAAAAGGAAGTTTTGAAACCCAAGTGTGAAGTATCCAAATGCTGCCTCACTCTGTACCTTACGTGTTACAGCCTGACAACATTTGCAGTATTAGCTGCTTCAGAAATTTTAATTTAGACCCCACGCCAGCGCCTTGGCAGCCCTCTATACTGCATTTCTGCACAGCTCTAGCTTCAAACTGGGAGAGCGCAGTGAGGAAAGAAGGGCAGACAAATACACTGCAGTGCTTTCTTGTCATCATAAATATCTTTATTGTGAAAAATACCATAAAATAATTCCCACAGTTCTAGAAAAAACAGTTCTTGCTTTTTAGATTTATGATTTTATATAAAGACATTTTATAATCTGAAACATTTGATAAATCTCTGGCTAGCTTTACTTATCCTTCTTAAAACATAGAACTGCTACTTTGAGATTTGCTGAGGGCAAAAAAAAAAAAATTATTCTCCCGTTTATTTTTTCATTTTTTTTATGGATAAAAGAGTGTATTACAGAGCAAACAATACCTTACAATAAGGCACTTTTAAATACAACTAACCTGCTATGCTATACTGGCTAGTTTCCAGCGAAGCTCCTACAAATCACAGCCCTAAACAGAAGAATAATTCTTATTCCAAACACTGGTCTGAAAACCAATGACAATAACAAGATTTAAAAAAAAAAAAAAAAAATTTAAGCTGACATTTTCTGCATATGTCACAAGTTTGAGCTCGAGTTTATAATTCACTCTGAATCTGTTTTAATACTGATTTATTAATACATCAGTATTAAGCATGTATCAAGGTAAAATACGCTCCCCCCACCTTCATTTTAAAACAAGTTGGAAACTAGGTTATTAAAACTAGAGTTCAACAGAGAAAGTTTGCATCAACATATAGGCCAATCATTGTAAAGATGCTTCATGCACATCTCAGGGTTTACAAACTACCAAGACATTTATTTCAATGTTCAGTTAGTGAACATTATTGCACTACAGATACCCGCTAATAAATAAAAAGGCAAATTCAGCTTCAATGTACATCGCTTGCACCACTAATGCTCAGTGTGTTACCAGTGCTTCACTTTCTGAAGTCACATCAGGAAACGCATCACCATATCTGGAGATCGTCAGAAGGTAAATGCTTTCTTTTTAACGCAACTTTCTGTATTTTCAGAAGTAACTCAGAGCTACAAGCCAGCATCTGCTCCCTTAAAACCAGCACTGGAGTGGTAACACTTCTGGTAATCAGCAGCTGCTTAATATCAGAAAGCCTTGTTCTCCATTGTCAGTTTTTGTTGTTGTTTTCAAGACAGTCTTCCACAGAAGGAATCTATGAACAGCATTCACACATTAAACATCTTCCTCCTGCTGCTGACTACATTCAAGCCTTTTTTTCTTCCTTAATATGTCATTTTCCCTTTCCCATTAATTCTCAAAATAAACCTAATCCTTTTTGTTCCTGACTGCTTCCAGCGTACAGCAGAACTATCCACTGACTTTGAGAAACAAATCTGCACTGCTCTAACATCGGTGCCTTGTATGAATAATTTACTTATGAGGGACCATCTTATTCCTTCCCTAAAAGAAAAAAACTAAAAACCAGGAAACAATTTTCTCAGCTATAGCTTTTAAAACAGAGAAGGGAGAGGGATGAGAACAAAAAAGCTGAACAAAGGCAGTTCTTTAAAAGAAGATGTATCATTTCTAGCACTCCCCTAGCACACCAACATAGCTGTCTGTGGTGTTTATTGTGACTTCCTGAAACCAAACAACACTCCCGTATGTACAAAATATGACATATTGCTTGCACTGGTCATTCACTAGTAATTTAAAAACAGCCCCTTCTGTAGTGAACGAGGCAATATAAAAGTGTTTATACAGAGCAACGGCTCGCACACAAACACGTACAGCCGGCAATCCACAGAGCAGCAGCCACCCAGCCCGCAGCGAGCGCGGTTGGGTCGAGCTCGCCGCGCAGGGACAGAGGGCTGACGACAGCCAAGAGAGGCCATCGTACGTGAAAGCTACCTACCGGTCTTTTACTTACTGTGAGCGAAAAGCACATGCGCAGAGAGCTGCCTGCATCGGCTGATACCACGGGGTAACAGGTTATTTATTGGACAGCGAGGTCCTACATCTGAGCCCTAGAGGTCCTGCGAGAACCACGCTGGCCTAGAACGGTGTGAACAGCGTCCTGAGCATCCTCTACAGAGTTTAAACAAAAAGCTTTCGGACAGGTCAAAAGCAGAAGTTGAACTTCTAGAAAGTCAGTCAACATGGAAAATATCTGACACTGGAGTTTAATAGGCTGCTGGGGTGTTTCTGTACCATAAACTGTTAGGAATCACTACATACACTCTTCAGCTCAAAGATAAATTTCTGCTGAACAAACACTGACCTTTAAATTGCTGTTGAAAAACATTTTATGAAGCCACACAGCCTCACAACTATGTTTGTAAAGTACTTGAGGCAGGAGATAAGGGTTATGCTTCAATAGCAATTCTGCCTACAGTAATAAAACCCCCACTTTCAGACTGAAGGCCTTATTTGCTAATTTCATTTGTTTTACTGAGGCTGCTCATGCTTTCAAATGCCATGAGTTAAAGTGACAGAAGATTCCTATCAGCTGATTGTTGTTTTCCAGTTAAAATCCAATTAAGAAAACATTAATGAACTATAATTCTTGCATTCTAAGAAAATGGCTGCTGATGAAACTCATCAGTAATTTCCATATATTCAGTTACAGAATAAGACGACTATTCACTCATAGCAGCTACCGTCCTGGTAATACCTCACATCGCATTCACACAGTTCGATCAGTTACACTAAACCAATTTTAGCTACACACATATAGTAAAAATAAACCAGACTTTTGGCTAATGGAAAGTTAGTCCCTCTTTTTGCACACCAGCAGTTGTTTTTGCAGTACTGTGGCTGTTACGCAAAACATAAAATTACTTCAGTTTCACACAGTATTAACTCACTGTTCCATCACCCAGCAAGAAATGACAAGGTCTTATTACATACAGGGTAAGGCTAGCGTTAATATAGTATTCCTACAGTCCGCAGTACACTCACCTCACAACCTGTATCGGTTCTGAGTTTTACGTACAAAGAAGTGAGAAATTGCTGCATAGTCGGGGAAATGTCACGTCAAGTTTTTTGCTCAAATCTCAAGCAGATATTTTGTTAAAAGTGCAAACTACTCAAAGATACCTAACCATCCCAAATCACATTCAGAAAAAGTCTCCCAAAAAACATCAAGTATATTTTTTTACTTTCATATTTGACAATTACCGCCAAGGAAATCATCCCAATTCATTTCAGGTTCATGAATAAATTGAGCAGACATTTTCAAATACAATTACTTACAAGCAATCTTCTTTCAGAGCAATTGTTCAGACTCATTCAGTACACAGCCACTTCACCCTACCTATGGCACTGCCGACAGAAATACCGCACACAGGTGGTCACTAGGGTTTCCTTTTAAGAATACTGAGAGATGGATCATTCTGCTGAGCACGACAACTAACAATTTGTTAATGTACAGACTATTGTAACTACCCCTTCCATGTTTATTAGGCCCCGATTCGGAAAAATATTTACATGCATTTTTACCTTTAAGCATATACGTAAGTCCTAAATTTATGTTTATGTGTTGTCCTAAGTAGCCTCTTACTGCTTTTTCCATCCATAGGAATAAACATGTCCTGCATATCCACAACAAATACATAGGCAACAAGAACCTCCCCCCCCAAACCAGTACGAGCTTGTCAAGTTCACCACAAAGCAAACCCTCTGAATACTAAAAGAAGGAGCTTTCTTCTAGTGCAGCAAGACTCTGGGTTAAGGACAGCATTAGAAATTAAGATTTTGGGTTTTGAACGGAGAGATTTTTTATTTTTCAACCAATTAAGTAAAAAACAGCAGCAGCCACCAGAAACAGTCTTGGCTCTAACTGAAGTGAAATTTGAATGTAAATGGTCCTCCTCCAGAACCAAAGGGGTTGAATCCTTGCCACGTGTTCCAGTTCCTGTGGAAGGGGTTGCCCCCACCCTGCTGACTCTCCGCATCCAGTGGGTCCTCTCCTGCATCGAACTTCCGCCTCATTTCTGAAGGAAACAAAACCAAGGTGGAATCATGGCACAGTAATTAGGGCAGTAACACCAAGCACCTTTGATGACCGAGAACCAATTCAGAACCCCCCCAGGCCAGAGAGCTGCAATTATCGCTTGTATTGGCAGCATCTGTAGAACCTAATTACTTCTGAGTTCTTCAAAGTCGTCCAGGAGACTGGCAGAGGAGAAGAGATTACCTCCATGGAAACACTATATGAAAAACTTCAAACAAGTCATTTAGTTTAAAACAAGGCAAGACAGTACCTGGCTGTCCAATAGGACAGGCATGAATTTCAACAGGGACAGGACAGTTGCACTTTGACCAACTGCATCCCACAAATAATTGAGACGTTTTGTCATTGATGAGTTTATTGGACCTATTCTCTCATAGCTGCATTCATTCAGGATGGTCGGAGGACAGACCATGCTGTATCCTGCCAATTCTTCGCAACCAATAAATTCCAATATTGATCATTCAGCAACAGCACGAAGTCAGCATGCAGAGCCCCAGACTTTTTCATTCTTCTCCACATACCATTCAGGCAGAGCGCTGTCTAGGGGACCGCAGTTTGGAGGCAGAAAGCATGTTCTTTAAGTAGTTTTGTCGAGCGGGGACAAAGTTGAAAGCCTTCCCCAAGACCCACAGAGAAGTCACAGGCTACACCACTACTCTGTTATTTACACCCACATATAACTTTCAAGCTGCCTGCAAGCACCACAAGGTTTTTGATCAGCCGGCACTTTTTCAGGACACCCATTTTACCAAGACAGAGAAGGGAAGCAAAGGAGTTAGCTGGGGGGAAATCATGAGACTGGCTAGGGGAGAAATGTAGAACATGGCCTCAAAGTACATCAGAGCCCTATGATAATAAGCTTGCAAATCAAAACTCAGAGATTCAGACGTCCACAGGCTTTATAGTTTTTCTTTACATAACCAACATGGTCACTATAGCCAGAAAATGACCTGGGAAAAATATCTGGATGGAAGGAGAGAATGTCATTGCAGTAAGAAGAGATGGAAAGCAATACAGATGGCATTACAAAAGCCAAATACGACCAGTGTTACTCTTCTTGCCCAGTTGATTTGACAGGAATGGTAAACATGACACAAGAAACAGTGTCACGAAGAAAGCAGATGAATATGTCCTGGAGATGCTGACAGGTCAAACAGCATCTCAAACACTTCCAGTATATCAATCTCCTAATTTGAGTTCATAATTATGAACAAAGATCACATTAACACAGAAAAAAGGTTTTCTGACCAGAAGTGTTTGTAATGCAATTCATCACTCTCAGATCCCTCCTTCCTCCAAGAAAGTCTGAGCCCATCTGCCTAATCACCTCAATGATCCTGAACGGTTAAAGATAAAAATGGGAGCCTCCGATATCTACATCTTTTACACGCTTCTCTCTTTCCAGTGACCATACAGGAACAGTTTAAAGACAAAAACTTAACAGATGGCTCTGGTTGAGGTTTTGGGGTTTTTTGTTTGGTCAGGGTTTTTTTGTTTGTTGGGGTTTTTTTGTCAGTTGTTTAGGTTGGTTTGTTCGCTTGGGTTTTTTTAAAGGAGGTGAGATAACCACACCACTCCATTTTTTATTACATTCTTGAGACTAAATGGTCCAATCCCTTCTGTTCATCTCTTGGCAAGACAGACATCAGATCTCCTAGCTGCCACACCACAGGGTCTCCCAGGACAGTGACCACATTCTTCACTTTTTTCCCCCTCCTCCAGAGCCGACCAGCAGACAGTTAGACCTGACAGGGCTCCTTGCTCCTTGGGACTGGGCTGGCCCCAAGAGCCTGGCCACAGAGCAGCAGTGAGGGCATCCTCTCCCTCAGGCCAACAGGAGCCAAGAACCCAGTCCCCTGCCCTGGAGGAAATGCTCTGTTTGCAGAGCATTTGTTTGCACAGTTTATCTGGGCTTTGATATACACACCAAGGGCCAATTTTGAGGGCTTCTCTGGAGTGCTTTAGGTGCTGTTATAATCTAAATGTAGTTTGCAATAGAACTTTAGGCAGAAGGAGACACCCACATCCTTAAAGTGAGCATCTCCAAAGTTAATCAATCCTGGAAATCTCTGCAAGATGATATACTAAAAAGAGACTTTAAACACAATAAATAATACCAGGTTTACACCTGACTTCATGCAACAGATTAGATGCAAGTATCAGTGCATTGCTTTCTCAAGACAGCTAAGGGGAGAAAGGGAAAAAGGGAAGCTGTAATGCTTGTTATGACTTACACTTGTTGCATTTTTACATTACTGTAAAAAAGTAATTTAAAAAAGTGAAGTCACTGCCTAAGAACAATCATTACCTGGGTCAGTGAGGACTTCTTTAGCAGCTGCTATATCAATGAATTTTTTCTCTGCTTGCTTCTTTTCTTCCTCACTTTGGAAGTTATCAGGGTGCCACTGGGATGCCAGCTTTCTGTAAGCTTTTATGATTTCTTGCTTTCGAGCATTTCTGGATGGATAAAATCATAGGTAACTTAAAATTTTCTAATTGTTCATATGCCACACTAGTGAATCTACAGGTTTATTTTAAACACTGAGACAGTAATTAAGGGCATCAGGAAAATTATGAGGTGCTAGTTAACCTTCTGCAGGTGACAGTGAAGATTCTCTACACAAAAAAAACAGAGGAAGCAGGTTGCAACTTTAAACAAAGATTACTCACTCTTTCCTTCACCACCCATTTACTTTCCTCGGAAAGGTGCTACTGCCAGCTACTATGCAGAACACAGTTCCCAGTCTGAAGAATTTACACAATCAGGAGAGTAACAAAAAGCACAAAGAGTAGAGATCAAATTAGTTCACAACTGGAAGGATGACCAATACTAGTACAGAACTGGACATTTGATTGGTCCTCATTAGAAAGAGAAGTCATTAGTTTCTCAAGGTTAATGGCAGAAGTATTTTAGATACCTTTCAGTTAGTCCTTTCAAACTCTTCCAATCTATCACACTATCTGCCACAGTTTTATTTTTTGTTGCCTTCAGTAATTCTTTCCAGTCTTCATTTCTTCCCCAATTCATTCACTGACTCTTGGTCATCTATACTAAGAATTCCTTTCCTTCCTTCCCAATGTTGTTTTTTCATTCCTTCTAAAGGAATGGTAAACAAATGCTACTTAAAAGCTGAACACTACTAAACTACTACAGTAGGAAAGTGAATGTACCAAGATACAGGAACAAAAACTAACACTCACAGAACAAATTCAAGTGATCAGCCCTAGAAGTAATGGTTTAATAACCAGCTTTCACATCATCATCTCAGATATTAATCTCTCACCTTTTTACTCCTAAGATTTTATAGTAATCCCTCTTCTGTGATTGCTTCAGCATCCTCTGGGCACGTTCTAGCCCCTCCCGAATCTGCTGGTCATTTTCACTATTGGCTTGAGCAGTCTCATAGTCTTTAATAGCTTTTATAAAAGAAGTGAATGAAAAAAGATTATACAACTCTTCACAAACTTCAGTTTAAAGAACTCAACCACTCACCAAAACCAAATTTTTGCTATTACCATATATAAGCAGCAAAACTTTTCTTTCAACTTGCCATGGTTTTTTTCCAAATTATAAAACCTTGGAGTAAAGGAGATTAATTTTCACATATAAACTAGGTAAATTTCTTTCTTTAGGTTCATCACACTTTTTGGAAAGGAATGAGAAGGGAGGTTACTAGCGGTAGGTCAGAACACCCTTCTAGATGTTACAACAGTCACATGGATGAACATAATGAGCACCTAGGACTGGGACGAAACAGAAGTCAAGAAGCAAGTTTCAGCAACTAGTATTTGAAGAGCCCACTGCACAACATTAGTCCCACATTGCTGTTCAACTGAAGGATGCATTATACAGAGTCTTTAAATTAATATTCCTTCTTCTCCCACAGCTTGCACTCAATCAACACAATAGAAAGCCTCTTCCTCTTTCATGACAATAAAGATGGATTTCAGATTACCAGTAAGTTCATACTGTTAGGGAAAGACACAAATATTTGCTTTTTATGTCTCTGCATAATAGGCAGACCGTTATAGTTTAAGGGTGTTTTTTTCCAAAGGCATGCTCTCACTTTTATTTCAGGAGTTGCATTTCTCAGGAATAAAAGCAAGAGGGGTGCTGTAATGTACTCATGAATTTTTAAGAAGTTCCAGGTCTACACTTTTTTCCGGGGGGGGGGGGGGGGGGGGGGGGGGGGGGGGGGGCAGAAGTAAACTATATTATTATTGTAAGTGGTAACTGAATGCTTAAGACACCAAGTTTAAATATTCTTTGATATCGAGATTTATCAGGGGAAGCAACTGTTGAAGTCTTTAATGAGACTGCTCTTCTTTCACTGTTATAATCCTCAAAGTCTTATTTGCAGATCCAAGTCTCCTAGGTTTCTCAAGTTAGACAAAGTACTTGCATCAGATTATTTCCAAGCAGATGCTATTTCTCAGCAGGTGTTACATTTGTTTTTCACTGTTTCTGAGCAAGACAGCAGGAAGTGCTAATGAATTTGTATTACCCAGACATCTGATACCACTGCAATCTTGTTTTGGTTATTGAAAAAAAAGTTTCCAAGAAGTATTTCCAGTGCCCCAACAATTTCATATGCTATTACAAACAAAACAAAATTTCTATTCGTTTTCACATCAGCAGACACTGTCATTTGCTGCTTGAACAAAGCATTTTGGCTTCTGATGATATTTTCAATAATTTGTCCAGTCATTAAAAAAAAAACCCCAAACAACAAACAGGAGTGTACACTAATGCGCGTGCCCAATATATGTTGTCAAAACTGATAGAAATAATGAAAATGGAGGGATTCCATTACACTGCGTTACTGCTCCAATACTTTTAAGGACCAGCATACTTAATCTGCTTCATGTAATAATGGGAGGTCCCATCACAATGTCCTGCCAAATGCAGATCAGATTGTTCAACTTCACTGAGCACCACATCATCTACAGCATGCAGCACTGCTGGAAACCAAGCTGCTCAGGGGTCAAGTATTCGCAATGACAGTACTAGATTTCTCTCTTTTTAAATTGACTCCCTTATTTAAAGGCTGCAAATATCAAGCATATGGGAAGGTATGTTTTTTAGTGCTGCACACCGCAGAGGCAATGTGCCCAGCACACCTGACAGCAAGTATATTTTGCACTTCCTCTCAGTTGGAAAAGACTTCAATTTTGATGGTACTCTCCAGTGTAAGAATTTTCTTCTTTCAGAGAGCTAATTGCTCTCCCCACCTGAGGAGTGAGAGTTGGGAGCAGGTGGAAGCAGGATGACAGCTTCCTGACCACAAGAAGTTTGCTATCAAACCAGGAGACTTATTACTAATTCACAGTACATCAAGTGAGATCTTTAATCAATTCTTCTCAGTCGCTGTTTCTAAAAGCACTAGTAGCTCACAAACCAACACAAGGATCACTGCTGCTTCTTACTGGCATGCTATTTCAGAGAACATCCTTTCTTCCTTTCATCCTGTCCCACGACATGAAAGGAACAACCAGTTTCCAGTATCAGTTTCAATTTGAATACTTTAGTCAAATCTAACTCTCCTTCTTTCAACACAAGTCTTCACAATCTCTCAAATACTAATCACATTGTATTGCTAAACACCTTAGCTGGCTTTCCTATCTTCCCTGCATCTTTAAAACAGAGTGACCAAGATTGGCCAATATTCTGTATGCAGAATTAATTTCCTATCAAACACGAGTAATCGCAGACAACCTACGTCCACGCCAACTCTGCTGGAATAACTGAACCAGTTATGCTCTTACCGAAATAGGGACCGTTTCCTCTACAGTAGTACGATGGGGAGGAAGAGAGAAAAGAAAAAGAAAAAAAAGGAAAAGAAAATGGATGTCCTGACCAATTCTGAAACAGCAAGGTATTTTTTTTCTTCTTCAACAAAACTTGTGCTGTATACTTTAGGCAGACAGACTCCTGTACTTATGAGGTAAGCCAGAAAAGGAGTCATTACACATCTGTCTCTGTAGACAAGCCCTGGATCCCATGTGATTATAAAGTAATTAAAACCATTTGATGGGTATCAGAACTCAGCTATACATACTGAAGTGCATCTTGAACATTTAACAATAATCGCCTTCAAAGTTCTGAATGACAAGTACTTTGCAATTTCCTGTCTTTGAACAGGAAAATAGGTGCCTCCAGCTTGAAACTTTCTAGAGGGAAGAATGAGAATCAGTTTGCTCCTTTAAATATGAGATTAAAATTTTAATTGCTCTGTTCTCTACAGCAGAGAGAAATCAGCCATCATTTTATAGCCGTTAAAACTGAAGGATAAGTGAAGACACCTTCAGGCAGACTAACATTAATGGACTATTATAATACTGTTTATGGAGGCTCTGCTGGAAGGCAGTGTAACTACAACCATCTCACTACTGTCAAGGGCAAGAGGAAGGCAGGGGATACGCTAAACAACAGGGATTTGGAGGAGCACAGTTCCACTTTAGCATGGTTGTCCACTCAGAACCAGGCTAGGCCAAGCCCAGCAGGCTCCAGCCCAGGAAATAAGCTCTCCCAGATCCTAGGTGTGTCCTCTCTGTGTTTCCTTATTTTATATCCCATAATAGGGAGGTATTTGCTCCAGCACAAGACCAAGCTGGCTCTGTGCATTTGTGCAGGACCTTGTTACAAAACTTTTTGTCCTCTAATTTGCAAAACTTGCCAGATTCTCTCACCCTAGAAGAACCAGAAATAGATGAGGATTTAATAGAAGATAATGTTAGAAAGATCCAAACTGAGATTCATCAATTTCAAGAAAAGAAATAGATCAGTTCTGTCCACTAGTAAAAAGCAGAAGGTACACCAAAGAGGACTCACAGCAGGGCCTGTTTGGCCTGCCCCTCTCTGTACCCTCCTCTCAGCTGAAGATTTATACACCTTGAGGGGAAAAAATAATCTTAAATTTTCTTTGGGTTCTCCTTTTGCTGATACGCCTTCCTCTTAAAATAAAAAGAACTTTGTACAAGCCATAAAGCTATGTAGATTTGTATTCTGTACCTTTAACTATTTTTAGGGAAGTGGTTTGGTTTTGTGGTTTTGTTTTTGGTTTTTTTTTTTTTAATTCATTTGTAAATCTACTTTTCCCCAACACTGACTGAGCTTACTTCCACTGTACTGAAGTACAGAAGAAGATGGGGAAATGCCCAAAGGGGACCTCATCGCTGTGAAATCTTCCTGAACCTTACTTTTAGGTTGATGCTGCAATTCTAAACAATCAATAGATGGAAAAACATTACCCTAAGAAAAACAGAAAGGTAATTTCTCCTCACACTTTGGGGTTTTTTTCAAGCAATCACTTTGTACAAAGATCATCAGTTCTCCAAAATGCTGTTGTCTTCCACCCTTTTTCTTATAAGGAGGAAGAAGGCTTGCCAGCCTCCACAAAGAGGGACTAGGGCTAGGTCACTTCAGCGGTACAAGGTCTACAGCGCTGATGAAGAAGAGTGCCTGAAACCACACCAGTCCTCTTTATATCTTTTCATTTGAGTCAAGGAGGCCTAAAAAATTAAAAAGTATCTCATTTCTGAAGTGAACTTCAAGAGGTGAGCAGTATCATCTCTCAGTGATTAATTCTCAAAAAGACAAAAAGAACCCTAAGTGTACTATTAATGAGAACAGCTGCCTCATGAATGTTTAAATCAAAAAGATTTCTTTTGTTCAGTTGTACACCGAAAGATCTAGTACCACAATAAAGAAAAGGAAAATTGTTCTGAGTACTAAAATTAATGGAACTAGTTTTCTGCAGATTTAAAGCCTACAAGTCCTTTCTCTCGCCACATTTGACTAAAATAGCCCAATGCTTCAGAAACTGCTGCATGACTGAGCACAGTGGCGGAACAGATTGTCCAAATTTCCATCTTAAGCCTGGTTTCTTGTGGAAATGAGATTCACTAAATTAAATTTTGAAGATTTTTTTATAGCACATTAGCACTTAGTACTCTTAAAGAAGCTAGGTAAGAACATCATCATGTACGCAGACACCCGCATTACTCAGTCCCTACCTTCCAAGGCTGTAGATGGGACCACGTAACAGTATGCATTTTATGGAAACCCTGTATGGAAAATGCAGCCACAGGAGCTGAATCAGTTTACTGGTCTTAGCAGCACTACAGAGACACATGGAGGTGAAGCAATGGCTGTTATCTTCCTCTGCCCTCAACATATGCTAGGGGATAGAACAGTATTGTTTCATGCTGCCATCTAAAGACATTGAAATGAAGTTCCTAAAATGGATTTACATCACCTTAATTACCTTCTATCTCTAAATGGAATTGTCTGACATTACTGATTAAATAAAATGTGTTTAAGTAAGTTGAGTAAACTGTAGTCTCATAAAACATCCTGAACATACCTACTGTTGTAAAGACAACTCTGCTGTAGATAAAAACCAAGTACATTCCACTTATACTAATCAAGACAAAATTACCAGCAGATATTTTTGTAAATCTGCAACTACCAGCATTGATTAGGTATAACAACATAGTGTAGAATCAAAGTGCACGTTAAAAAATTTTTGAAACACTGACTGCATTTTAAATGCCCACAAAGTATGTGCGAACAGCATAGAAGCGTACCTTCTTCATATAGGTCTTCCAGCAGATAAGCTTCTGCTCTGTCTTTCAGGGCATTCACATTGGTTGGTTCCAGCTGCAGAACTTCTGTACAAACTTTTATGGCTTCTGTAGCCTGCTGATTCTAGAGGGGAGAAAATAAAACAGTATTCATGTAGATGTGGGGTTTGGGGGGGGGGGGGGCGGTGTTTGTTTTAAAGAACTTTACAGAGAGAGATAAGCAGAATTACCTTTGATAAACAGTGGCAGATCCTCTCTTTGGCACGAGTAGCATAAATTGGGACTTCTGGCTCAGTTTTCATTACAGAATCATATTTATTGATAGCATCTTCATACCTGTTTAAATCATAAAGATAAGCATAATATCATGAAATGTAATAACTATTTCAGGGTGTTGGGATTTATTTACAAATTTTAAAATTCACAGATTTTCACATCCTTCTAGCAATGTACCTGAACTTTAGTAGTCTTAAAGGTGTGCTGTGACACAGTATGAAGAAAACATGCAGCCACTTCAAGAATTACATCCCCATTCCCTTTTCTGTGCTATGAGACAGAAAAGCAGGCACTATGCGTGGCAGGCTTTTGCAGAAGATAACTACCATCCCTCACCGTGCACAGACAACAGTCTCTAGATTTGCCTCCTGTTCAACACACCACTCTGCACTTGGAAAAAAGCATCTCCCTCTCTGATACCCAAGACAGACTAAGTCTGGAGTCTTGCTGTAAGCACTGTACTATTTGTATTTCTTGGTGCGAAAAAGAAAAAAGTTCTTTGTGCCAGCTTGCATCAGGCAGTTGGTTTCTCCCTTCCTTCTCTGCAAGCCACGTAGTAAAACATATTTTTGCTGTGAAGGTTTCAAAGATGCTGAAGTTCCACAGTCTGAGTAAGAAACAGATTAGAACATTCACCTAAAAATGCAAATGAACCATTGAACCCATGAGTTGCTACAAGCTAGGAGAAATTCAAGCTCTCAGAAGCCTCCCTGAAAATGTGCTGATACTAGATTAAATAGAAGACTAAAGTGAAAAGAGTCCAAACGCACTGCTGACTTAATAAAACTGTCCTCAGTTATGCTGATTCACATTCCTGATGTACCTCATTTTAAAAAGCCACCTTGACAATGTTTAATCACTTGTTAGGGGTCCTTACAGTTGGATGCCATGTGCTTGGGAACATGTAAAACTGAAATAAAGCAACAAGGAGAAGAATACAGAGGCGTGGTCTATCATTTAAGAGGGTGCATAAAAGAAGCCCATCAGACAGATCCACTTTTGCTGTCAAGGCACTGCAGAGTTACTAAGTGCTTTCAGTCTAAAGATGTGGTCCTTTAATCACAGCATAGTTGAAGTTGGAAGGGACTTTCGGAGGTCATCTGGTCCAACCCCCCTGCTCAAGCAGGGCCACCTAGAACAGGTTGCCCAGGACCATGTCCAGACAGATTTTGGGTATCTCCAAAGCGGGGAGACTCCACAACCTCTCTAGACAACCTGCACCAGTGGAAACGAGGGGGTGGTGGGAAGCATTTCCCTGTGTTCAAATGGAATTTCCTGTTTTGGTTTGCACCCATTGCCCCGATCCTGTCACTGGGCACCACTGAAAGGTGCCTGGCTCCACCTTCTTCGCACCCTCCCTTCAGGTATTTATATACATCCATGAGATCACCCTGTAGCAGAGAAGGCCCAGGGGAAACAGTCCCAGCTATCTCAGCCTTTCCTCACAGGAGAGAGATGCTCCAGTCCCTCCATCATCTTAGTGGCACTTCATTGGACTTTCTGTCTCAGCAGCTTCATCTCCACAAAGAAGTTAAGTATGCAAAGAGAAGACAGTGGCATCAGAAGGAATCAGAATAGGATTGTCACTATGTGAGTCAATATTTATTCTGATTGTAATTTGAGAGCTGTGCTCAGTTATCCACTTCAACTGACAGCTGCAAAAAGCATCACTTAATCAACTTCTCAATCAATAATAAGTTGGCACCTCAGTAGTGACTTTTTTTTTTTTAATATAGCAGTGAACACTTACCTGCCTTCTCTGATGAATTCTTCTGCTGACTCGATCTGCTTATTGAGTTTCTTTACTTGCTTATAGAGAGAGAAGCATTGCTTATGGTCTTGGTCCAGCTTCAGACATTCCCGGACTTCACTTTTCACAGGGAGGTAGGGAGGAAAAAAAAATTAAAACAACAAAACACCAGAACAGAAAGACATCATCACACATTATGAAATTTCACCTAGAGACACAACGCAGCATCTATAAGCTGTCCAGAACAACAGTTGACTTCTTTACACAATCTCTCCCTTCATCCAAAAATGAATTTCAAGTGAGACCAAAAAAAAAAAAAATCTTCCAGAACATACAGGGATATTCATCTGGTTTTGTTTTTAATTATTTTGTATCATCAAATATGCAAAGATTGAGAAGTGTTACATTAATAACTGACTAAACAGCAGAAGAAAAATATACCCTGGGAAAGAAATTATATTCAGCAGTTATCAGATACAACTGATTGTAATTTTCCTGTACATTTAACTCAGCTATATTACAAAATAACTACGTAGAAGCGTATTTTATGGTGCCTGAAACAGGCAAAGCTCAGCTAAGACCCAAACCTCCTCCTGACGAAATCTCAGCCAAGCCTAAGCCTGACTTTTCACTGTGAAGACTGTTTAATCAGACTCTGATTAGGGCAGATACCTCTTAAAATAGTCAAAAGTCTTTAAGAAAACCTCCAAAATGCAATCATATGAAGGAATAAAAAGTTTTGTATCATATAGAGTCATCATAGCACAACCAAGGTGTTATTTTAAATATTTCACGATTTATCATGCTGTATATCATCACATTTTCCGTCTCAATTATAATGATTACAGCAAACAGAAAGAGATCACAAAATCTTATTTTGTTCCTAAGCACAGACAAAAATATCTATGACTTCAAAATCGTTAAGCTTGTAAAGGTAAGGGGAAGAAACTAAGGGAAGGACAAGATTAATCACTCAGCAAGTCCAAAAGCTATAGAACTGTTTCTTAATATATCTTATGATGCAAAAAAAAAAAAAAAGTATCAGAGAAGAAGAAAGAAAAGAGGCTTATCCCTTCATTGTGATACTATTCTGTTCTTCAACAGCTCTCTCAATTGTACGTATAAAAATCTTAAGATCCTCCTTTAACAGGAGAAGTCCATGTGCAGATTTCAGAGAAAAAAAAAACAAAACACCACCTGCATCACTAGGCTATATGATGGCCAGCTACCAAAAGTCACCACAGAAGTGACCTATGAACTCCAGAGATTAAGTATACTCTGGAAAGGGGATCCCTAATGCAAACCAATTAGTTATTTGGCGTTTACTTTTGCCCAGCTATAAAATGAATTTTTGCAGTTATAATCACATGCAGTTTCCATTCACCAGCCAAGAAAAGAAACTCAAGCTATTTCAGTTCCCTTCACCTCTTATTGAATAGATTCTGTGGCAGAAACCATACTAGGAGGAGTCTGGAGATGAAAGTAGCACATCTGAGATGATGAGCTGCACAGAAACCACTTGTGTGCAAAAAGAAGGATTACACCATCTGTCCAGCTAAGCACAGAGTATGAAGTTAACAGTCCAGATTGGGCAAGGGCAGTCATATGCAGGACTGTCAAGGGACGTATGGGAAAAACACCTTAAATTTCACTGAATATGAATAAAAGCGTAGGGCATTACCAAAAAATCATCCAAAATACTGGACACTGTCTGCAAGAATGAAATTTTGACAGCTCTGGATCCCCAGCTCCTCATACTTGGGATGCTCCTGTACTTTTTATTTATTCTCAAGCTTGTAACCTTTTGTTTCCATTCTTGAAAATAAAAATCTAGCCCCAAGACTTAATGCATACATTTTTTGTTTGCATTGTAAATGTAACTTGAATGGAGGTTCAAGGTTAAAAAAAGGCTCCACCAAAGCAAGCTGAGAGAAGCACTGTCTTCTAGGATGGAGAAATACAATAAAGGCAGTAAATATAAGCAACTCTGACGGACCTGCACTACGGCTTCTATTTAAGTAAACAAGATGGCTAGGAACCATCAATGGCCAGTGTGCTAAGATTAAACACAGTGTCTTCACTGCCAGTTCTTAGCTTCTGGAAAGGACCTTCCTTAATCAGACCCAGACCACAGTTGCTACTCCATCCAAAAACCAGACAACATAGATATTCACGGTTTATCATGACCCATATCATCACATTTTCTGTCTCAATTATAATGATTACAGCAAACAGTAAAATTACCTGAGTGACAATTCATGGTCCCCCAGCTGATAATATATTCTGCTGATTTTATAGAAGGCTTCAGTGTTATCATTCTTTAATTTGGCAGCAGCTTTCAAGTCACTAATAGCTTTGCTTGGTTCCCCTTCCTTTATATAACACTCAGCTCGAAGTTCCCGTAGCTCTGCATCCCAAACACAAACCTTGAGAAATCAAAATTAAAGCTTGTTTTTGGTCCATAACACTTCACTTCTTTTCCTCCCCAACAAAAGAAAAATCCCATTTAATTTTACTTTGCCAACTGCAATAGCATAAGGTTCAAGCTGCATGCAGAGCTCATGAAATTAGCATCTCTGCTTCCTGGTGGATGCTGTGATGCACCTGCCCAAATAGAAAACAAAGGCCTGAAAAATTTGTAAATGATTCAATGAGCTCATGCAGGGAGATGAATTAAATCTACTGGCACTGCTTAAACTGGGACAGTCTGTTAAGCCCTCCAGGGAAGGATATCAGAATCATAAATTATTATATCTTCCCAAAAGAACAGGGGTAATGAACAGCAAGGACCAAGCTGTCAGTTGTCCTCTAGAAAGAAGCCTGTGGGCAAGATTCAGCTACGCAAGATTTGACCTTACTATCCAGATTTTAAAGATATATACAGAAGCAACGATGTCACAATATAGCAAGAATAATAACTTAAAAGGAATTGCCTATCATAATTTGGTTTAGAGAATTTATTCTGGGTCTTATCATTTGTTTGTAAACCATTTTAGAGAATGAGGCTTTTCTGCTCTTCCACCTTCCCTCCCCATAAACGAACTCCCACACTTTGGCAGTTTCTTCACCAAAAGCTAAAATGTTGTAAATTCCAAGTCAACAGTGTTAATTTGTACATGAAGAGTGCAGTTAACCATCTTTTACTATTTCTAGATGACACACAAAATGCCCACATGATTGAGTTATTTACACTTACACGATCAGACTACCTATAGTGATTAAGATTCAACAAATACAGATATCTAAGGAACAAGCTGAAAATCCAGATATCTATGTACATTTTTAACTTTGTGATTTTTTTTTGATCTTTTGTTACTTCACTTTCAAGACAAAAATTGCCTGCATATGGGCAATGAAAAACCTATATGAAAAAAACCTACACCACCTATATTTAGCAAAACTTCATTGGTCTGAGAACAACTTTTTTCCCAGCTTCCCCAAGAACACTAAACTGTGGAAAAATGGGAAAGTATAATCAAGAAAGTTACCCGTAACAGAAGTTTGGCTGAAATTGTATCTTTAACCCAAACTACAAGCTATTATTTTGACTTTTTTTTGCAGCTGGTGCTCAGCATTCTCCACTCTCCAACTTCATTATGGACTCATGGTGCTCAGCAAAACTGAGCCAATTACACCAAGTGTTTTCACATCAGTGAAGAAGTTATTAAACAAAAATACACAGATGTCAGACAGGAGCTCTTACTTCCTTTTCACAGTACCATTTTACTTAACACTTACTGCCAAGATTTCATCAAGAAGAGAAATAGCGGCTTCGTAATCCTCTTGCTGGTAGGCAGATAATGCTTGTGAATGCAGGCGCTGTAGCTCATCAGATTTTGTCAGCTGAGTCTGGGCTTCTCTTTCTTCATTATTGCTAGGATTGGATTTGAGCTGCAAACATCAACGAGGAGAGAGACTGAAATGCTTGTTCAAAGATCTCTTTTTGACCCATTAATAACCGTATCATGGGGAACTGACTAAAGCTGCAAATAAAGCAAAATTAGTTTTAAAATTCCACTGGAAATGTTTCCAACTCCAAACTTCAGGAAAAAAGACAGACATTTTTAGCTTCAACACAAGTTGTCAGAAGTCAGAGAAATCTAATTCCTCCCCCTACCATGCTTGATTATTTACCATTGGACACATCATACACAATAGTCATTGCACCCCCATCACCCGCTGGAAGTCAGGGACCTCTCAATTGTAGCCTAGTTAATTCATCCCTCTGCCAACAGTTATTAAACACTGGATTCCTCAGAATCAGTAGAAAGTATATCCACATGGCATAATCATGTATCTCACTTTAAGCACAATACATATTTATAAATTCATGACAGAACCAAATGCAACATGTCACAGATAGTATTACTGTAAAGCTGTGTTTCTTATGTTTTCCCCAGAAAGAGTGGCTACAGCAGCAAGTTAAGATGCTACAGGTGGAGGAAAAGCTCAACTGGGATCAGCTGGGAATTTACACACTTTGCTTCACATATAGTTTTAGACAAGTCTGAAGTTTTGTCTACAAAGACTCTCATTTCTCAGACATCTCTGAGCAAGCAGAAGGGGTTACACTGTACTTGCCTTCATTTGTTTAGGCAGCTTTGTATTTTCAAAGAAAGTAAAAAAAAACCCCAAATCTCACAGCCAACTCTGCTACCACCCAGTAAGACAAATATGGGTCAGGAAGAATCTCAGCCATTCCCTTGCAAAGCCAAGAAGTCATCTGTAAGATTAGTGTAGTCTGAATAATGCACCAGCTTCACACTTGTTGCTGATCAGAATGACTTCCAAAGTTTTAAAAGGGACAGATCAGCAGGACTTGAAAAAAAAAAAAAAAATTTTTTAAATTTTGTTTGGTTGATTTAAAATCAAAACTTGCACTACCTTGCATTTTATACACAGAATGTTGACTGAAGTTACTGAGTCTTCAAAGTCATCCAGTACTTTTTCTTTCCTCCTTTATCTCATAGTGGCCTCTTCCCTTTTTCTCATCAGCAAGTTCTTCAAACACTCATATTTTGTGCTTAAGTCTCTAGTGGAATTCAACATCAGCCCTCAGAACTCCTTTAACAAAATTTCCCCTGGTTCTAACACTTAAGTATATGAAAGGAAAAAGCCTAAATGCAACATCAAAAACATGCACAGATCCCACCTCTGTCTTAGATTCTTCATTTTAAGTCTTTCTGAACCTTATGCAGTTGTTTCATTTTACTCTGGCAAAAATCAAGTTGTACTTAGACCTGAAAATTCTCCTTTATCCCCTACACTGTCTTTCAGCAAGAAGAGAGGAATGGGATCAAAGAGTTTTCTTCTTTGTAGGCTGATTCCTAATGTAAGTCTCAAAAGCTTTTCTTCTGGTTAGAACAGACACTCTGCCTATAAACCCCTGATGCTGTGCATCTTCTTTCTCCCCCAAATCTGGAGCTTGTAGTAGAGGCAAATTTCTGCACCTGTAATTTTAGAAGTTCCAAGACTACAGAACTCTGATGTTCTGAACTCTTCAGTTCCAACTGACTTTCTTAATTTCTCCCTCAATTTCTCAGCATTTTCCTCTTAAAAATAAAGAGCTTTTGCTATGGACTAGCTTTATGCTTCTATTTAAACTTATCTCACAGTAACACTGCACTCTTTAGACACACAGTATGTTTCCTGTAATTTATTTGGAGCAAAACGTTAGTGGAAAATGAAAAGCAGTGTTATAATCATACAGACAAGTCCAATAGTAATAAAGAACATTTGAGTGAAACATCCTAGATAATTTTATGTAGTACAAACTGTACAGTTAACAAAGGGAAAGTTTTCAAGCTATCATTCAAACTAAAGCCATCAAGCATTTGTGTACTACAGTAAGATGAAAATATACACTCAGAAACTCTTAATAAGTAATTGCTTATGTTTTGCTATGATGTTTTCATCAGTAACATTAAAGCAAAAAGAAGCCTGTTCATTCAGCTCCCAGAAAAAAGCTGGAAATGTGATGCAGTTGTTTGATACACTCATTTTCATTTACTTCCAGATTTTTTTTCTGTCTTTTTGCCCTGTGATTGAAGGACTGTCACATCATTATCAATAACTAATCACATTTCAATTATTTTTCATTTTCCTGTGGAGCAGTAAGCTTGGGGGTAACAACTCAGAACAACTACTAGCACTAAGTGTGCTAGATTTCCAAGAAAGGAGCGAAATATTAAAAAACCCATCAGCTGAATTTAATACAGGTCTAAGGCAAACTCCTCTACATGCTTCATCAGTGGCCTCAAAGCACAAAGTCAGAAGCTATGCTCCGCTAAGTTCTGCTGGACAAGCACACTGCTACTGGTGAACATGTTCTCAGCACATTATCCTTTGCTGTCTTTGAGGTTTACTTCATTTGGATTAGAACATTAAATTAGTTGCAGTTTAAGTTGCAGCAACGAGAGCTAGCCATCTGCTAACAGCAGCTTTCATTCACTACCAACACCCCTGCCAAACCTGCACCTAACAGTGCACCTAATACAGGAATGGCTTTGTTACTGTAAGTAACTTTGCAGCCACGTAGTCCTACATCTTCCTTTGCAATGGCCCGCTAACAATACACAGAAGTTGGGCATTTAGTACAGCAGTTCTAATGAAGAATAGTTACAATCACCTTGAGAAAAAAACCCAACTCAAAATCCATACTCTCAAAGAGTACAGATTGAAGATCCACAGACAATTAATCTGTAGCATTTGAGTATCTTAGTATGTGTTATAAACAGACACTATCAACTCAAAAAACACTCTTAAATACTGTTGTTTAAAAAAAAAAAAAAAATATTGTTAAAACCCCAAAACGTTACGGACACACTGTTTCTGTACCTTGCTTACAGTGGTCCAGTGCCACTAGCATTGGCATACATCTACACATTCCAAAGCTGTTTTATTTTCCTGCTCTTCAAACTGGTAAATACACAATGAAAAGAAATCGATTAGGCTTGTGAAAAACATTGAGGGGAACTCAAAGAACCTCCATGGTTTGTGTTATCTAAGATCAAGACATCCACTCACTCAAGAACAGTGCAAAAAGGAAAGCTCTGCACTGGCAGAGCAATATATTACGTAACACAGCTACGTTAGAAGGAAAAAAGCAAGGAAATATTTAAATAACTTTTATTCTTTACCCAGGAAGCTACAGATGAACACAGTACCACAGAGGAATGTATATGGAAACAATTCAATGTTACTTTGATCTAGTTAGGAGAGCTTCAAATACCCAACCCAAGATTGCCTAGTAACTTACTCAAATCCGGTTAACTTACAGTGCTGTAAGATGGTCTCCTCCACATACACCCAAAATAGTATTACTACACATACCAACCAACCATGGAAAACTATTGTCCAGTGTATTTTGCAACAGCCAAGGGCTTCTCTGGATTAGAAGACAATTTGCAGATGTACAGTGCTCAGTCACTTGGTCTTGGCTGACACCTAGTGGAGCTGGAAGCAGCACCTTCACTTTCCAGCTTTTAAGTGTTTATGTTTCCAAGGAAGACAGAATTGCATGTTTAGGGCACCTCAATTTACAGTATTTATTGCAACAAACTGCAACTGTGAACATTACAGTAAGTTTAAAAAGAAAAAAAAGATAATTTAAAAAGAAATATGACAGCTTGGTCTGTTCCACACTTCCCAATAGACTAGGCAGAAGTTCTGTTCTATTTTTGTGCCTTCTACAGAATTCAGCAACTCAAATGCTTGTCATTTTCTCTAGGACACAAGCAGGGTCACAGACAATATTACAAGGCATATACAATGGGCTGCCAGGACTTGCATTGCTTTTGTCACCTTTTCAGAAGGCCTTCCATCAACCAAAGTATACCAATATTCCTTTTATTTTCACTAAAAATCACATGCTTAAAGGTAAAATAAATATTCCAGGGCTTTCATGGATTGAAGCCTTAGCCTTAGTGAGTGTTGATGTGCCCACAGATCTGTCCTGTTGACTCCTGTTACTCAGAAACTACTAACCAAAACAGAAGGAACCTGATATTAAAGCATATGAACACTCAACCAAAGTTGGAGCAGAGAAATAAATACTATTCATATACTGTGAGCAATGACTTTCTGAAGTCACCTAAGGACTTGTGCTTAATCCCGGTTCCATCCTGGGCACTCTGAACACAAGAATTAGACTCCTCTGCTGACACCTGTTGAAAGTTTTATTACCCTCTAGGTCCTAGATTCCCAAACTGGTAGCTGAGTTGCAAAGGAAAAAGCTAAAGAGCTTCTAAAGATTAATGAGTTGTGATTCTGTACCGCTAGACAGAAAAAAAATCTGGCCCCTGTAAGGAACATCATCAGTTTGGTGCATCTGTTGACCAAAAGAAGAGGTTTCTAGAAATGTAGTATTGCTTAACATGTCAAGGCCTAAGTCTGAATCACACCCTCTATCCAAACCTCGTGATTAATTTTCAGCCAACAGGGAAGTACAGAGTAGGGGAAAAAAAAAAAGGGGGCAATCTGAAAATAACATATGAAGGCTGGGGTCTCAAGAGGCTCTGCTCCTTTCCAGTCAGGTATTCCCACTGCCTGCTCTCACACTGGCACTGCCTCACAAGACAGCCAGTACTGATATGCCACAGGGGGGTAGAAACACCCAAACAGAGAAACTACTCCGCTTAGCAATCACATAACTTTAAAAAGGTTTAGGGTGCTCATGAAACTTTTCCCACATACTATAAAACTGTGTAGAAAGAATCTAAGGGTATGAAAACTTTTTTTTTTTCCATAGGTATAGACTAAAGGATAGTTTTACTATTATATGTACAGAATAGTTTCAATGATTCTTTTAAGCTCTATACAAAACTGCCGCTGTTACAAGGTGGGAAAGTTTACCTGTGATCCTCCCCTTCATTTAGACAGGCTGAAGTTTTCTTACTCTTTCTCTCCCTCAAAAATGACTGCATGTCCTAAACTGCTGAAATACCTTTCAAGGAACATGACTCCAAGAGGAGGAATGGGAATTAAAAAAAAAGATTTTCAGAGTCTCCACTGGGATTCAACAGACTATATACGAGGAGAAAACAGCATTTTACAGGCAGCTCATTACATCAGTCACCTTGCAGTTCTGGTAGGCATGGAAAAAACCACTGGTGACACTGACTCTTAATGCAAGCATCATACAGGGAAGTACAAACCTTCTCACTCCTACATGTCTGTCCTTGAGTAGTCCGAGTAAAATTACTCTCCTTAGTTTCCACACCCTGACCTGGTTTCTCCAACTCAAAAGTGGGGAGTATTTTAAAATCTGATCTACTCCCTTGAAGTCAACACCTGACCCAAACAAACAAACGCTTGTGTGAAATCACACAAGAGAGAACACATCTACTGTCATTCAAGGGCATACAATCTACTTCAAACAAGAAAGCCCATCTCATCCACACAACTATTTCCTCAGGAAAAAACTTAACACTGAAGGTAAAAACTCTCTACATTTAACCCCCCGCAATTCATTTCTGTAAGCATATGACATCCTCAGGACCACCTATTCTAGGTAACATCCTGAAACCCTGCACAGTAAAGGAAGTAGATTATTTTTCTTCCAATTAAGACTTCCCTTTCAGTGAAGGGGGATGGATGGGGTGGAGGCTTGTTTTGTTTTTTTTAAATACAGCATTTCCACCACATCTTTCCATGATACTCAACTTCTGCCACCTCAAACATATGACAAGGCTGCTACATGCCTACTGACTCAGTGACTGCTTGCAGATTAGAGCCTATGCACTACTAATGCAGGATGGCCCAAGTTCTTCTACAATTAAGCTCCAGATATGGACACCAAAGTTTGCTGATGTGCTACATGCTTACCCAGAACGAGAGCATTCTAGTTCGCTGATATCCAACCTAGCCAAGTGAGAGGCTAGAGGGCTGTTCAGATCCTGACCTACATTTATTCAGCTGAAGAGCAGAATAATAGATTACATACTCTGTTCACATGTAAAACACACTATTTTAGGTATCCAAGTCCACAACTAAATTCTAGCCTAAAAGCTATTGAGATCCCACTTGCGTTTTTTTGTGCCATCTCTGCCCTAGTAGCAGAAGGAACTTTCATTTCAAAGTACAACTTACTCCTTTTGGCTTCTTGACTACTGACTTACAATATGAGTCAAAGCTTCCTAGTGGCTACTATTTACCTTGCCCCTATCACTTTTGGTAGCAAAGATAAGGTCTGGATGCAAAAGTCTTGAAATCATTTAGAAAGCTATTCAATCTCTAACAGCCTTCCTCCTTCTCTCCTCCCCTCTCACTTAGAAAAATACCCCAAAGAAACACAGAACGTTAATACAATACTGTGAAATGTGACTCAAACTTCCTCTCATCTTGAGATTAAATGCAATTTCCTATTTAAATGCAAACATACTGCCAGAGTACACTAGGTATTTTAATCTACACACAAAGAACTGGCAGGATAATCAGACTGACTATCTGAAAGATTCAGAAGAAAACAAGGGAAGTCTCTCAAAGAAGTATGTGTTCTACTTAAAAGATTCAAGGTATGTAGGATAACTTAATCCCCTCCCCCATATGAATAAATTAATCCATTACAAATGATTACTTTAATATTGGCTTATTTTGCTTGAATATACTGTCCTTAACTGAAAATTGTGCTTTTCAAAACAGACTGCTTGCCATATTCCCTAAGTATGTAGGCAATATTGTTTGCAGAACCAAGGAAACTGGAAGTAAGATTGAGGACCAATATGGTATCTTAAGTCACCTTTTGAGAAGAAACTCTGTTCTACTTCAGACTTAAAACTTGACTGAAGACTGAAACTATTTGACTGACCAAAGGCAGCAATCTCGTTTTTTGCAGCTGGTTTCGAAAAAAGGCAAGCTACTTGACAGTTGACTGGAAAGCATTACCATATGCAGTATTAAGCAGTACTCCAAGAAACAGTAACTGCCAAAAGATGCATACACAACTCAGAATCAACACTGACATCATGTACTTGCCATTGCAGCAACTATGTCCTCAGTCAACCAGAGCTGAACGACATTCTCCCACATCTGCAAACAGCAGAGCTGCACGGCAATCAGATGTGCAACTGCAGACCACACACGCCTAAAACTCACTGAGGAAGCAGCAATAGCCAGAGGAGCCATGGCTATGTGAATTTCAGAATAAGCTACTGCAGCTTCGCTACAAACACAAAGACTGCCTGGTGCATTTATTCCTGCAAGAGTCATTCCTCCCAGCTGCCCCGCAGAGTGTACAGTGTAACTGCTCTGGTTTTGTCATACATACTCACTAGTAAGATTTCCAATTAAACATCTGCAATCTGCAACACAGAACTGCTTTTCCATCACACTCCTCCAAGAAAGCCAACAAGACAGCATCAGTTACACTTGCAAATTCCGGGGGTTTTGGCATAAGGGACATGCAAGCTGTTCAAACTAGCAACTCTTGAAGAGAAGCAAGAATAAGAATGAATCATTTATTCTCATGCTTACAGAAATTTTGTGCAACAGAGAGAGAATCGAGTTTCACATATTCTCTGAGGAACTTTGTTCTGGGGTTAGATCAGTTTATTTTTGCAGTCTAAGACCAAAATGCACAAAATACCCATCAAAAAAAAAACCAAACCAACCCAAGTGAGTTTTAGGTGGGTAATACCCAACTGTGTTTGTATGGGAACTCTGGACACTACCTGATCATGGAAAGAAAGTACTGTCAACATATTCATGAAAGATGGAGAACTCCTCGACAGGTAAGAAAACATGCGGATGCATGCCACTGAAATTAATTGATTTTTAACAGCCCAGTGACTAAATTAAGAGTGCAGGATCCTTCTGCAATTAGTGAAGAGAAATAGGAACCTTCAAAGGTTGATCCATGAAGCCCCTAGTGATTTCCCAGGGTGACCCAAATATAGTGATGTAAAGTAGGGTTCAATTATGTACTTTGAGTCCCATGTCACTTATCCTTTCTTTCTGAACGAAGATTGATCCCTAGTATAGGTGTCATCAAGCAGAGATCATGAAGTGCCAGGCACGCACACAAAAAAAAGAGACTTTAAAGTGCTGCGCACATCAGGCAACACCTTCCGATTTCATCTTCATCGCTGCATTGCAACTTTGTCATTTATTCATCCAAGGTAGCTTAGCTACAACACCTTTAAAGAACAGGAAAGACAAACTCAGGCGTACATATACATATGCTCTACAGCATCTACAGCTGCAATGAGACCTTGGCTCAGAGCTCAACCTTAAAAGCAGTGATGTAGTTCAACTTACCACATTTTTGAAGTCATCCTCTGCTTCATCAAATTTTCCTTGCTTGAGCAGTAAGTGTCCTCTCTGTAATCTTGCCTGAAATGAAATACGGGATAATTTATTTTCACTTATAAATTGGAATTCAGCAAAGTATAAACATAAGCTTCAGTTTCCTTTAGCAGGAAAAAAAAAAAGTTTCATTTTACTACAGATAACGAGCTGAAACAGAGATCACAACACCCATTCTTTGTCTTCTCAATTTGACAATGTTCTTACGAGGACTCTTTGATGGTAAGGTATCACTCTGCACCAGAACTGTGGGACAAAAAGCAGCCACAGTTTTTATGAGCAGCTGCAACTCATGGAAAGAACTCATTTGAAGAGCTGCACAAAACAAAGCAAATGTTTACCTTACAACACTTTCCTGATTATAACTGCTTATAGATTTTAAGAAATCTGCAGAAATAATAAACAATTCCCACACTTAATTCTTCCACTAAACTTTCAGAATAATAGAAGCTATGTAAAAGGACAAGTTAATGACTTAGAAGATTTTGATTTATATCAGTATTTTCATACAACAATGAATTTAACATTTGCTCCTTCATTGTAAGGTATACAGGACATGCTGCTGCCCATGGAAAAGGGAGACAAGAGAATCAGATGGAGAGGACTCCAGCATCAGTCTCCAACTACTGAGACAGTCTCCGCATACAGTATGCAGAAGTGAGAAAGGGCTAAGTAAATCAGAACTTGCAACAATCCCATAGGAAGGCAGGGAGATTAGGACAGTTGTTGTGGAGAAGAGATGCCTCAAACAAATGCTGATTAAGACAGAAGAAAAACAGAGGCATCTGTGAGCTCTCTCTCCACCCCCTACCCCCCCCCCGGCAGAGAGCATAGCCTTGATGACTGAGAGAAGAATAACCACAAGTGACAGAAGGAAATTGTTTAGCAGAAATCCACGAGGAACATGAACTTAATAAAACTACTATTAATTGTTAGAATAACTGGCTAGGCTGTACTCAGCATAGTTGCAAATTCAAGCACATACATCACTGCTATTATTTTATCCTATTTAAAGCCTTTTGAGTGATAATGTATTTTCTATTTCTGTTTAGCAAAATCTGAAAAAATAACCTTCTTCGAAGCAGGGGTTTTTTTACGCTTGAACAATTTTCAATTCCAGTAATACTTACTGATGTGAAGTCCTGCTTTAATTCAACCACTCTGCTTAAATCACGAATTGCTGCTTTAGATTTGCCCATGGCTAAGTACACTGTGGCTCTTCTGTAATAAGCAATGTAGTTATCAGAGTCTCCCTCTGTAAGTGAACGAACAGTAATCAGAATACTATCTCAAAGCAACTGAAACTTTGGGTACAGCAAAACTGTAATGACTAAAAATATATTATCTGACTTTTAAGCCACTGGAAAAAATGGTACATATCAATAAAACATAACATTTGTAACATTATCCAAGCAGTATTTTCTATGCAGTTTAATTATTTAACAATAAAGATTACAGAAACACAGTAAATGCCAAATAATTAAGAGTACTGAAGGTGAAAGATGTACACATTTTTCAGCTTTGTACAGGAGAACAGCCAGTACGTACTAACGCTTTATCTCCAACTGCAGGCCTACATTTGAAAGCATGTTAATTCATCATTCTCCATCCCAGCCCCTGTCCATCATACAGGATGCAAGCAAATAATCCCAAAATGACCAGTATGTTAGTCCAATGTCGTCACAGACGTATAAACCCTTTACATCGTCCATTGAAATAACAGCAACTTCTTTCTTTAATACTGAAGTGGGCACCAACACCCCCTCTCAACGGCATACAAACGCATGTATATTATCAAAACCTGAAGGCTAACTTCAAGGCCCACACGTTCCATGTTATCTGCTGGTCAAACTTCCAAGATACAGCAATTTTAACACCCTCTAGGCTACCGCATGTATGTACACCCTTACAGGAGGCAAACATCAGTCTCTGAAACCAAGAAGAATTTTCTTGATATTCTTCTCTATGCAGTATTTCAAAGAAACATGTGACATTTACTGTGACCTCTCAAGGAACGGTATCTTAGACCACCTAAACAACCACATGCAGTAGAAGACAGGAAATTTTTTACTGTGCTATTAAAAAAAGAAAATCATCAATCCAGAATTTGTAGAGAACATCATCCGTATCTGAGGAACAAAACAAGTATTTCTCTTCCTCACCTTATTTGAGGTTAAAGTTGAACTTTAAAATAAATGGAACAAATAGCATTGCCAAAATCGTATGGTCAGTAACCGAGCTTCATAGCTGGCCACCTCCGTTACCAAAACACTAGTTCAGTTCTCACTGGAAAATGTATCTGCACTCTTCCTCTACAGTGCCTTGGCTGTGGAAATGCTAATGTCCAGCACTGAAATCTAATACTACTCCCATGCTGTATGCCACCTTTTATGTCAGCATTATTGACATCAAGTAAACTCAAATGTTACTGCCTTTAAAAAAAAGGAAGTATTAAGTCCTACTGCATACAACTAGATGGGTGGAGTAGGCACAAATCAATAGCTGAAATTAAGGAACTTTATTAATACACAAAGGATGAAAGACAGGAAAGAGCTAACCCAGAAAGCACGTTCCAGCACCAGATTATGATCTTTCTGACAATCAGAATACAGTTTTGCCTCAGTTCCCCAGTAACAGTAATGAACAGCAATTGACATTTACCCAGAGAGAAGGCATAAGCCGTCAACTTGACAGGATTGCAGAAAGAGTTGAAAATTTAACTGAAGAGAAAGAAAATGGACAGAAGCTTTCTTGTATTTTAGATGTTTGCAAAAAAAGAAAAATAGGCTGGCTGAGACAAGACAAAAAGATCTATTTACCTCACAGTCTACAATGATGCAGTACAGGCAACAAAGGATTAGAAAAATTCCTTCTCCCCTCATCTACACACACAGTAGGCAAATCATGCTTAAAATCTTTCCAAAAAGGCAAAATACAAAGAAGAAAGAGAAGTCTGATCAAAGTTTAGGCAATCAGGCTCAAATCAACATACAGCTAAGAATCCCATTAAGGTCACAACACCGCAGTTATACCAGCTGCTCGAGCACTGCTGGCAAAGCTGAGGGTTTCACCCTATCCAGGCACCTCACTGCTCATCCCACCTCACACCGCTGCCACTTTTGCACCACCACCAGCATTTGCACGGCAACAGACTGAACTGGACTTTTCACCAAATCCAAGTTAAAGCTTGCCAACCAATGATAAAGGAATAAACCACGTTGTAACACTAACCCTGCTCGGATCCCACGGGAATGCTTTGGCAGTGACACACAAGGCAAAAGGAGTAACAGACCACCTCTTGGTGGAATGAGGAGCTTCCATATCACAGAAAAAGAGGAAGTTCCCCCCTCCACTCCCTTTATATAAGGGAAGTTGATCTTAGAGAACTCACAGAAAATATCAGTAACTCAGAATCAGCAGATATTTCATTTACATATCACTATTAGACCAAGGCATAAATAGAAAAGTCTCTACAGTATGACTCATTAAGGTGTAACACTTTGGTATTATTCTTCTCACAGATAAAACGATGCACTTGTACACTTTATAACAAAGTCCAACAACGTAAAATAAAAAAAACCCATGCAATTGAGAAACTGTAGTGTTAGTGGACACTGCTCTTCACTGGTGCTGTCTGTCTCTACACTTCAATTAAAGGATCTTAACCAGCAAAGTTGCTTTAAAATTTATAGAAACAAACATTTAACTTCTCAGTTTGTTGAAAATGCAGAACACCAAAACAAGAACTCACTCACTAGTTGAGTATGAGAGAGGAACAGTTAATACACTCTTCAGTTAATATACTCTTCACTACCAGTTCAGTATCTCAAACTTGTAGCATCAGTTTCACTGAGGTTATCACCCACTTCAAGATTAAAAAAAAAAAAGGACTATTTTAAATGTTGAAATGGTTACAGTGCTGGAGAGAAGAAAGCACGGATAAACTCAACCTTTCAAAGACATACTTTGAAAAATCTCATAAAGATGAAACCTAATCTCGATGGGATTAGATACAGGGAATACCTCATCAAACGATACCACAGTCAATTATAATTGCTTTCACACAGCTAGCTTGCAGAGCAGCAGTGACGTAGTGTTCATGTATCATGTAGTTAATTTAACAGTTTCTTTTACCAAAACATAAATATTCTACTGCATCTCTGTTGGCTCCTGTCCAAACTGCTGCATAAAGGTGCCCCAACTTCTGTGACACATGGAATGCAATTTGCAAGAAAGCAGAACACTTAATGAAGCAAACAGTAGGACAAAAGAACCCACACCCAAAGGTATTTCAGTGCAAGAGTCACTTTCATGAGATACATACCTATAGCCGCATGAAAGTGAGACAAAGCATCTGCTAGCTGTCCAGCAGCCAATAACTTCTTTCCCATTTCAAGTTGTTTATCTACTTCTGCATTTATTCCACATTCAGCTCCTTAAAGAAAAACAAAAAGATCAAGGTTTTGAATGACCAGTTTGATTACACCAAATGCATATAGTGATAATACAATACATAAAACAGTTATTGATGTAGAGGCAGAAGTCAGATCTTCTCATACTAAAACAACTTGCAGCCTAGTAAACACATAGCGCATCTTCCCTGTCCCAAAAAGGATGTCAAAGTAAATCAACACTGTAAAGCACCGCATTCCAAGACGACACCAAATATGCATTTCTATGCCTGTCTATATAGTCAGTAACATACTTTTGCACATCAAGCTTTATACATCAACTATAAAAACAGTTTCACAACATTTCTGTATGGGCTTTCAACTTCAAAAGAATCTGGAAAAACACTTATAATGCACATACAGCAAATATAAAAAGACTTTAAGTTAAATTTCATGATGCTACTGATAACTTAGGACTCAACTGAGAACTGTTAGCTACCTCAGAGGTTGGCTTCTCATCTACTGCACTTTTGTCTCATCATTTCCAAGGCAAACTGTTTCCAGAGCACAAGTTTTGATATGAACGATTAAAATTCTCATTCCCTTTTCATTTAACCGGTAGTGTGGACATCTTACTAAACTGGTATGTTTTTTTGAAGCGCCAGTTTTAGTTTAAAGCTAATAAATTGCTGCTGCTCAACCAACAGGGAAAGACTGTTGTTGAGAAGTAGCTGAGTGCAAGTACATACTGTACATACATCAACTCAGGCACAGAGGTTTTTCATTAGTACTGCTTCCAACGTTCTTCAAATTAGGACAGAACTTCACTACAACTTACCAGCTTATGACTATTAAAACTTTCACACTATAAACAGTTTTCTTTCACTAAGAACATACCCTATGTATATATTTAAGCACAGTAATATATTAAAATCCTGAATAAATACATTACATTAGAAAACAATGAACTACAACTACTAGGAATCAATTTCTTTCACTCAGGTTTTGTATCGAGCTAATTCAGATAGGCGCTTGAATTAATCTTAAGTACAAAAATGCAGCAGCACTTTGAAGTCCTTTCTTAGAGTCTGAATAAAAATGTTACACTACCCAGACTGAACAAAAATACATCAAAAAAATCTCACACTGAAAGGTGATTAAACAACAAAGTATTTGTAATGAAAGAACAGTAATTTCTGATCACCAAGATTTTAGAACTAGGAGCTCTCACCACCTGGGATCTTAATTTAATTTTCCTTTCCTACTCCTTAATACAGTTCATAATTCTTTTAATTCCACATTGTAAGAAAATCATTGAGCTGTCTACACTAAAATGAACAAAATGCCCTCTGTATCCACTGGAAAAAGCTCCATCTACTAAAAGATTGATAATAATTCAGCAAAATGGATTCAAGGGCTTCAATTCAATAATTTGTTTCAGAACAATGACAGCAAACAAATTCCTTTTTTTAATTAATGGAAGTGACTTCATAAAATAAGCCCCAAATCTCCAGTCAGTATTTTTTTTGTTTGTTTAAATAGATGAAGTTAAAATAGTAACTACTTAACATGTAGTCAATGTGGGGATCTTATGAAACAATGCATTTTAAAATCCATTCTAGGTATGTATAGCTCTAATTAATTTACATTATATATTATTATATATATATACGCACAATATAAAATATACATAATATAAATAGTGCCATTGATAGTGGAGAAGTATTTATTGACAGTAATTTTTTCACACACAGTATTCTACTTCAAGGTAGCTTTTATGTGAATGTCCAATTTTCAGAAAAATGGACATTCTTCTTTGCCACTTTGCTGCTTCTTTAGCTTAAAGCTTTGATCACCAAGTAGTCCAATGTCCTCTAAAATGACAAAGCAAGCACTGGAGGGAAAAAAACAAACACCAACACAACAAGAAAACCAAAACAAAACTGGAAAACAAATGCACTACAAATTTCCCTGGCTTTGGAAGTATACTAGCAACAAATCAGGTATCAAACCACAAACAGACTGAAGTATTTAACATGAGCTAAAACAAACAAAAAATTCTTAAGCTTCATCCCTCCTGTCTCACCACACATACGAATATCTGAAATCTTTCAAAACTTGTCAGTTTGGAGTGATATCCTGGAAGTGGGCTGTAAATTACTCTTTGATGAACCTTCCATCCACCTAAACATGGCATTCAATTTTCAGAGTCTCAAGCATCTGAAGAAGCGTCCTTGTTTCACAATTAGGCACACCAGGATACCTCCAAGAATAGATTTTCCACAATAAGATGTACCTATACAATTCAGTGTCTTTCATACACATTATGTTCACTACAGTTTTACAGCTACATAATACTTCAGGCAGGAAAGCCATCTTTTTCAAGGAAAATACTTAAGATAATAAATAAAGGAAGTGAAAAAGGTGACCATTAATAGTAAACAGGTAAGTAATAAAAGCAGGAGCAACACGGATAAAGAAATAAGGCAAACTGTGGAGGACTATAGGTACCCTGCAGAACAAGGCTAATTACACTAGACATACATTAAACCTTGGCTCTGAAAGTTGCTGAACATCATGAACTGATGTAAGAATCTCCAGAAGCAGCCAGTGTAACCATGATGCAAAGTGACATTTACCTTAACTACTCAGGAACACTGTACGCTGACCTGATAGTTGGGCTGTTTGTTCATATAAATCTATTGCTTATTCATTTTCCGGCTGTAGGCAAACAATTGCTCTAAACAAACCACCCCACAGTAGACATCTGAAAACTGTTAACACAGGCACAGGAGTCTAAGGACTCAAACTCTCTGTAACCTATTTGGATGTCTATTCACTCTTTAGTCTGGGAACAACATAGGGACTCAAGTTCAGCCGGAGGAAAAAAACAAACCAACCCCACGGAGCAATTTCCAACAGATGGACAGTCATTACTGAGCTGGATATCAAGGGCCCAGCACTACAGCTGAAGTAGCTTTGTATGCTCCAGCAAGAAAATAAATTTATGCAAGAGGTATGCAAGCATACTGTTTATTTTTAAAACCTCCAAGTCTTTTAATTTTAATATTATTTCTAAAGGCTGCCTAATTGTTATCTGTTCACCAAGGACCTTAAACAACCACACACAAGAGCCCCAGCTGTCAAATCAAGTCAGATATTCCGGATAAATTCAGAGTCTGTAGTCCTGGCACTAATGCAAGAGGGGAAGAAGGAAAGAAAAAAAAAACCACCAAAACACAACAACAGAAAAACCAAAACCACCCAACCAAACCCAAACTACTCCCAGGTAAGAATTGGTACCAGCCCTGACAACTCAAAGGAAGTCACACAGAAGGCACGTGAAAGATAAGCAGGTGCAGCTAACCCGTTTTTCCAGTTAAATACACTCACTGCAAATAAATTATAACTTCCTCATAGGATTTTTGTTTTATTAGAATAACTAGTGCTAATATGTGGGTACCTAAGTATACAAACTTCAACTCTATCCTCATATAATCAGTCACATCCACAGTGTAAAAAGCTTAAGAAAAGCCTCCAACCTGAAAACAGTTTTAAGATTTTACATTTGCCTACACACTCCTCTTTATCCCCTGTAGAATTTCCACCTACTATTTTTTTTTTTTAAATCTTGATGCCAAGCTGGGTAACAGAACTATGAAAATAAACAGAATTAGTTCCAACTGTGTACCAGAAACAGAATTGTTTCAAAGACAAAAAAGAAACATGCATGTTGCTAATCTTAATTACAATGATCTAAACTTTTTTTTTTTTTAACACATAAAAGAGAGCTTGATGATTGTCTTGTCATGTGAGTGCGACATCCTGCTTTTGGGGTGTTTTTGGATCAGAATGACCCCGTGTTTAGCATAACAAGTCTTAAGTTTGCTGTTATTTTTAAACAGGTTTGGGCTTTGTTTTGGCTTTGTTTTTATGTGTGTTTGCAAGTATGTTTTTCAATGACAAGACTGAACAAAGCAAGAAGTGGACGAGCAACCACAGTTTCAGGAGCAATAAGAAAAGGCTCACAAGGAGCCTCAGAACATCCAGTTGAGCCATGTGTACCTTCCACCCATCAAGTTTTTACACCCTCCGTTTGCAAAGAAAGTTGGTAAATATAGCTAAGAGTGGCAAACCAAAAAGCCACCCACACCTCCCCAAGTATCCTTTGCTATTTGAGGGGAAAAAAAAAAAAACCAGAACCTCCCAAACTCAGGACAGAAACATAGGGTGTGGGGGATAGGGGCGAGAGAAACACTTAAGGCTAGCGGTCTGACAATAACAAACCGAGCTCTGTATACTCAAAGCCCATATCATCTTCCCCTTATTACATTTCTGTTCTTTTACTACCAGGAAGGAGAGGGGGAAGAGGAACAATACTCCTCTACCCTCTCAGTTGCCTCTTTTTGTTGCAGTTAGCGTGGACAGACAGCCATAAAGGATGAATCTTCCCAAGAGATGATTTGTGTCAAATGGGAGCTTATTCAGCGCAAGTCGGGGTATTTGAAGAGGAGGAATTCGGGAAACACAACAGTAAGGGCTGAACTGCAACCTGCCACATCACCAAGTATTCAAAAACCTTTTTACTGAACTCGTTTACCAGCCAGATATAAATTAGTACTCATAGATATCAACTGTAAGATACAAAGTTAATACAAGCCACTGTTCCACTGAGTCATGAATCAGATGGCACAAGGTAGACTTCTATTATCAAGACAGCAAGATGCAAATTTAAATGTGAATACAAACACCCTTGAGTTCAAAGACTAGTAATATCGGGGAAAAAAAAACAAACCCAGATACTTAATGTAATCCCCCTAAATTCCCTAACTACATACTCTGGAACATTAACTCATGAACTAAAACATTAGTAAGTTCAGTAAGTAAGATCCAGAACCATCACTTCTCAGTCTGTTACTGTACTGTACATCTTTATTAATTGAAGTTAAGAAAATATATCCCAAATTACGAAATGTGGCTTTGTACACACAGCCATTAAACCATATACTTGAAATAGGTTGGCAAATCCAAACAAAAAATCCTCAGCAGGAACATCACTGCCACAATCTTAGGGAAAAAGTAGTATACTTTGACCACAATTGTTATTTTTCCTCTAACACTACCAGAATACACATCCCAAAAAGGAGTTCAACACCACAGTATGTAGCCTTATACTACAGAGCATCTTTGCCACAGTATGTTCCCGCTGCCACTCGGCCCGCTGAAGTATTCATTAGTTCAGCACATCAACTGAATTTCTAATGTCAAGCCCGGGTCAGTCTTAAGTCTACGGGACTTATTCTGACTATTGACAGCTTCAGTTCCACTTCAGTCTGCCACTGCCAGTTAAACAACGTTCCTCTGACTACGTGCACAATTGTACAACCAAGTTATAAATTTAACAGAAGCTTGTGAATAAAAGTTTGGCCATACAGGTGTTGCTGACAGTGTACTCTGAAAGTAAACAGGCCACACGAAGGGCAGATAAACTTCTCTGCTGAACTTCAAATACTAGTGGTGAGAGGAAAAAAAATAAACAAACCAAAATCCACAACAAAAAAACATAAACGAATACAACACAACTGACGAAAGCGTCAGTGAACATGTAGGTCTGGCACTAATAAAGGCTGCGGCAAAGGAAGACCACTGAAAAAAAGCCTTTGAACTTGGCAACTGCACAAAACTCATAGAGAAGTGAGAAATTCAAGGCCAGTACGGACCTGGCCAATGCTGTCACACAGTTGCACTCGAGGACACGACGATATTTCCAAGCCCTCACAGTAGCTGGCACCCTATCAGCAGGCCACGGAAAACGAAGCGCACATCAAGCCACCTTAAACAGCACCGCCAGAATTCAGATAAAAACAAACAGGTTACGAGCAGCGTAACATTACACACCCTCCGCAACAGCCCTGATGAGGTGGCAGTCCTCTACCTCCTTCTTCCTCACACCCGTTCCAGAAATACTCTCCCCCGCCCCCCCCTCCCCGGGACGTCCACCGGGGGCGGCCCCCGGCCCCCCCCCCCCCCGGCCCGGCCAGCCCAGCCCCTCGCAGCGCCTGCCTCAGGCCCTCCGGCTCCCTGCGGGCAGGCCGCAGCCCCGCCGGCTCCGCTTCGCTTCTCCACCGGCACCTCGGCCCGGCTATGCCGGCTGCCCCACAGCCCGGGCGGACACCCGAACACCCCCAACCGGCGCGACCGCCGCCCAGAGCCCGGAAGGAGGGAGGGCGACCGGCTACCAGCTCCCCCCGCCCCGGCCAAGCACCGCTGCGGGCCCAGCAGCAGCCCCGCCTCAGGCTCGCTTTCCCCACGCCGGGGAAGCGGCAGCCGCCCCTACCGCCACACGCACCCCGGGCCAGGCCGGGCCGCAGCTCGCCCGCGCCCCCTCCCAAACCGCCGGCAGCAAGGCGTCGTCCTTCCCCCGGCCCTCGCTCACCCTGGTACTGCAGGTCGAAAAGCACGAGCAGGAAGGGCAGCGCGGAGCCCAGGCGGCCGGCGGAGGCCGCGGGAGACACCATCTCCGCCGCCCCCGTCCGCGACGCCCGCGGCGACAGCCCGGGCCGAGGGCTCCAACTTCTCCGGGGTGGGTCGTGGGCGCCTCTGATTGGCCGCGCCCGCCCGCCCGCCCCTCGGCCGAACGTGGACGGGGAGTCAGGCTGCACGTCCGCTGCCGCCGCTGAGCCTGCGCGAAAGGAAGGGGGTTCTCCCGCCCCCTCCCCGCGCATGCGCAGGAAGGCGGAGCGACGGCGGCGCGCACGGCGGGGTGCCCTCACAGGAGATGGCGGCGGGTCAGACCGCCAGCGGGAAGAGTAAGCCCGGAGGGTGCCCGTCTGCCTCTGTATTTTTATCTCGTGTCTTTTCACCCACCCCCTCCTACCGCAGCCAGGCTTCTCCTGGGGTGAGGAGGGCTTTGTTCCAGGCCCGGGTTTAGCCCGCCGGAGGGTGCTCTGCAGGTGCTGGCAGGCCTGGAGAAGGAGGCGGGCTGCTTGGCCCCGGCCAACCGGGGAGTGAAACGGCTGGCGTCGGGGCTAATGGAATGAGTTTAACACTTGTCAATATAAAGGGCCACCTTTTGGGGTGCGATGGTTGTCGTTATCCTTCATTGTCCAAAGACGGTATCTCTGGACTGCTCCTGGTAGAAAAATCGGGCAGTAAGTCACAAGTAGATTGATCCTGGTTCTTTATTGCTGTGGCTGACCTAGCCATAGAGCAGAGGAAGGCAAGTCAGTTTTAAAACTCCACTTGGCTGTCCCTGGGGGACAATCCTGTTCTCCCCTGAGGCAGAGCAACAAAGCCAAGATAGTCAGCATGGCCCTAACTGTATGTTGACCTCCAGGCATGCCAAAAAAGTATTAGGGAATTTACCAGACTGCAGAAAAATCAGTATTTTCATGCTAGAAGTTTGTATCGTATTGGTTCTGTAAATGGAAAGCAAAGCCTGTGTCAGATAGCCTGCAATCTAACACATTTTTGGAGACCTCTTTTTCACTAAGGAAAATGTATTTTCAGTTACCACAGAAAAACTGATCTTGTATCTGCCTAGTTGTTCACAGTTTCAAATTACCTGCTTTGCGTTGTTGGATAAACAATTCATATTAGGGGCATGTTGTATGTTCTACCCCACCAATGTAAAAAAAATTTAAAAACCTTGTTCCCAGGCGAAATCTGCCGAGAAAGTAACAAACTTGAGGCTTGAAGTCTGATTTGGCAACCACAGGGATTTTTCATTCCTTAGGTACTGTCACGTTACCCTTCTCACCTCAGATAATATAATTTACAAGCTTTTCTTGAAAGATCAGACTGAAAAAGGAAAAGAAAGTTATCCCTCTTCAACGTTTCATTTGGAAGATGATGCTTCAAAGGGATCACCTTGAAATCTGACCTGCAGAAGATATTCAGAAATAAGAACTTGAAATAATATAAGAAGTGATAGATGTGAAATGAATAATTGATAACATTCTAAAAGTGTCAGCATGAGGAAGAACATGACAACTCTAGCACTATGGATAAGACAAAATATGAAAGCCTAAAACTGAACTGAGCAGAATGCGATCACTGTTAAAGTAAATTAATTCCTTTGATTTTACCCAAGCAAAAAAGTATTAGACCAAAGCCGGATAAAATGAATATGAAAGGGAATTTACACCTCCAACCCTCTAAGATAACTGAAAATAATGGCCTGTTAATAACAAGATTAGGAGAAAACAATCTGAAGAAAACTCGGTACCTCATACTGGAATACGAAGCATAAAGATTCGAGCATCAAGTCCCTTAAAGCAAGATGTAAAGTAGTATGATTAGAGCATCAAGTATCATTTTGAGCAGATGTTTGACAAGCCTTTGATCCTTGATCTTGGCCCTGAAATACTGAGCCAAGGTCAGTATTTCAGGCTGACACAGTAATCTAACAGTATGTAATGCCAACACTACAAAATGATCTGCTCAAGGAGAAAGCATTTATCATTATCACTCTGTGCTAGAAATGCCACCAGGTACACAGAATTACACAGTAATTCTTGAAAGAGACCATAAGCCGTGAAGGACCGTTCTTCATTATCATAGATGCCCAAACTTAATGTAATTTAGATACTAAGTATAAACCTGGGAGAAAAAAGTTCTTTAACACATATTCCCTTGTGCAATTTCAGAAGCAGACAAGATGCAGAAGAGGAAAAAGACTTGAAAAAACATGAGTTGGACTCAATGATCTTAAAGGTCTTTTCCAACCTGTATTATTCTATGATTCTATTATGACATGCCAACATTATATTTTGGAATTCGAAAAATAGCAAAGCAGTACAGCTGTAATGCAAAAGTCTTTCAAAGGGATTAATCAAAATTAGACTGGTATCAGAAACAAGTTTCTTCAGCAGTCTTGAGTTTTGGAGTGAAAGAGTGGATGGCAAAGACTACAGTAACGCTGAAATTGGTCAAAAGACAGCCAAAGAATTTTCTCCTAGTTACTGCTGGTAATATATATAGTAACAGCAGATGGCAGCAATTAGCAAGGAATGACTCTTGAAGCTAATCATTGCTTCTGATGGGGACGGTGAACTGCATATGGTGTCATATGGTGGAGATAGTTAAATCTGTAGTTTCTATTTATTAACTGAGAAACCTTCTCAGACATAATACAGTAAGAAGTCTGGATTAGACGTGACAACAGACAGGGTCCTGGAAGGACCCTGGTATGCTTGGCAATATGTTTTAATTAACAATCTCGATTCCAAAACCGCCCAAATAAAAGTTTCCCGATACAGGAAAAGAAGCAATATAGCAGACTATTAAATTGCACGCACAGTCTAGTATGAAAATAAAGGAGGAGGCATGAGAGGATGATAACACAGAGATAACTATTCTCAGGGCTTCTTGTAAGAGGTTTCTCAGACCTTAGACCTTGTTTTTATTCTCGCCCATGTATATCCCTATCAGAAACTTAGCTGTGTTGCAGCTAAATGAAATAGTAGTGTACATCTGGTTAACATGGGATTATTGTTTATGTGTTGTGGACACATATTTAGCTAACAGTCGCAAGAGCGTTCCAGATGCCTTTAGAAGGCCTTGAACAGGGTAAACAAGAAGACAAAAAAAGAAAGTTACCAATTAGAAGAACACAGGTACACATTCCACGATAAAGGGAACTTGGCACAAACAACCTCAATTCGGCAGTTTATCTTGACCAATTAGATTGAGACAAGTTTCGCATGTTTTAGTTGATATAACCAATTATGTCTTATGTTTATGCGCGTGTACAGAGTTAGTATAACCAATTATGCCTTATGTTTATGCGCGTGTACAGAGTTAGTATAACCAATTATGTCTTATGTTTATGCGCGTGGACACTATATGCTTGCATGCGGCAACCAATCAGAGCTTTTAAGGAACTTAGAGAATTGTATAAGAATGATCTGCTATGCTCAATAAACTGGCGACTTTGATCATCATATTGGTGTGCTGTCGTCTGTCCCTGCATGGAATTTCTCTGCATTTATGTAGCCACATCTTTTGGTAATTTCACATTTGGATTGGTGTTCCTAGGAGAGGACTTCAGGGAAATGCCTTTTTCTGGGCTCCTTTTGCAGTAAATGGAAGCAGAAAGGCTCCTACAACCTGCATTTCAGCACGAGAACTTAATTTACATGCTCTAAACTTGCACTAGGAAAAGCTGATCTTCGTCCATAGACTTGAAAGGGAGTGTGAGGGACCAGCCTTGTTTAGGGCAAGGCTAGCCTCTGTCCCCTCCGTATAGTCCCAACAAAATTCTGCATGTACGTCTTTGTCATATCTGTGATGGGAGAAGTACATTTCTGGTGTGGAATTATTTATCCCTCTGTGCTATGACCTTGTGTGTAGATGCTATATGAAAATACTAACTACTACCTGCTATTCATACTGCTATAAATATGCTTTACATAGCCCATTTGGTCTTATTTATTTATTTTAAGCATCTTGTAATACAGGTCCTTGAGTCTGCTGTATTCACTAAGCTATATCACTAGTTAATTTATCAATGGGGCTGTGTTATATGTAGGACAGAAGTTGGAAAAGGGAAATTGGACATCAGTGTTTCCTTACACTTAAATTTATTTTAATCAGGGGAATTATACTATGTCTGCAACTTTTCTCACTAGCCATGGTAGCAACAACAAACTCCAAACATCTCAAAACGCATCCACTATCTCCTGCCTAACTTAACCTTCTGGTATAATGAAGTGTCAAACAGGGAAGGGGATATTAGGAACCCCATTTTATGTTTTACCTTGACATTTTAGTGTCCGAATTAGAGTTCGCCAGGTAGCAGATACTTTGGGGGGCGGGGGGGGAGTGTGAATCAGTCCCAATTAGAGTTAGCTGAGTAGCAGATACTTTGGGGGGGGTGTTGTTTGAATCAGAAAAGGTCTAGAAATAATTCAAATTAAAACCTAATTTCAATTTGGAACAATGCAATGCAAACAGTACTTTTTCAAGTATTTTGATTTAAGATAAAAACTCAGTTCTGTTGATTTTGGGATAGGGAAGTCTTGACAGAAATCGAATATTTCATTTATTATGAAAACACACCCCTTTTAAAACATTTATTTTTTTAAGGCATAGAACATTTTTAAATTAAAATGCTGCTCTGAAATTAAAGTAAAAAACTTTGCTTCAAACATTAAAATATTGTTCTATTTCTGAAACAAAGCATTGTTTTGAAAATATATGGAAAATTTTAACATTAATGAACTCTCCTCTTTTTTCGATTGAAGCAATTCATTAAATTCAGCCTGTTTTCACAACTAGTTTTGATTTCCCTGAAGCTGTTTTTGGTTTACCTATCATTTATCACAATTTTTTTTCTCAGCTCAACTCTGAGTTTCAAACCTACATGATAACTCCAAGGTGTTTGTTTCTCTGGAGCGTCTCTTTGATTTTAAAAAATGTGGAAAATATCATTGACAAAGTATTGTGCCATCACTGGAGGTGTTCATTCCTATCTTATGTTGTGCCAAAACACCAAGGTCAGCGGATTTCACACTTCAAAGAATTTTGACTACGAAGTTAAAGTGTGCATGTGTGCAACCTTACCTCTGCCTGCTCTAGCAGACACCTCCATACTCTTCTTTCGTAAGTAGGAGTTTCCCGTGTCTCTTAAGCAATTATTCAAGACATTTGGCAAAAGTACCCCTCATGCACATTTTTACAAGCATGTAAGCCATAGCCATGTGATGCCATCTAGCATCCTCTTTTACGCACCCACCTCTGAATCAACAGTCTTGATTTATCCTCCAAGTGCTAACAGTCCAAAAAGGTGATAAAATTCGCCTTGCTGATGCAGCAGTGATGGCCTGAGGAAATGAGGCATCCTGCATCTCTCTTATGACCAGATATCCAGAGGCCAAGCAGAAGAGATCATCTATATACATTGCCCTTCCTCACATTCACAGGTTTGCTCCAGCTAATCCTTTTTGCCATTCAGTACATCAATCTGCAGACAAGTGCAGCCTAAGGAAGAGCTTGTGTACATCCTGCAGAGTGGCTGGTATGTTGATTAACTCTTCATTTCCTGGTTTTCAGAAATTAGAGGTTTGCTGCATCCAGGACTCTGAAAAGTCCTGAAGGGGCACAAAGTCCTAAGGCATGTGCTTAAATTTTGACTATCAGGATTGACAACATCTGAAAAAAAAGGAAAGGGGAAAGAGATTGCCCTTGTATGCTTTATGACTTGAGTTCTGATAGATGGTGGTTCATTTTTCTTTTTCATACAGTTTATTTCCTTCCCACAAAAATGATTGTGTCCCAGTCAGTGTAAAACTGCAATGTAGTTGCTAGAAAAAGAACAAATATCTAATGTATGCCATTAAAAATTCACCCAGAAGTTGCTAAGTATTAAAAACTAAGTCCTTGATTCAGTTTCAATGTTAGTGACCTTCCTATTGCTTCAACAGTATCAATGGTTTCTAAATACAAAAAAGTTAAATACCACACATCAGACAATGGACAGTGGATGTTTTTCTGAGTGCAAACCTGAGCTTGGCTGAGTGGAGCTCACTGGGTGAACCCGGTGGGTTGGAAGAGGGTATCTACCCTGCCCGGAGCTGCAGACCGCCTGGAAGCAGTGCAAACATGATTCCTGTTTCAGCGCTGCATCTCAAGCTCAATGACAGGGCTCTGGGGTGTGCTGCCTGCTGAGTTACGGCAGACAGTGAGCCAGGCTGAGGCTGACATCACTTGAGTTGCTCCGCTGAGTATCCACAGAGGCTCCCGGTCAAACTCTGCTCGGCAAAGGAATGGCCGCAGCCACGGGGAATCACAGTCGTCCTGGCTGAGGTCCTGCCTGCAGCCTTCACTCTCCTCATCACACAGAGGTACATAGTGCGTGTCCTGAGACTTGGCCATGTGAAAATTACGACAGGTCAAGAAAGGGGTTTGAATGGTCAAGAAAGTAACCCCATGCTAAAACTATGGTAACTGTAATTACCTTATTGTTCACGTACTGGGAAAGAAGTTAACAGGAAGGCAAAAAGTCTTCAGAAATGAGACAGAAATTTCAGGTTACATTCACCCAAGAAGTGAAGAAGCTTCATGATGCTGTTCTTGGAATATGACTTGGGTGTTGACCACAAATAAGACAGACAGGACGCTATTACAATATCTATGTGTAAAGTAGATGAAACTCACAATCAGTGAGTTTACAGACATGTCTTTAGAGTTAAGTTGAATTCCCTTCATGTTTAGGAGAAAGGAAGATAAATGAATTGTGTGGCCATCTCAGTAAAATCCCGCTAGACTCGTTATGTGAAGATAAACCTTTAAGAGAAACTGTTTTATTTGAAGAAAAGAAGATTTTGTTGGAGAAGACTCTGAAGTACCCAAACTTGAAAATTAAATTTGTTAAACTACATGGGGCAGTGTCTTTTCAAACTGCTTAATAGCAGCTAGTGGTGTGTGTTGGAATGAAGGAAGTGGCACGGAGGAGACAGGAGAGTGGCTCCTCCTACCTTTCCTTTCTTTTTAATGTTTTGTTTTCCTGTGACAAAAATATATATTTAAATAATTTCCTCAGGTAAACTAAACAATGGAAAGATTGAACAAGTGGAAGTATTATAGGCATTAATACTGAAAAATGTGCAGTGGAGGGAGTTGGCAGGAAGGAAAAGATTAAATAAGCTGAGAATCTGGCTAGACTTATTATTATACCTGTACCATGCTACTCAAGGCATCTTTCCACCAGAGTGAATGATTACTGGTATGCGTCCCTCTGAGAGCGCTGTAGGAGAAAGATTACTGAAGAGTCTATTTCTCAGTTCCCAAGAGAGTTTTTCCACTGCCCTCTCAAATTAAAACACCTTGCAGGACATGTATGGCGTCCTCCACCATTCCACAAAACACACAGGTAATTTTTTCACTGAACGCACTGCATCAGGGCCCCGAGAGCATCGCCCAGCCTGGCTGTCCCTGCCCAGCCGCCCCCCACCTTGCCCAGGGCCCGGGACCCCATGTCATCTCCCCTGGGGTCCTCAGCCCCTGCCCTGGCTGTGGGGCCCTGCCCTGCTGCCCCATGGGGAGCAGCCGGCCCACGCTGTGCCCTGACACCTTCCACAGCTACCCAGGACATTTCCCAAATAGCCATGGCCAAGATGCCATCATATTTCACCCCACCATCAGAATAATCTCTCCTTTTTCTGTTCTTCAGTTGCAGGTACCCTCTATAAGCCTCACAAATACCTTGCTCCAACCAATATCCTAGGTTTGCTTCTTGCACTTTAACTTGCCTTCCTCATCCCATCTTAATTCTTCCTTAGCTCTTCTCACCAGCTTTCCATAAAAATCTTTCTACTTCCTAGAAACCTCAGTTCTTCCCTACTCCTTTTTCCTGAATTCTACCAAAACCCCCCCTATTCATCGTTGCACTGTGTCAACAGAACATGGAAAATCCTCCTAGAACGGATCATAGTTTCATAGTAGTTTCATAAAACTGTCATGCACACAAACTACCTCTAGAGGACTCTGTTAATTGCAAGTCCTCTAAGTAGAGGACTCAAGTAGTAAGGTAGACTTAACATATTTGATAAACTTGGACCACAAACTGGGAATGATCTTTATTTAAACCATTCCCTGCAGTAGGCTGCCATGAGGAAAATAATGTGTTAGTGTACAATAATGAGACGTACAGACTAGAATAGGAAAAGTGTGTAAAATTTGAAGTGTGACTGGGTAGAAGAAGCTGGGAATAAAAAAATACAAGGGGAAGAAAAGACTTTGAGTTAGGACTCTAGAAAGTCTTAAGTGCCTCAGTGCAAATTTAGATTCCTAAAATTCCCATTCAGCTATCGTCTATTACTGTAAAAAAAAAAAGGTCAGTAGCTAACCGGAGAATTTAGTATCCCACTCTCTCCTAGGCACCTAAAGAAAAAAAGACACCACCTTGTCTGAAAACACCCAAAGCACCATGTCTTCAAGAAATGAGCTGCTGAGAGTCTTTTTCATTGTGTGCAAGGTGGGCATACCTTAAGCTAGTTCACCAGAAGAGCATGTCCCACACGTTCTCACAGTACGTCTGTTAAATGTGACGATTACTGAACTTCAGAAGGCGGCCAATGGAGAAAGTTTACCATCTCTCAAGGCAGCAATTCAGAAGGTACATCACCTGCATGGCTGGGTATCAGCTGAAACCTTCTAGGCAGATGTAGGTGCGCGTTGGATTTATGGTGGTTGCACACCACTGCCTGTTTATACACGGACAGTAATCACCTGTCTGCTTCAGCCAGACTGCGGGCTGTCCTAACCCTCCTGCATCAAGTCATGCTGATGGGGAACAGCTAAAATGCTCTTGGTCCTCTCCTAGTAAATGCATGCATGTTTTAGGAAAGTACTTTTGTCTCCAAGCTATATGATATAAGGTGAGGAAGGAGGAACCAGGTACCAATGTGGGTTAACGAATACCTGCTGTTGCCAAGTGAGGCTTGCAGCAAGTAATTAAAGATTAATTGAGCTCTGGAAGGAAGTAAGAGGGAAAGAACGAGACACTGTCTAGCAGACAGGGTGATGTCCCCACCCTCACAGAATAGAAAACTTGGTTCTAGCTCTTGTTCCAAGAGCTGCATGTGTATTTTATATTAAACAGGTAAGTGACCAAGATCCAAGTGTTTCTGCACACTCCATACACATCTCCCCTCATCAACTGATGAGAATCTCCAACATTTTCTCACCCAGTTAGCATTTACTTTGATATAAAAACCAGCTTCAGCAAGAGATCCTTTGAAGGCATGCTGAACAGACTATGTTAGGGCATTTGAAGAAGGGCATGGGGTATAAAACTTCTTGGGCACAGAAGGGACTGCACTTCCACATCTTGCTTTCTGAGTGCTCCAACTATTCACATAATGTGCTCATCAACTTGTTTTGCCTATTTGCCTCTAGGCCTGACCCAAAGAGGCTGTGACTGTCACATTGCTAGTTTTAAAAGTCTTCTCTTCATCATCAGTGTTAATTAAGGTTTACCACACTAAAGCCTTGATATCTCCATCTGCCTCTGGCAATGCCTGCTTTAGCAATTAGTGCAGCCCAACAGGAGCAGATCTGCAGAAACAGAAGTCAGTACTGAGGGCCTGACATCCACATTTTACACATGTTCAGGTTTTCCTTCAGACTAGCTCTAGCCTGATCCTATGGACTGAACGCCCATTAGTGACTGGAGCACACTGAGGTACCCTTAAGACATTAAAAACTGGATTTACGTATTGATTACTTATTTTTTTTAAATCTGATGTACGCAGCATGTATGCCCACATCAAAACTGTTGCAACAGAATTTCGTGGTTCGGGAAGGAAAGTTGGCATCTTGGTAAGCCTCTGAACATGCATGTTGAGAGCCAGAAGTTTTCCAGAGCTTATTGCCTGTGTACTTTGGAAAAAAAATGGTGTCTCCCTACTGAATGGAACTCCTAAATGAAGATTAGGTGTTGTAATATGCAACGGTCATCTCCTCCACAGAATTTGCTGGCATGTTTTATATCAAACACAAACTATTTGAAATTTTCCTCCTTGCCACAAAGACTGCACAGCATTTATTTTGGAAAAAACACAGTTCAAAACCTTGCAGGGAAGAGGAAGAAAATCAGGAGGATCTGATGTAATCTGTAGCCATTGCACTGATTCCACCGGCACGATAGGATGCGTTTTTTCATTGAACCCAATCTCTTCGCGTAAGGTACCTTCAGGAAAGCATACTCCCGCCTTGGTTCTCACTGGAATTCGGTGTCCTCTTGTTTTGGCACACTTCAGGACACCACTCATGAAAGAGCCACCCCCCGGCCCCCCTCATGGGAGTTCACGTTCCACTCGCTGCAGCCCCCCGAGGTCCCCCGGCAGGGACTCCGCTGAGGAGGACGCTGCTTCGCAATTTTAAATGCATCGCCTTCGGCGACTGCGTGGCAAAAAGTGCCTTTAATTTCAAAAGGCAATCTTTCAAAAGCTTCTTGTAACTTCCCTTATATTTTAAAGAAAAAAAAAAAGAAAAAAAAAGGCTGCTTCTGGTCAGAGGGGGTCGGGACGCCGCTCCTGGGCGAGGACCAAGACAAAGGACATCCCGCCTGGGCATAAACATCAGCCGAGAGCCGGGGAGCGGCCCCCGACTCATCCTCCGCGGCCTGGGGGCGGCGGGAGGCGCAGGGGAATGGGGACGGGGGAGGCGAGGAGGAGGAGGAGGGAGGGGACCTTCCTCCCTCTGCGGCACGCACCAGTAACCGCCCGGGTCGGGGGCGGGAGCGGCCGCAGCCCCGCCACCCTCTCCGCGCCCGGCGGCGGGGAACCGCGCTCCGCGGAGCTCCGGCTTGCACTCCCCCCCCCCCCCCTTGCCGTCGCGGAGCAGCAGGCTGAGGTGAGCGGAGGGTCTCCCCCCTTCTCCCGCCCGCCGCGGGGCCGGGCAGCCGTTGGGGCGCCGGAGGGTGAGGAGAGGGGAGCGGGCGGCGGGGCCTCTCCTCAGGGAAAGGCGGGAGGGAGCGGGGAGGGAGGCCGCTCTCCGGAGCGGAGCCGGAGGTTTTGGCTGGGAGATGGAGCCCGGCTTAGGGCCTCCCGCAGGCCCGGCCCTGCTCGGCCGGCTGCAGCGGCACCCCGCCGAGCGCCCCGCCGCCGGGCCCGGGCCTGTCTTGCGGGCACAGCCGGGGTGAAAGGCCGCTTTTCCTCCGTGCCGCCCACCCCGGTGGGAAGGGGTGTCCGGGGCAGCAGGCCGCCGCCGCCGCCCGCGACCCTCCAGTTACGGCGGTGCCATCCCTAACCGAGAGGGCCCCGCGGGTGGATGGCAGCCCTAACTTCGGCGTGGGCACAGCTCCGTACTCCGAGGATGGAGTAAATCTGAGAGAACGAAGGGAGAAAAGTGATCAAAAAGGGCCGTCTCAGCCCGTACGTGCTCTTTCTGCCTCCGGTGAGATACCTGGGTGGCTTGTGGTCTCCCCTCAGTTTCACGATGCACCACTGCGAGGTCCCATTCAGTTGAAGCAGCATGAGACTCTGTATGGATATTCCTGACTAAACATATTGGTCGAGGAGAGTAAGTGTATGCAGGGGTTTGGTTTAACTTTTTTGGCTTTAAATATCAGGGTTTTTTATTAAACCCGTGCATCTGTGAGTTAAAGACCCTTATTGCATGTGTGCTTTTTCAGGCTCCTTTTGCTCGACACACAGATCGGTAGTTTACAAAATTCATGTGCTTTCTATGTAAAGAAGTTTCTCCTGTATCAAATGGATAAGCATGTGTTAGGCTTAGATCTTTGGGAGACAGATTTCATTATGTACAACTTAACAGTTCCTTTGACTAGGAAAAATATCCAAATAAAAGTTTTCAAGGTGTTTTAAGGAATTCAAGGCATGAACATTTTGGACAGTAGTCAGTATTTGAGCATTTTTTAAAAATCTAAGTCCTTGCAAATAAAACTGTACTTATACACTGTAAATGGAAGTAACTCTGCAGTATATTAGAAATAGCTCTAAAGGAGATAGCAGTATATTTTCTTACTACTTGAGGAGTCAGAACAGTACAAAGTTCAGTGGTAAACCAGGCAGATCTATATTTAATATATATCAAAAATGTTAAAATACATTTCTTTGAAGGCAGCACTTGCTGGAGGCCCTGTTCGTGAAAAGTGAGGTGGCAAAATGTCATCCTTGCAGGAGACGACTGCAATGTTACAAACACCCCACAGTATCTTTCTAAATTAAAAAAATGTGGCAAGTGATGGAAGAATCTGGGGCAAGATGTAGTATTGCTGTAACGTGTGGCCAGTAAGTTTAAGGTTAAAGATCCAAAAAGCAAGTTGTAGTGCCAAGTATTTTGGAAGATTGCCTTCCAGGGTGGCTCGAGCCAACAGGCAGGAGGGCTCACTGTCCTGTGTTCATGTTTTTAACTTCTCTGTTGAAGCTTCCAACACATTGAAATTAATTTTGTAGATCAGTGAAACCTTGTGCTGGGCCTAGATACGTTCTTCGAAAGGTTGATTTTCAACCTTTTTACGGAAGTAGGGAAGACAGAAGGGTGTAACTTTCCCATATGTGGATAAAGTAAGGGAGAAGTTGTGGTTCTCTGTGGGTGTGAAAAGACAGGAATTTCCTCCAGCTTTCCCTTTGTGCGGGAGTAGATGCGGGTGTGGAGAACGGGAGAGGCTGGTAAGAGTTGGACCCTGGGTTGCTGAAGTGAGTGATGTGAGACTGATCTGGGTCTCTCTGACACTGTCTGGGGTAGGGGTTTGGTAGCTGAGGGCTGGAGGAAGTGCTTGGGTCTGTGCTGTGAAGCAGAGGTGTGTCCCACGGTCATGATTTTGGGGTGCACGCTGAGTGTGCTAACTGCAGGAAGACACCTCTGCTGTGGCTGTTCAGTGCCAGACCCCCATTTCTCCCTGTCAGAGGTCCATCTTTTTGGAGTGTGAGTCTGCTATGTGCCACAATTTAAGAAGGATGTTGAGGTACTCGAATGTGTCCAGAGGAGGACAACAAAGCTGGTGACAGGGCTGGAAGGAATGTCCTGTGAGGAGCGGCTAAGGACTTTGGGCTTGTCTAGTTTGGAGAAGAGGAGGCTGAGGGGCGACCTCATTGCTCTCTGCAGCTTCCTGAGGAGGGGACGTGGAGAGGGAGGTGCTGAGCTCTTCTCCCTGGTACCCAGTGATAGGACACATGGGAATGGTTCACAGCTGCTCCAGGGGAGGTCTAGACTGGGCATGAAGAAGCATTTCTTTACTGAGAGGGTGGTCAAATACTGGAACAGGCTTCCTGGAGAGGTGGTCGATGCCCCAAGCCTGTCAGTGTTTAGGAGGCATTTGGACAATGCCCTTAGTAACATGCTTTAACTTTCGGTCAGCCCTGAATTGGTCAGGCAGCTGGACTAGATGATCGTTGTGGGTCCCTTCCAACTGAAATAGTCTGTTCTGTTCTATTCTATTCTACCTATGTCTGCTAATATGAGGGAAATTAAATGAGGCCAGGTTTGTAGGAAGATCTGGTGTATTTTGTTATATCAATTCATATATGTGGGAAAAGCAAACAAGCTTTTCGGCACAACAACCAACATAAAAACCTACATAAAACTGAGAGCTCGTAATTTGTGAAGGATGCGGTCCTTGCATAAGTGCATATAACAACATTGGTATTTGCATGGAAGTAGACATGTGTTGTGATTAGTGGTAGACATGTTACCACTTATACTGGAAAGGGCAACGTTAAAAATGCAGGCGAGAGGTGAGGTTCATTGCAAGTTCCTAGGAGATGAATGGAGGAAAATATTAAGGGGGAGCCTTAATATTAAGAATGTGAAGAAACTGAAAGCAGACAGAGGAGGCCTGACAAGATGGTTAGGAGTCTACAGCACAGGATCTACAAGAAGAGGTTGAGGGGGCTGGGCTTGTTTAGTGTGTTGAAGAGAAGGCAAAGGGGCACTCTAATAGTGCCCTACAGTTACTTTGAGAATAGTCACAAATATGTCAGAATCAATTTTTTCTGGGTAACAGCAGATACTTGGTGAGATACTGGGAAAAATGTTTTCACCAGGAGGAGAGCACAGCCGTGCAACAGGTTGCCCAGAGAGGTCATAGGCTGTTCATCTTAGAGCTGCACAAAAGCCACAGGTGATGTGAACTAGTGTTGGTGATAGCCCTGCTTTGAGCAGAAAGTTGGACTCGATGATCACCAGAGGTCCCTTGTGAACAGCATTTCTGTGAGTCTATGATATACAATGTAGAGGTGCCTACAAGAGGAACAGAGTGTATGATCAAGTATATATTGTGTGAATGTTCTTGGAGAGGTATGTATCTGTGAGTGACCAGGAGGATGAGAAACTGAAGCGTGTGTAGAAGGGACTGAAAAGCCGGGTAGGTATAAACATGGAAGATGGCGGTAAGGCAGAGGCAGCGTAGGGGACTGAAATATTAAGAAATAGTAACAGGAAGAGCAGGTTTTTGGAGAGGAGTAGTAAGGATGAGTGAGGAAATAGTGTAGTTTTGTATGATGGAGGGAAGGATGCACCTGCCTGGGGCCAGAGTTTGAAGCAACTGAGCAGGAGCAGGGAAATGGGACACACCGAGCTGGGGAGTACTGGGAATTGTGGTGGGGCAGGGAGATAGGCCGCGGTTATTGGTTGCCGTGAAGAAAAGTATTTGGGCATGCATGGTGAAGTAGGTGACGTACACAGGCTGTGAGGTGCTTCATGGGGATGAAGCGTTTGGGATCGGTGAAGTGAGGCAGGAATGACAGGCAGACATGGTGAGGTTGTACGGTTACCTGGTTGTAAGAGGTGGTCTGGTGCATGGTGATACCAGGTGGAGGTGTGCTGGTGTGATGAGCGAGGAGAGCATCTGGAAGCGGCGTGCGAAGGGTGTATGACTGCGTTAGGGTGAGGAAGGTGTGTGAAAACGCCTGGCAGGAGGTTGGTGTGCAGGTGTTGGGAGGGTATGGAGCTGCACTGGAGAGATTGCGTGGAGCTACCAGCTGAGGCACGGGAGGGTGCAGCAGCGTGAAGCAGATGTGCAGAGAGAAATGGCATACGTACGGTGTGCTGATGGTGGGGGGTGACAGCTGTCACCACGTCTGGGAGATGAGTAGGTGAGGCTGGAGAAGGACGTAAAACAGCGCGGGGGTAGAGGAGAGTGCTGTCGTGGTAGAGTGAGAAGGGTTCGTGAGTCAGGAGCAGCACGGAGGAGGGACAGGCAGGGTGGCGGGTGGGGGGGCACGTTGACGCAGTGGAGTGAAATGGGTCTATAGGGTGCCATGTATAGACTTCTGCGGTGAAGTGAGGGGAACGCGGAGAGAGAAGACGTACGCTGCGTAGCTGTGGCGAGGGTCCGTATGCGTAGCAGCGTAGCCGAGGAGATGTTCGTTGAGGTGGGTAACGTGTGAGGACGGTAGAGGATGCGTAGGTACACGCGCACTGGGACCCGCGGGAGAGGGCTAATTGGCGTGACGCTGCCAGGGGAACGCGGAGGCGCTGAGGGACGGAGACGGGGGGACGTGGACGTGGGCGGGATTCGTGCCGAGCACGGAGCCGAGTCCCCGCCGTGGGACACGGGTGCCGCCCTGCCCGGGCGGCGCGGCGCCCGCCAGCCCGCCGCCTCTCCCGGGGCGCCGCCGCGGCGGGCCGGGCGGAGGGGGCGCTGCCGGGGCCGGCCGCTCGGAGGGCGGCGGGGCGGGCCCGGGGCGGCGCGGCCGGGCCTCACTCCCGCCTCCCGCCCCGGCAGGCCGCGGCTGCCATAGCGACGCGGAGGACGCCGGTGCCGAGCGGAGCCTGCGGGACGGAGCCCGGCCATGGTGAGCGGCGGGCAGGGCGGGGGGCGGGGGGGGGTGTTGTGCGTGGCGGCCCGGCGCTGAGCCGCGTCTCTCTCCCGCAGCCCTTCACCGAGCGCGCCTACTACCCGCCGGCGGCGGGCGGAGCCGGGGCCGGCGCGGGGCCGGCGGCGTTTCCCGCCTTCCAGTTCCGCGGCCGCCATGAGGGCCCGGACTGGCGGCGGCTGAGCGCCGTGGACGTGGGCCGGGTGTCGCGGGAGGGGGACGTGGCGGCCCTGCAGGAGCACCTGGAGCACGTCACCTTCTGCAGCGCCGAGCGGGAGCGCTGCCCCCACTGCCAGGGCCCCGCCGACCCGCTGCTGCTCAAGCTGCTGCGCCTGGCCCAGCTCTGCACCGAGTACCTGCTGCACTCCCAGGAGTACCTCAGCGCCCAGCTCGGCAGCCTGGAGGAGGCCCTGCGGGCGGCCCAGGCCCAGCGCGACCAGCTGGGCAAGGAGGTGGCCCAGCGCTCGCAGGAGATCAAGGGGCTCAAGGAGGAGTGCCGGCGGAGGAAGAAGATGATCAGCACCCAGCAGATGATGCTGGAGGCCCGAGCCAGCTACCACCAGGTGAGAGGAGAAGTCGCGGAGGCCCTGTCCCCCGCACCCTGCCAGGTCCCAGCCCGCCAGGGACGGGCGGCAGAGCAAGGTTCCCGCAGAGCAGCAGAGCCCCCGCTCTGCTGGGGCACAGTCGCTTGCTGGGCGAGAGGCTGGAGCTGCAGGGACCGGTGACCCTGCAAAAAGGGAGTGCATCGCTGGCAGGCGCTCCGCTTCCCATCTGTGTTTCGCAGACGTTTGGGAGAGTGCTACATCGTCTTTAACAAATCCTCTTTTTACTAACAAGAGCTCTTTATTCTTGGATTCGCTTGTGACGCATCTGAAGTGTCAGATACACACGTGCACAAAACCTGTGATAAACGTGTTACTACTTTCTGTTGCTGTCTTCCCTTGCCTCTCAGCTACATGGTCAGAAAACACACAGGACAAGTACATCAGAACTGGTGCTAAGCAGTAACCTACCTGTCTGCGAGCTGTCACTTTCCTGCAGTAACATTCTCCAGGCACAAAGTTTCTGCTTGTGTGTGTGACTCAGAAGTGACTCAAGCATGACAGTAAACAGCCTCAGTGGGGTAGCTCATCCCTAACTCCACAACAATCTGTTCCTTAAGGGTCTTCCCTAAGAGCCTTAGTACATTGCTGTTCTGACTCTCTGTGTCATGGCACTGTTTTGGGGGGAGGGGTTTTTGTGTTCTGGGCGTGATAGTTTGATTTAAGTATTTTTCAGCTTCAGCATTTTGCAACAGGTCTCAGGAATGCGGGCTGCAGCTTCAAATGTAGTCTGAAGTCTAGAGAGTATAGTGGACACAGACTTGACATGATTTCAGGCTAGCTCTTTGTGTCTAATGTTTAAAGTTATAGTTTTCTTTTTTTTCTTTTTTTCTTTTTTTTTTAATTCTTGGGATACTAGCAGTCCTGATTGTTAAAATTCTCCTTAATAATGGAACAGTTGCAGTACAGAACCAATGCGAGTTTTCTTATAGTAAGTACAATCTTATGCCACAGTATAATACCCATTTCAGCAGGCCGGCAAAGTTTAATTTTTTAAGACATCAGCTAAGTTGGCTCAAGTGTTTCTGTAAGGGAGAAGATACCTTATGCCCCAAGAGCGGAGCTATACATATAGTAGACTTCATGGGAACCTTGTCTCAATGCATTCATTTGAGTGTTAGTCTTAAGGACAAGCTGCTAATGTTGTATCATTTTAAAAAGCATTTATGCAATTTACAGAGCAGTTTGTCTGTCCTGTGTTGCAAAAGAAAACTGATTGCATGCATAATTTTATGTGTAAACTTAAGTAATTCTCATACCGTGACTGCCAGTTAAATGTTACCAAGTTTTCCTGAAATATTTGTAGGATACAACTGTCTCAGTGGAAGCTGAAGAACATGGTAGTAAACTTGGCTCATTACTAATCTTCTGTTCAGTGGCATTTACAGTAAAGCAGAAATGGAAAGCCATTTCCCATTTCTAGTTTAATTTCATATAAAGTAAACGTCTGCCTCCCCTCTTTTTTCCTCTCTGGTAGTAAATTCTTGTCTCTAGAAATTATTTAGGTTCCCATGGGAAAAGTGAGGTCAGGGAGTGATGTTGAACAGTTCCTGCAGTTCCTACACTGTTTTCAGGATTCTGTGTGAATGCCAGAGATAAACTCTTCCTAGGGTTTGTAAATGCAGGGCAGCAGTGTGATCAGTAAACAGTAATTTTGTATTATTTATCTGTACCATGATCTTGGCTGATCTGCAGTGCCAGCTAATAAGGGTTTTGCTGGTGTTCCTGAGAGGGTAGTTCAGGTTTCATCCCCTTTAAGTTTTGGCAGTTTAGCAAACACGCCTGTAAGTAGTTACTTGCCTTTTTTAGTGTAGGCATACTTTATGTCTGATGTAACCATGCTTTGGAATTCAGATTTAATGCCTTTAACCTACCACCAATTAAGCTCAACCACACTACTATAAAATGGTACTGGTACCTACAAATTTAAGACTCGTTGGTCAATACTTTTATCTGAGTAATACAAGCTTAATTTTAAATAATAATTTTTAATCTTACTTTCTCATGCACAATGAAGGCATAAAGTGCACGTTGTGTCTAACACTGTGAAGTAGTTGCAAGAATAATGTTACATAATTCAAAACGTAAATATTGCCTGTGTTAATCCTGTCTCCTGCAGTAGGAGCTTTCTTCCACTACCAGCAAGTCAAACTGACATGAAGTTTGTGCTTGAATGGATAACATTATTTCACAGCCAATTTCATTTCATAAATCATGTGCAATCTGTTACACTGTAAGCTCCCTCTTGGTTGGCAGCAACGGTTTGCTACCATACTCTATCTCCTTACTTTGGTTTTATGTTAGCACTTTTTTGCATTTGTCCAACAAAATTTGTCTTAATAATTCATGGCTTTAGTGTTTGCTGAAAGATACCCATGTTTAATAGCCTACCTGACATATCAGTGGCAGTATTTTAAATATTAGATGAAATCTGGGAATTTGATTATGTGACAAGGTCTTTAATCTTTTAAGTCAGTCTTTTACAGTCATATCACACTGATGAGAAAAAAGGACTCAGCTGAGTATTTGTGGCTTGTTAAAGTATATTTATTTGAGAAAAAAAAAAAGTATAAGAAAGAGGTAACAAGCAACCCTACCTAAAGTGATTAGGAGCTTTGATTCACAGTCTTACCGGTATGTTGCAAAATCTGTGGATGTAGTTTCTGTCCTTGTACTACCCAGCTGTTTTTAATACTCTGAACATAAGTTGAATGTGCTTTGAAGGTGAAGAAAAATATCTTTTAAAATGGGTAGGATCCCAGTTTGACTTAAAATATAACTTAAAATTCAAATGAAAAAATAATAAGTAAATTATAGGAACAGTAATTTAAACAGTTTTACACTTCAGAAGCATGCTAGGTAGCACAGTAATGTATGTATGTACCTTTTCTTGCAAAATTGTGTATTACCTTATTTTGGTTGAAATGTCTGACCTTTTTACATATCTGTGGTCCTTCTAGTATTGTCATCTTACAACTTGCTTATGTATATTCAAACCCATCTTTATTGGTTTTTTTTCTGACTGTATGGTGCTCTCTTTTGCTGTGACATAAGTCTTAAGAATACCTGAGCTGCTGCTTGGCTGGAGCTGGTGTGTATTTTGCTGAATAGTGTTGTCTTACTTTCTCCTTATACTTTTCTACCTACCTATATTCATCTCTTATCTGTGGTTTATATCTGAATTTAAACTTACTTGGTCAGAGTCTTTTTTGTTCAGAGTTTGTATGCTGCTAGCACAATGGGAGTCTTGCCCATGAGCATCAATGAGAGACATTAAATAACACAAATAATAACTTTACAGAAATTTGGCATTGTGAGAGTTTTAGTTGCTATTCTTGTGAAATGGAATTTTATTAAAGTTACCTACTTTTGACATCTGGACAAAACGTAATAACCTTAACCACTATACTTACCAAACAGATGTTACTAATAATAACTAAAATGTTTTTATCTGGTTTTTGTAGTGTCAGTTTTGTGAAAAGGCTTTTATGAACTACTCCTTTTTACAAAGTCACATGCAAAGGCGTCATCCTTTGGAAGAATCTCAGATTGGTATGTAATTTAATGTTATAAAAAAAAAAAAAGATAAATAGTTTAGAAAAGTGTAAATATAGTGAGGATGTGCAGTCCATGCTTTTGTGTAACTGGGAAGAATGATTTTCACATTCCATTTTTAGGTGGCAGATACCAATTTGTGTGAATGCAAGAAACACTGACTGACAAAATGTATTGGGCAACATATGTTTTAGTCTCTGAAAAATAATTAACAAAAAATTGTATGCCGTATTTACAGTACTTTTTCAAACTAGCATTTTCATTGAATACTTTAGTCAGCAGCAGAGTTCAGAGCACCGTTTCTCTTCAGGTATGTGTGTTGTGAAGCTGTGGGTAAAAGGAACAAGTTGCCTAAGGAAAACAAATTTTGTGAATATATGTGAATTATCAGTACAGAAATAATCCAACTCGCCTGAAATCAGATTGAATAGGATCAGGCTCTCCTGAACTAAACTAACTGTAAAATATAGTGAGAAAAAGAAACTGTCAAGAATAATTTAAATTCATGTATCTATTATAATCTTGGTTGCTACACCACTAATTTATATACTTTTGTCTCTCAACTGAAAAATGTTTAGTTTGAAAAACATTGCTCTCAAAGTTTGTTTTGTTCATCTCTAAATTCCCTCCTTCCTGTTAGGCTGCATGCTTATGATTTATTGCTAAGGACTAACAAGTATTGACAAATGGCAGTGATTAGAAATGAGTTAGGAAAAAAGAGCATTTGGGAGGAGAAAGAGTGGGAAGAATCTAGCAAGGTCTGAACTGTAGCTTGTCAGACAAATAAAACAGCAGGAACAGTGAGAAGGGTCTGATTAAGCGTCTGAGGAAACGTTAATATATTGGAAGAAGAAAGAAGCTCTTGTGCACTTTACACTTGATAAAAATCATAGTGGAAGGTGCTGCAGAACCAGTTGAACTAATTATCATATAAAGAATTTGTCTGAAATGGCTGTGTGAGGGAAATACTCCATGCAGTTATTTCTGAAATAATATTCTGCATTATGCTCAGATTCCCAGATGATGGGCTAGTAAATCCTTAGTAAATTGATAAAATGTTTCACAATTAAAGATTGTTATAATTTTTGCATATTTTAACATGTTTTATTACAGTGACATTCCCTCTGACTCATTCCAGATAAATAGTGAGTTGTATTGCAAAAGGACTCCTTACAAAAGTTATTTAGAATAAATTAAACTTAACCAAACTGAATAATTGAGGTTCACTTTGTCCTTCATACATCCTTTTTTGAGCCTGTGTTGCTTAGATTCCTTTGAAATTAGGAGTATATAATACTTTTTCTTGTAAATATTTCATAAACTATTTCACATTTCAGTAGTATCGGTATTTTTCAGTCTTTGAGAATAATGTTAGCAGTCCAGAGAACATACGTATTTAAAAGCGTCTTTGGAGAATCACGGTAGTGGAAGGGGAAGTGGTCTACGAGAGTTACGCTTCATGAAGATGTTATTGAAACAGTATAGAAACACATTTGCAGTATCCCATTTCCAGAAATTACAACAAACATTTTAAAAATCTGTGTTTCTTTCAAACAGAACAGAAGAGGAAAGCAAAGACAGACAAATTGCAGGATGAGATTGATAAACTGAAGGAGCAGTTGCAGCTCACCAAGTCCCAGTTAGAGGCTGAACAACAGGCTAATATGGTCAGGTTTTCTAAGGTAATATGTAGTAAATAATGTGAACCTCTCAAAAGAATTAGTACTTTGAACGGTGTTCACTCATTTTTTAACTGGAACAGAACAGCTTGCGTGCCTGGCAGCATTGGTGTTTGGGCATTAGAGCCTATCTCCCCCTCGCCCCCTCATAATTTTGAACATCTACTTTCTCCTTCCTTTTGTTTTAGACATACTTTAAATGAATACTTAAGACAACACTTCTGTTAGCACTTCCCAGTTCATAAGTGTGGCCTGTTATTGGAGCAGGTAAAATTGCCTTGCTGTGGTGAAATATAAGCTATTTTTAATATTATGATATTTTTTGATGATTAAATGTTTCTTATATATGACTGATTTTATATGTGACTTCATAAACTGAGTAAGATTTATTCTTTTCTGTGAGCAACTTTACTGTCTAGCAGAGGTGTAAAGCAGTCAAGGAAGAGAGATTGACAAGAAACAAAGCAATCTAGACCTTGCATGTTGGTCTTTAAATGCTTAGAATTTGGTTGACCAGAGAGCCAAAGCAGAAAGTAATCTTAACTAGTGCTGTGTGAATAAAAAGGCTTAAAACAGAATGAATTAAAAGCAGTAATTATCTGTTTGTAATCACATGCAAGGCTTTATTTAGGATGATATTGAGTCTTGTGGTAGTGCTTACTAGCTCATAAAGAGAAAAAGAAGAGACTCTAAGTTACCTGTTTTTGTTTTTTTAAAAGCTTGGTTGTTTCACATCATCTCACAGGTTTCACTTCTGTTTAAATAAATACAATCAGATAATTTTCTGTCAAAATAGGGATGGAATTTTTTTTAAAGAGGGGGGGCTTTGTGATTCACGAAGGAGAAAATTCTTCGCATAAGAGACAAGATACTTCTAATGATTCATTTAGATGTTGATCTTGGTATTGCAGTTTGCCCTGTATCACATTCAAAAGCAGCGGTTTGCACCTGTTAACATAACCTGTGAGAACCTTGTCTTAATATACCACCCACCATTCAGAACTTCTTTGTGGAGTTTGAGCACGTTCAAACATAAACCCAACCACTAAGTTTGGAAAGAAACACTACATTTTTAATTTAAAGGGAATCAACAAAACATTGCTATCATTAATTATTTTCTTCCTTGTTTTCAGAGGAAAAGCTGGTCTCCTGTAAAATATGCAGTGTTTCTTTTCCTGAACACAGCTTCAGACTCTCCTTTCTTCAGTCCTCCTGTTCCCCTCTCCCAAGATCATTTGGCTTCCTGTTTTTTTTCCATTTTCAAAAGTAACTGGATGACCAAATGAAGAGCGTGGTTAGAGTTTCACCTAGGAGTGCAAGCAGGGTCAGAATAATGAGCCTTGGCCCTATGTGGACATCTGCTAGGTATTCTACTCATTTGTTCTATGCCTCAGTTTTGAGAGGTACATCTATAACATATTTCTCCTGGCCCTGAAGCATGTTTTTCTTATGAGATGGAACTTGGAGTATTCATAACTGCGCAGCATAGATTTTTTTGGTGCCTTAGGGGCCTATTTTGAAGTCACTTGTCTTAGCTGAGACTCCTAACTACAAGGGGACTGCCTGAAATGTCCTGAAGCTACAGCCTGCAGTGTTACACAACAAGAAGCTTTCAAAGCTTCTGTGTTTTTCTGGGATGTCAGGGAAGATAGAAGTGTGAAGTGTGACTGGTGCAGTTTGTCTGCCATGACTGACATCCGCTGTCAATTCAGGTATCTTCTTGTCTTTTGATTGAAAGAGCAGGAGATCCTTCCCCTGTGTTTTTTTAGAAGAACCACTACTGGAGGGAATTTGGATAAAAACTGTCATGCCTCCAGTTCTTGGTGCCTTCTACTCCTTTGAGGTGAAAGGATACAGAAGAGCCTGTTCTTCATAAGTCTACAATGATTGCGTGTTATAGTTAGTCAGAGAACAAATTCAGAGTGAATGCTGTGATGGAAAGATGTAGGGGTTGCCTAAAAAGTGAGTATATTCTAGGCAGTGAAGTGAAGGACTTTGAACAAGTGGAGGACTGTACAAAAATGAGTGACTAGGTAATGGAATGGTAAAAGTAATTTTACAGATAAAGTAGGGTAAATGTATATGGGGAAAAAATAATTCTAGATTAATCTACAAAATGATGGTTTCTGAGCTGAGTGTTATTACTGAAGGGCAAGATCTTAAGGTTGTGATACATAGTTCCAGGGAAATGTCACCCCAGTGGTTAGTAGCAGCCAGCAAAGAAAATCAAGTATTACAAATTATTCTGAAAAATCACGGTGCAAGCCACAGCCTAAATACTGTGTGTAGGTCTAGTCCCTTCACCTCAAAAAGGATACGATAGAATTATAAAAGTTATGGAGATGGGCTACAAGGATGATCCGTCTGTATTTAGAATGACTGAGCATGAGTCATCAGTCTGAAAGAGACAACAGCTTGGTGGGGATGGAGGGTGAGATACTGGTGTCTGAGAAGTCATGAGTGACATAGAATGAATAGGTATCAATCATTCACTCTCTTTTCCAGTTCAGGACCTAGCATCTATCAAATGAACCTAGCAGGAGCCAGATTCAAACAAAAAAAAAGTACTTGGATCTTCTTGCAACTTGTAGTAGACCCTGGAGCTCATTGGCAAAAGGTGTTGCAGTTGCTAAAAGCTGATGCAGCCACAAGAGACTACTGCAAAAGTATATTGGGAGAAATGTATCAAAGGTTACCAAGTTTACAAAACTGTATCAAGCTGAGGAAGTCCTCTGGCTGAAAACAACTGGCAGCTTGGAGACTATTAAGGGGAACGTGAATGTTTGCTTGCCCTGGTATTATCCTTTCTCACCAATACGCTTATGGTCTCTGTGAGAAACAGGATGCTGAACTAGGTGGACCTTTGATATGACCAAGAAAGGTCATTCATGTGTTATTCAATGAAAACTAATGAATTAAAAAAACTTCTTGAAGGGTACTTGTTTTGCTAGCAAAATATATAGTTTGCTACCCCAGAATTCCTCAGAAACTGGTGTTCTTTCATGTTTTTTGATGTCACAGTGTTGGCCACTGAAAGTGACTGCTTCCCACACATAGGTTGGGTGTTTGAATTAGTATTGCATGTAGGGAAAAATAACAAATAATGTTTTAAAAATAATTTCAGGAATGTGAACAGCAAAAATCAAAAGAAGAAGAAATTCTACAATCATTTCACAAATGGAAAGAGGAGGAAAAAGAGAAATTGGCTGATGAAATAGAAAAAGTGAAACAGATGTTTATGAAAGAGCTTAAGGAGTTATCTTCAAGAAATTCAACATTAGAAAATGTAAGTGATTTAAATTTTCCAACATTTTAAGGCATGAGTCCCTTACAGTAAATGGTAGTGAACTTCACATATTTGAAATGTGATGTTATCTTGGAGGTCGTCTTACAAAACTTTAAAAACAATGGTTGAATGATAGCCATAATTGTATCTTTGTATACTGGTACTTTATTAACATAATTTCAGTTCTTTTTTTAATGGCATTGTTTTGGATGAATGAATTATGTGTTCAGCAACTAAGTCAGTTTTTTCTTATTCCTCAACCTATGAGTGCCTGTTTATAGATTAGTAGATACTGTTATTGTTGCTGTCTGTTAGGCACCCATTATACTAATATTCTCATAACTGGCATGGGGACTAACCTCTTCATTATAGTCCTGACAGCAGAACTGCATACATTTTCAGAAGATGCTCTGGAAATGCTTTCCAGAGTTTTGACTAGAAAGAGAACTGTAAAAGCGTAGGTGGGTCAGAAAGCAAATACGTAAGGCATTACCAGAGCAGCTTATATTTTGTAGCTGCTAGTTCTTGTGTATATTTGCAAGGTATATTTATGTTAGATGTATATATTAATTATTACATGGAATTTGATAAATGCTTAATTCATGAGGAATGTGAGAAGTATCTGATGCAATCCGTGTAGTTATGTTTAAAGTAAATTTTGTTTTAAATGCAGTTTTAGAAAACAAAGTCTGTATACACATTCAGGTCTTCATTTTTCCCCCCCCTCCTTTTAGCAACTGCTAGAATTACAAAAATCCAATATGCAACAAAAATCCAATTTAGGGACGCTGAAAGACAGCCAAGAATTTACAGAAGAGAAACCTCAGAGTCCTCAGGATTATCACAATGTGGTTAAACTTCTTGAAAAACAGGTAACACTGTAACTTAATGTATTGCTTTTGACAGACTACTTCTGTTCGTTTCATTTTTTTACATCTCTGAGTAGGATTTTAAATTCGTAAGTAGAATTCTCATCCCTCTCAATGTCTGCAATAGCTGTTTTTGAAGATTTATTACTATTTAGTACAATCTCTATAGTGAAAATCAAGGAATTATTTCCCTTATCCTTTATAAATAAATTGTTATTTATTTATTGATCTTCTCTTATTCTTTATTGTTAAATATATTTAGCTTTACCAGGTATGATTGCAGTTCAATTCCTGAAGGCTCTAACAAGCCATTTATGTCTGATGATCTGTGAGGCCACTTATGGAAAAATTGGAATTTTCCATTTTCCAAGATGAAAAAAAATCTTAAGAAACTTTCTGACAGGATATGTCAACCTGTGGCTTTTGAGCCATATGAAGCACTTGAGCTTGTCAGGTGCAACTTCTGTATCGGCACTGTATCATCTGACGAGCACAGATGCTGGTGCTAGTGCAAATCTGTTGGACAATCCAAAGTCCCACCTATAGGAAAGACTGAGCTAGGAAGGGCCACTGAGGCCAAGGTCATTATTGTTCTGAGATTTGCCTGCATATCCAGGTTGTTCCTGTTAAAAAAAAAAATAAAATTAGTTGTGAGGCCTTTGGAAATACCCACAAACCTTTTTAATCCTTTTTTTTTGATACTTTGAGACACGCATTATATATTTCATGGTTCTTGGGATGTGAAGGTTTTTGTATCATCATTGCTGGTATCATCCAGAAGTTTAGTCATTTCTGCTCAAAGATGTGGAAAACTTAGTGAGTTTTACTTCATGCTTTTTATTTCATCAAAGAAAATTCCATTTGGTCTAAAACTCATATATTAATACTTTTTTAATCATCGTTACACAAAATACACTGTTAATGAGTGCTTGAAATGACATTATTTGGGGGGAAAAAAACCCTGCTCTTACAACTCTTATTGTTAATACACAGAGATGTGTCAAAGTACTTGTGTATTTCTCACTCACAGTCACTATGTATACAAATCAAGGAGCAAATGCGTAGTTTCTAGAATGATTGCTAAGAAAACCACACTCGGATGTATAAAACGTGCTGATGACTGTTCTAGGTCTTAAATATGGGGTTACTCAAGTTTAATGTCAATAATCTTTCCAGTATTTATGCTTTATTTAGAAAAATAAAGCTGCATATATCAAACTAAATGTTAAAGTGTTGTCAACAGGAATTAATATTGATTTCCTCTATGCAGGAAAGTAAGTGGACGTCTAGAATACAAGCCCTTCATCATGACCATGAGACAGAAAAGTCCCTGGTAAGTGGCACAGCAAACCACTTAAACTAAAAGGAGACTTTTTTTCTTATTTTCTTACCCATTCAGTAGTTCCTGATAAGCTGTAATACATCTGTTGGATTAGAAAGCCTAGATAATCAAGAGTTTATTAGAGTGTGTCCTCTTAGATGTATTTATTATCTCTCTATTTCTGGTATGATAGGATCTTGACGTTTCAGTTAAGGCCAGGGTTGAAATGGAATTTTTCATTTAAGAATCTGGCAGGCACCTGAAACTGTATTTCTCTTTTGAAGATCTTACAACTAATTCTGTGAGCCTTGTGTTACACAGTGTTTTTCTGTGTTATGCAGATATGCTGGAGAGTTGAGGTATAACTTGCTGACGTGTAGCTTTCATCTATCCCGTACCTTCTGCTACCATGGACCTATGGCATATGTCTCAATCTTTTTTTCTCTTTTCTCTCATTTCTTTGCTGCTTTTTCTGTTCTAGCTTTCTAACGCAGGATCTGTTCAGCCTTTCCAGGAAAAAAACACCATGGCATTTTATTTTGCATCAGTTTATATATTTTACTATACAAGGCTTTATTCCTCAGATTTTTTTTATGTCTGCATTTCTTTTTAATCTCTTTCCTGCTTTGTTTCTCTTGCTTCTTTTCCTTTCATTTTCCTTTCATCTGCGTGACCATGTAAGAACTGAGCAGATCATAGTGGTCTGACCAATGCTTCTCCTCCTCTGGCAAGAAAGCAGTGGGGAGGAACCATGGAACGTTCCCCAAAAAGGATGTAGTTAATGATACACCCACATACAATGCAAGAATAGAATAAGGGAGGAGTAACGTAAGTATTACTTTTGGGTTGGTGCACCTAAAATATTGTTCCCTTTCTTGTACATTCAGAGCTAATATATTAGATTTATCATGCAAATTCACCTCTCATCTCCTTAAAATATCATTATTTGACACTATAACCAAAACATTTTTATAGCGTTGTATGCTTTGTCCTGCAATCTTATTTTTAGGCAATCTCAGGAATGTGTTTGTATGTCGCTTTCTTTGTATTGAGATTTAGGTAGTCTTCCTTGTATAAATGAAAAATGATCCAGACAACTGTTTTGTAATGTATGCAAGTCCCAATGAAATCACAGGAGACATTAAGTTTTTGCTGAACAAAATGTTAAAAATATTTAAGCATGACACTTGCTTGTTTAAACTTTATAGCATTAAAATATTTTATATACTATTAATATGAAGTTACTTTTCTTCTGATTGCTTTCTAGCTACTGTCACAGATTGAGAAGCTTAAATCATCACTGAGAGAAGACCTGAATAAAAATAACACCTTCTACAAGAGGAGGATAGAAGAATTAGGGCAGAGGCTTCAGGAGCAGAATGATCTGATTATTACTCAGAAGAAGCAGGTCTGTTTTGTGAAGCACTCTGTGTTTCAGAGAGCATAGGACACAGAGAAACATTTTACTAGCATTTGGTCTTTGATATCTCTCTGGTTGTATATTTAATATTCCCAATTGGTCATAATCTTGCTGTAGTATTTTGGTTACGTTTTGGAAATTATGTTGATAAATAAGAATAGATCTGGAGAAGAGACACAAGAATGTAAACCAGGAATTAAAACACAACTGAGAAGGAAAGGCTGAATAAACCAAATGTTTTTAATAAGTTAAAGTTAAAAGATTACTGGGTTGCAGTCACCAAAGGTCGCTACAGATGAAAAATTTCTGATAGTGAACAGGATTTAATCTGCCACAAAATAATCGTAATGAGATTTAGTGTTTGAAATCTGAAAATACATGACTTCTCACACTAAAAATAAAGTATCGTATTTATCACTGTGAGAATAATTAATTAAATTATTACCATATGAAATTTAACAAGAGCAAGTGTCAGAGTCTCCACTTGGGACAGGGTAGTCCTAGTTATATGTACAAATAGCGTGACGAGAGGCTGGAGAGCAGCCTTGGGGAAAGAGATCTGGGGGTCTGGGTTGATGGCAAGTTGAATACGAGTCAATGGTGTGCCCTGGTAGCCAAAAGGGCCAACCATGTCCTGGGGTGCATCAAGCACAGCCTAGCTAGCCGGTCGAGGGAGGTGATTGTCCCACTCCACACCGCACTGGTGCGGCCTCACCTCGAGTACTATGTGCAGTTTTGGGTGCCTCAGTATAAGAAGGACATCAGACTATTAGAGTGTGTCCAGAGGAGGGCGACCAAGATGGTGAAAGGTCTCAAAGGCAAGACTTAGAGGGAGCAGCTGAGGTCACTTGGCTTGTTCATCTTGGAGAAGAGAAGGCCGAGGGGTGACCTTGTCACAGTCTACAACTTCCTTAAGGGGGGGTAGCAGTTGGGGAGGTGCTGATCTCTTCTTGCTGGTGACCGGCTGTAGGACACAAGGAAATGGAATGAAGCTGTGTCAGGGGAAGTTCAGATTGGACATTAGGAAAAGGTTCTTCACTGAGAGGGTGGTCGGCCACTGGAACAGGCTCCCCAGGGAAGTGGACACAGCACCAAGCCTGTCAGAGTTCAAGGAGCATCTGGACGATGCTCTTAAGTCATATAGTTTAGTTTTAGGTAGTCCTGCAAGGAGCAGGGAGTTGGACTCAATGATCCTTATGGGTACCTTCCAACCTAAGATAGTCTATGATTCTGTGAAATTATTTGTTTGGAAATTAATTGTTTTTTCTTAAAAATATGCTTTTGTTCAAACATAACTGTAGATTTTTTGAGGTGATGGGTGGGTGAAGATCTGGGTGGTCTGGAGTTTAGACAATGGCATGATTATGCAGTCCTTACAACCTATTCCTCTATTACATGGTGTGTTCTTTACAAATCAACATCTGATTTTACACATTTTTTTGAGATTAATGTGAAACCTATACTTAAGAGCTTAAAGAATTGGAAAGACAAAGAATAGCTTTTACATATCCACCTTAACAAATATGATAGCTGGGGCAATAGAGGACTTACTGCAAGAAATTTCTCTAGGATTAAAGTGACCTTTTAAAACAAAACAGTGTGACAACAGATGTAAAATAGGTTCGGAGGGATCCGAGTTTGGTGTTTGTGAAATACAATTGTGAAGATCTACATTCTCAATCCCTAGAAGCTGGAAGGGCTTGAGAAATAGCTAACACTTTTGTAGAGTCCAAAGTGAATGGACAATGTATTGAGGCACTACTGGCTATAACCAAACTGATAAATAAAAGAGGACCGGGGTCCAATATCTTGTGCCAGCTCCAGCTGACATTGACTGTGTGTCTGTATGGTTTGGGTTTAGCTTCTGCTTGGGGAATTGGAGTGCAGAACATTGTTTTAATGATACAGGGTTCACAACTTTCCCGTTTCCTTTAGATCGAATTACAGCCAGCTTGTTTCCTCTATGCTCTCAGTTTTGTTCAGTGCATGTCTTGGGTGTCAAAGAGACAAAACTGTAGAGCAGACAGGAGAACTGTTCATACATTTAAAATCAACGTGTAATTAAGAGTTTTCCTGGAGTGGAGCTAGACTTGCAAAATGAACGTGAATTGCTGAAGCAGAAAGTATTGAAACTGGAAGTGCTGAAGTGGCCCATAACCCCACTCTCATTTCACTTTATAGCTTGTAATAACAGGGTGTACAAAGCATGAGTTCACATAAGACAACAAACAGAAATAAGTCTTCAGCATTCATTAAGCATGAATGAAATACACACTAAGCAGTAGAATAGAATTCCACAAAAGTAGTATTTTTATCCCCAAATCATACAATAATTTCTGTTATGGAATAGTACTGAAACTAGGTATTATGTACTAAATGTTCATTTCTAGATATTGATCGCTTACTTTTGTAACTATTCATGTATCTGTCTTTTCTCTTTTAGATAAAAGAATTGTCCACAAGATCAGTTGCAAGCATTAAACCATATGATGGTAAGTACAAACTGTAAGAAAAAGCAGATTTTGTTTCTAATTTCAGCAGCTTGGCTGAAACAAATGTTACAATTCATTAAGAAGTATAGACATCAACTTTACTAACTGAATATTGAAATCAAATCAGTACTGGCAATTTATTTGTGTTTCACAGGGTACCTACCTGTTTCCATGCCATGAATTGCGAAGTTCATGTTTTGCAGCTGTAAGGACTTCTAATGTACAAAGCTGATCGCTTGAGTAGTGAAGAGATGTGAAATACAGCAACTTGTCCTGGTTTCAGCTGGGGGGGGGGAAGTGAGTGAGCGGCTGTGTGGTGCTTAGTTGCTGGCTGGGGTTAAACCACAGCACAACTCTATTTTGTATTATGTAAACAACCTTTGGCTTTGCTTTATGAAATGTAATTTTAATTGTTTCTTTATGCTTGACTGTCCTTAGGCTGCAGAACTCACAAAAGAGAAGATACTGAAAGAGTAGACAAACTTGATCAATTTTTCAGTTGAGATACAGACGTTCAGAGAATTTTAAGAACTCTCATGTTTTTGTCTGTGCAATGCTTTAACATCTGAAGTCCATTACAAATAGCTAAACCTGATAATAGTGTTTTAGGATGTAGTCCTGTACCACAAACACCCATATAGTTGATGCTGCAGTTGAAATAAGTTTATTGCAATAGATGACAGCTGAATTAATTCTAATCCCAGTTTGGAAACCATCTTTCTCTATTAGCAAAACGTTTGCTTGAACTGAATCTAACAGTAGGCAGTGGGTTAGTTTCAGGAGAGCATAGTAATAGTATGGCTGTATGGCTTTTCAACTGGAGCTGGTCATATTCAGCCACGCTGAAGCACAGGCAAGTATAAGACCATGGCACAGAAGCGAATTTGCTTCTAGGCCCCAAGCTGATCTGAGGAATGTAGAACTGAAGTGATAATTCACTCCAAAGCTACACTCTATACATGATATAGATAAGGTTTGTGCTAATTGATATGAAGTGTGGATGCAGCAGATCCTCTTTGGGGAATACATGCCTCGATCAGGCTAGGCTTGATTAAGTAGGTTTGGGCCAAGTCATCTTCTCTGGGACACAAAGACAGCATGATCACATTCCAGTTCAGTGATGATTTAATTTCTAGTTTCTTTTCCTGATTCTAGAAGTATTTAAAATGTTAAGCATAGATAAAGACATAGTTTTATGTTGTGAAGGACCATTTTTTTACTTTGTAAATGGTTTGTTTAATTTTTTCCCTGTTAAAGCCAAAAATGACATAATTTATAAATATGATTAAATATTGCTACATGTAAGAATCTGTATATGTCTGTTATTGTTTACTATAATAGATTTACATTATTTTTTACTTTTATGCCACTTTAGTGAACACTACTGTAGAGCATCTTGAAGAATCTAAACCAAGTCTACCAGTGATGCACGGTAAGTTTTTTGATAGGTCCAGATGCAGTACTTTCAAATCTAACACTCTGTCTTCTCAAATGTGTTGCTTGTCAAATCATAGTTGTAAGAGTAGTTCTATTGAAAGAACGTAATTTGAATTGCTTTGCTGTATGTCAGCACTGAGAATTCCTATCAAGTAATTGTAAAGATGCACTATTGAAAAGGATAAATGAAAACAAAAGAAAATTTGAGAATAATTCCTAGCACGTGTATAGTATTGAAGCACCTTAAGGTAAGTGAAACTAATTGAGGAAATAAAATGATGTTTTCTTATAGGAAAATATGCTTATCTGGTATATGCATATACTAGATAGGCACATGCATATACTGGAATTTGTATAGGGAAGTATGTGAAGGTGTTTGTTTATAAGTCTTGAAATACTGTATTTTTCATGTGACTTCAAATGTCAAGGAGGAAAATATAGAAGAAATAATCAAAATAGACAATCAGCCCATCTAGATAGTTCTTCCAGAGTATATCTGTAGTTACATATAGATCATTATTTTAACTCGCTGCATTGTGATACTGTTTAGAAGTAAGGGGAAGGGATAAACCTCTGTTTACATTGTTTTGTACTTTGTGAAAACAGTTGTCTTTTTTTTTTCTCAGTATGCAGAGTAATGGAGAGTATTGTTACCATACCAATATTCTGCAATTAATGAATTCTTTATTTTCATTTTAAGCACGAAAGTAATGAAAAATGAACTTTGAGCAAGTCAAATGTTTAAATGTTAAAAACCAGTTTATTAATTTTAATTATTGAGTTATAATTATATAATTTTTTAAATTATTATTTCTCTTAGTTTTAAAACCTGTCAAAGGGAGACAAAATGGAATCTGTCTAAGAAAAATGTACAGAATTTTTCTTTTTCAACAAATTCAAAAAGTTATGAAAAGGCATATGGGGAGAAGGGGCAGTATACAACAGAAGCTTTCGATAACTTGATGAGGATTGGAAAACTGATGAATATGAAGTGTTGATTTCAAAATATTTGTTGTGACAAGGATTACTAAATGAAGGAAAATAGATTTTATGTATTATATGGTAACATTATTTGAATGATACAGAGATTTCTTTCTAACCTATGCAATGCTAGTAGCTCATTGCTTGAAGCTTTTTAAGTGAAACTATATAGATGAAATGTTATGTGGAGAAAAGTAATAATATATTAAGTATGCATTATTAGGAATAGTATTTTAAATAATCTAATTCTTTTTCATTCAAACCAGCTTCATTGCACCAACACAGTAGTGCTGGTTCTGGCTAAGAGATCTGGCAGCAAGTAGCTTAGCTATTGCCCTGAATTTAAGAAACAAGTTTTATGGAGAATATTGCTGCTAAGGGCTTACACACCAAGCTTGACAAGCATTGCTTTCTTAGTGCATTTACTTTCACTTGTACTGAGGAGGAAGACAGTTTTGTGAACATTAGTATTTTCCGTACTCTGACAATTTAAATCATCTCATTCGGATCTTTCCTGATTTCTTGCTGCTCCAAATATGAAGTTCGTGACACCTTGTGAAACCTCTCAAGATAGAAAAAGCTGTTCCTGCAATTGATATACAAAAGATTCACTATTAGTTTATTATGAAACCTCAAAGAAGGTGTTTCCTTCAGATTCCTTTGCTGATGATTATTTTATTTATTTCTGCAGGTCTCTCTGTCCCCTTTCTTCCCTTCTGGATTTTTTTTAAACTTACGCTACCTAATTTCTGGATATAAATAGCAGAAGTTATAGTGTCTTTCCCAAAATTTGCAGGACTTCTCAAGGGATTGACTTACATACTGAATTAAGACATCATGGCCGCATCTCGTGCCGTTATGAAAATGAAAGCGCTTGCTGGTAACTTCTGTACACAAATTTATTTAGCACAGATCATCTCTGAAATCACAAGAGCTGTAGTTTTCCTACCAAACAATTGCCTGCATATGGAATATCTTCCTTCTTTTTTTTCTGTTTGAAAGAAAATTTATTCTGCAAAAGGCTCTCTAATGTGAACTTAAGGACGCTTTTCAAAGTTGCTTGGAAGCTTTTGCATCCTAATATTCTGCACATCTTAAATCTGTTCTGAAAAGATACCTGAATTACAAATGAGGTATCTTAGGTGTAAAGTAGTGGAAAAACTGTGTTAGCCTGGTGCTTTTGTGTTAACGTTCCTAATTTCTTGTGAGAGCTAATAGTGTGCCTTGAATGCCATCCTGGCTGACCATTCTTCTGTCTGTTTCTAAACTAGCTGTAGGGTTTTGTGCAGATATAACTTAAGTCTTATTTTCAAAGATTACTTCAGTCTCACAAAAAGGATTAATTGTGATTTTTTTTTTTTAAGAAATCGTATTTTAAAATCAGGCTTTGGCTCCTATATTACTCTTGAAATGTTGATACTTGTTCAATATTTAATCTTTGTTAGGTGAATAATACTAGGTGGAATTGATGACAGTAGCTAAAAAGCAAAGATATTAATTAGATTGTCCATTAAAACCTATGCCTCAGTCTTCAAACATGGTGTGGACTAAGGCCCGGCTGTCATCAGGGACATAGCTGAAGCATCTGAGGAAAATTTAGTCAAAGTAGTCTTCCTAGACAGTTAACAAAGAAAAGCGGCACCTTCAGAGTTTGGTTCAGCTGAAATAAGATCTGAATTGCTCTTTGAAGTTGCCTGTGTCTCTTCGTTGACTGTAGAAGGAGTCTGAGATGACTAGGCTCCTAAGTTAGAGGCCTCAGGTAAGTGTCAAAAATTTATTGTATTTAAGAATATTGGTTTAAAATTAATATTTATGCTGCTTATGTGCAGTATATGGCTTCCCATTGATTAGTTAGGAGAAAAATATATGAAGTGCATTAATGCAAAGATGACAGTCAGAATTACAGGTATCACAGATTAAGTCTGGCAGCTCTTTGGATGTGAAATTTGGGTATAAATTAGAAGAGTATATAATGACTATAGCCATGGCTTACATTCCTTACATTTTTTAAGAAGTGCAGCAATTTACAGCAAATAAGTTTTACATTTTATCCTGGGTTTTCATATTGCAAGTGCAAAGTGCTTACTGTAGGGTGATACTCCACTATAGATAATAGTAACACTTCTGTTCAGGCTAAAAGTTCTTTAGCATTTCATATTTCAGAGCAAATAGACAGGATTTCTCCTTTAAATGTTGGCCATAATACTGCTTTTCTAATAATACTGTCAGAATATTGGGGGTTTTTAAACTAGTAGATAAGAACAGACAAACAATATATGATATGCTTGAAATATATACAGCCTGAATTCATTATTGTTAAATACGTTTTCCTATTCCACCTGCACAGAAATTGTCTCCAGATATTACTTAAAACAGATATTTATGTTTTGTCAAAGTATGCCAGGCACATAATTTTTCAGTAGTATAATTATCCACTGAAGAACTTAAGGTAACCTGTACTTTTGATATCTCTCATCTATCTGTCCACACATATTAGCTGGCAGAAGAGATATTCTGGAAGATGTGGGACAACAGACACATAATTGTGGAGGTCATCTCAAGATTGCTGGGCTTAATGATGGCTAGTATTAATATGGCTGGATTCAGGCCAGTGAGATATAAGTACGACCAGCCTGCATTAAGACTGGTGTTGGAAGACACCATTTAGTTAGGTTCAAGCCTGAGGCTGACAGGAACCATTCTTCTGAGGATAAAGGTAGGGCTAAGTTTGGGACTGAGGCTGGCTGATGACACAAGGGGAGGATGTGTTTGGAATTTGCCACTGGGCTAGGTATAGGATTTAGCAATAATACTGTTTGATTAGCGTCAGGTGTGGGACTTGGGGGTGGACTGAATGAATTGGGTTTGGAGTTAAGGTGGTTCATGCCAGCAGAAGAAGAAGGGGCTGGTATTGCCCAGAGACATCTGGTTATTGCTGACCCAAGGTTTTACAGAGATCACTGAGCTTGGGTTAGGGTTAGGATTGGGCTTAGACAGACGTCGATTGGAAAAGAGAGTTATGGTCAAGTTAAGAAGGATCAATTAAGGAAGGTAGCAGCAGCAGAGCCTGACTGAATAGGTTTAAGTATGAAGCTGAAATTTATCTCTATTTTATAGCCAAGAAAGGTGTGGAGATGAAAGCCAGGGTTCAAATTTGTCAATGAACAAAGTATAATTGAGGTTGCAATGTAATCTGGTGTAATTTCCAGTTCAGATGCAACCTCAATTATACTTTGTTCATTGACACAAGGCCTCCTGCCTTGCTTCAGCCTCCTGGAATCCACTTCCAGTAAGGCAAGAACACAGTTGGGGTGTTCAGCTGGAGTGGGGAACTGGGAAGTGAGTAGGAGCAAGTAATTTATTTCTAGGTTTGAGTCCAAAAAGGAAGGTAGCAGTCTGTCTATGTTCAACACTCAGGCCAGGATGAAAGCTAGGAGTAAGATCCTTGCCAGCAAGGTCTGATGTTGAAAATGTTGATGTAGAGCAGTGGTTTAGGTTTAGAGCTGATAATTGACAGGAAGGTAACTGGCTCTACTTAAGTCAGAAATTGTAGTGATTACTTGTTTAAGGCTAACATTGGATTGTGGCTTGGTGAGATTTTGGGCAAAAAGGTTGTATGAACTAGAGGAGGTTACAATAATGTGGAGTAGTTAGGATTTCAGTCTGCATCAGCAGCATTATTTTAGATTTGAAGTTAGCAAAAACTACTTTGTACAGTTTTGAGGTCTAGTTGGGTAGTTAGACTTAAATGATTCCTAAAAATAAGCTTGGTAATATTTAGATGCTGGTGATTTCAAGGATGTGCACTAAGGTTAAGAAGTGAGAGGTCTGATCAGATAGCTAGAAAAAGCATGTCTTTAGTAAACATAGGGAGCGGGCTCCTTAAGGGGGATGATCTCCACACCTGTCTATAAACCAGAGGAGTGGTGAACCAAGCTGCTTTTTCTTACATTTGGTTCTAACGTGATGGTTAATAAATATCTCTTGGACTATGTGTACAGTAAAGAGAAAGAAAATGCCTGCTTACATTGGAGAAGTTGGTGTTTCCAGATATTGCACTCCCCCATGTCTTACCATTCTATCTCCTCTGTCATCATGCAGTGAACAACAATATTGCACGTAATAGTAATACATTTTGGTTTTGCTCTTGCAACTATTACTGATTTTTAACTTCCTCTGTTTCTAGTATACTGAGGAAGAGAAGCATGTACCTTTATACCAGATCTGCAGATTCTTTTCACATCTGAGTTCTGGGGACTGGGCTTTTCCTGTTAAATTAAGTTACTTGACAAGGGCTTGTGCAGAGATGAGTCAGCTCCTCTAAGCAGATTGCATTTGAGTAATGTACAGGTAAAACAAGTATAGATTAAATCCAAATACACAGCAACTGGCTTACTGGCTAGTAGGTCCAGCCAAAAAACTCAGACACCTCAATGCCCATGCAGCTAAATTAAATCGCGCCAGAACATCTCATCCGTGCTTCAGGCTCTGTCCTCCACAACAGGCTCACTGCAGGCTTTTGGGAATGATCCCAAACTGTGCCTGAACTTTGTTTTGGAGAACGTTAGTTGGTGCAGGGCAACAGTGTGCCAGGAGCAGTACTGTGGAGGATCATGTTCCGGTGCCCAAGAATGCTCTGGCCACTGTTAAATCTTACAGCCTTAGAGACTGAAAGACCAGAAACCTATTTGTCTCTCAGAGTTTTGCTTTTAAGTGTTTCCATAACATATATTGACATTTGCATCTTGTTAGCATCTTGTGATGGTATAAGAAACATTTTTTTAGAACTTCTTATTTAGTGCAAGTTATATGGGAGCAAATCTTAAAGTCTGGTAACGGGCTTGGAAAAGCAGGTGTGAGGCTGAATATAGTCACAAGTATGGAAAGCATGGAGAGAGCAGCTGCCATAACCAAGCACTTACACCACCAGTTTTAGTCCCCTTCACATGGGGAATATTGGAGATGTGACAGTAAGTGTCACTTAGCTGCAAGTGCTCATTTCATTGTGTTGACCCATCACAGTGCATCCATGGTTGTACCTAATTGTACAAGAAGTGCTGAAGAGCAGAAATCTTTAATGCAACGTCACTTCCTCCCCTTCTACCTATACAGTGTAACAACCATTTATAGTGCCAAAGGTTTCTTGTGAAGGTTGGGGCAAATGTATGTTGGCCCAAAATATTGGCCAATAAATTGTTTTCTCCTATACTGCCAGTAGTTGAATATTTAAAGTATAGTTTGCACATCTCTGTTTTTATCGGAAACCCTAGAAGAAACTCAAGTTCTAGTTTTCATTAAAATAAGTTAATTTATGGAAGGTAAATATTAACATTTTAAAAACCTGAATTTTTAATAGTCTACATATAAGCATTTTCATGCATCTCATATCTGAAGTCTATAAAGTTGTAAATAAACTGTACTTTGGCTTCATTTATATAAAGCAAATTGTACCTGACAGCCTATAGAATGATAATTTCAATGTGTTTAGGAAGCTGTTTTCAGCAGAGGACATTTCAAGATTTCTTTAAAGCACATGATAATACTGAATCTCACTGTATTGGAGCGCTTGAAGATTTTTTAAATTGGTTTTATGGGAAATTATGATATCTATCTAAATATATATAAAATTTCTGTCTTGCACATATGGACTCAGTAATTAATAATTCTCTGGAATAATGAGTTAACATTTTTTCCATATATTTTTGAGGATTTCTATGTCTGACCATTTCACTTGCCTTTTGTAAACTTTTAGTATCAAATTGCACATAAACAATATTTTAAAATAAATTTAAAAATTAATATGCTTCTTATGAGAAATGAATGACAGTATTCATTTACTTAATCCTAGGTGGCCTTGTCATTGTAGGTGCCTAAAAACATCCCACCTGGCCTCTGCCTGCCATTCCAGAAGGGCATGGGTTTTTCTATAGTTCTGTGACGTATCAGCCAGCCCTGTGCTGATGGCTTAAAACTCTGATATATCTGAGATGACACTAGACACCCATGTTTGGGCAACTGAATCACTCCTGAAGTGACTATTGTATTAGGGTGTCCTCTACAAAAATGTACCAGCAAGGCAGTGAAGAGGCATGTTGCATTGGGTTTGTGATTGTTAAGCAGGTTGTCAGCAATCAGGAAAGTTGACATCAGTGTATTTTTTTTGCCTAACTTCCCACTCTGGACCTTGACCTTCTTCTGTCCTGTTTGTCTGGTGTTCCTGTTCTTCCTCGTTATTAGAGCAGGCACCCTTGGTGCATATGCTGGAGCCCATAGAGGAGCTTTCAGAAGAGGAAAAAGGTAATGGTTGATTCAGCTCAAAATACAGTGGCATGTGTTTCTTGAAAATAAAAAGTAAATATTATTTGATACCTACAGTATTTTTCATTGTATTGCAGTATGCTTATGTGATTTGGGTGGAACATTCCTTGTTCGTATCAGTCTCCTGTTTGCTATTGGTGCTTGTAAATATTATGATTTCCCTATCCAAATGCAATGTGTTTATGAAAATCTGGCTAACTCTTTAAAGCAGGCGTATTCCATATGTCTAAAGGCACTTGAGCTAAGCAGAGCAAAAATGTTTTATGGGGAATACCCCCTTACTAGGAAATTTTTAGTGCTCATGCTATTGCAATGTGTGCTCACTTCTTTTTCAAACTCTGCATAAGAGGATAAAGAGTTCAGATAGAAGGAAGTTGGTGGTGGAGGTTGAAGCTGCCTACTTTCATAAATGCACCAAAGATACTTTTGCAAGTAATCTAAGTTACACCTACTTCTAAGCAGCCACAGCTCCAGCCAGAGTTGTGCAATTCTGAATGAAATTATGTATCCCAGTGTTGGCAGCTGTTCTTCTGCTCCATCTGAAGAAAACTTGGAGAAGGCCACATTTACAGTGACAGAACAGAAAGCATTGGTTCATCCTGCATGGTATTCTCCTGAAGAAGGCTAACAGTACTTCAGGTTAAACACCAAATAGCTGAATAGCATAATAATCTGTACTGTGGGCAAAAATCAAAATCAGTCTTGAACTTTATAGCCAATGAGTTTAAATTTTGAAGGAATGATGCTGTTTTGAAAACAAAATTGTTGCTTGAATACATCTGTGCATAAGTGAGAGGTTTCCCCAGGGAAAATCCAGTGACTCTGAAAAATCTGAAATAAAGACTGCTTGCATTTTTGCCGTTCTTTCTGCTGTTTCTCTTGCTTGCCGTCTTCTCTCTTGATGGATTGTCTTTGATTCTTCTGCTGTGCCTAAAGGCATGGCCTGCAGTACAAAAGAGAGAAAGAAAGAATGTGGTCTGAAAAGATAGACCAAGATTTTTTTGTTTTCGGTGGCAGTCATTTGTAAGGGAGAGTGTGAAAATTCTTGACTTGGCACATTATTTCATAGGATTATGTAGGAGCTGAGACAGTGGACCAGACTTAAGGTCTATTGTCTCCAAAGTTGTTAAATCTAGTGTTTAGGGTTTTTTTAAAAAACAAAAAGGAATAAGAAAACAGTTCCTTAAATAGTTGTCTCTGGCAAAGAGGATTTATCTTGAGTTAATTAGCAAGAATTAATACTGTCATTAATTAGGATAATGCTGGATAGTCTTGTTACCCATATTGGTATGTAGTAATTATGAATTTAAAAATTATTTTAGATGAATCTATTTTATTGTAAGGATTAACATCTGAAAGGGACAGGATTTTCAGAAGGCTCTTTGGAGCCTTCCACTTTAAAATGTCTCATGTCTAGCTTTCTGGAAGGATTTCATACTGCATAATGCACCTTTTCCTGACTGGGGATAGTCTGATAGCACTGTGTTTCCTCACCGACCAGTAGCTTGCCTCTTCTAGGACTCAGCTCTCCAACCAAATCATTTTTAATCCCACCTCTGTCAGGGACGGAGTTGTCCACACAGATCCCCAAGCCAGATAAGATTTCAGCCAGATTCTGTCCTCTTCAACACAGGTCTGTTAGTATGGTAGCTGGACTTTTTCTCAGAAAGTTTTCATTACCTACAGTTCTTTCCAGGATCCATCGGAGGCCACTCTCAAAACAACCTAAATATCATTTGTGTATCTTGAGGCTTTTTTGGGTCCTCTTCAGGGTGCTTATCTTTCCCTTAAAGAAAAATGAAAAGTAAATGAAACTGCTTTTTAAGCAATCATTTTTTAAAAATAGGAGAAGTGGCACTTTTGTTTTGAAAGAAAGCATTTGAAAGTCACAATATGGAATTACTCCTTCGTTTATGTCCTTGTCTGTGGGCTGGCAAATGACTCTGCTGCCCTGTAAGGCATACTGGACAGAGACAAACTCCTGCCCAACATTTAGCTTTTATTTCAGGGGACGAAGTTGGGAGTGTGGTTTACAGCATGCTTTCTTGGGATGTTGTATACCCCTCTGTGTATGCTTTGCCAGCTTTGCTGACCACTGCCAGACAGGAGCAGCTACCGTGGTCCCACAGAGTATTTGGTTCTCTTGGTAGAAGTGGCATTCAGTAAAATTTCATCTTGCCAGGGACACGTTATAGGCAGGTTCCAAATGGGTATGTTTTGCTTCTTTACTCCTCTGTATGACCCTATAATACTTTGGCCTAATTTAAATGTCAGTCTTTAATTTAGATGGAAGAATCTGTCTAGATGATTCTTTATTTCTTGCATAAGAGTTCATGTCATTACTGACGCTTAAAGCAAGGGAAAGAGACACTTAAAGCAGGGGAAACTTCTTTGTCTGCTTTTAAGTATGTATGGTGTCATAGACCTGCATAGAAGAAAACACGACACTGAACTTTGTCCTTGAAAGAGTTTTGATATAAGTATTATCTGTCATGTATTTTCTGTGAAACTGTCTGCCTCAGACTAAGGTTTTGTCTTTACCAAGACTTTTGAAAGTGTTAAAACTTTCCAAAGATTTGATTTCAGTGGGCGTTTTTTATCAGAGAACATTACATTGTTTTAAGCTTTTCTTGAGAACAAATTTGTCATATATTTGTTCTAATTCCTGCTAGAGTTCAGCTTTGATTTGAAATACCACTTATAGAGAACTTAATTATCAGAAGATAGTCTTTCTTTATCAGAAGTTTCCAAGTACAGTTCTAATAGCAGAGACCTTTGTTGCTAGATATTCAGGTATGTATCTTTACAGTGATTCTGTAACAAGACAAATAGAAGATACTTGTGATGGTGAGTACGAGGTGCTGAGCTATAGATTCCAAGTGGGCTGACTTTTGTAAGCTAGCCCAAGATTTTAAAAAGAATACAATTCCATGTAGACAAAAAGCGCACATGGATGCCTATGGTGTTTCTAAAAAATGCATGCTTCAGTGCAGTTTTTAATTGTCTCATGTACTGTGGATTTTTCAAATGTCTCTTAAATGCATTTTTCCATTCTTATTTCAGAAATTGAGAAAGGTGATCATAAAACAGGTAGAAGTAACCACTATTTAATAAATGCTTTGAAGACTGATCCTTCTTTAACTAAAGAATTACGAGTTGTTTTGGAGCAAGCCCTGGAGGAGAAGCTGGAATCCTTGGGAATTAAAGCAGTAAGATTATTTTGAGTTATTTAAGAGAGGGATAATCTTTGTCCCGCTTTTTTGCTATTCTCTTTCAGTCTTGTACCACAACCCTCAACCTATAAAATCCAAAGGTGAATTTCCACATGTTATAAATAAGTGTAATTCATTAACCTGAGAGGATGTCCATCAAATTACAGCTGTGGAGGATATGGCTATACCTGTGGGCAGTGTTACCAACTTCTGTGATTTTTCTACAAGCTTTGTGATATTCGAAGTTTAAAAGAGTGTATATGATTGTAGGATATAAATCCCAGAAATAATAACCCCTGTGTTTACAATACTATTTGTTTCCTTAGGGTGTTCGCGGTATCCCAAATGATCACTTAAATAAAATTTTGCGTGCTATTGAATCTGCTAGAGAATGCAAACAGAAGCAAGAGCCTGACATTCACCGAATTCGAGAGCATCTTGAACGCCAAGTTAGCTTTAGGGTTGAAGAGAAATCATCTTCTTGTAATAGACCTGTTTCCTGTCCTCAGCTTCCTTCAGAAGGTTAAAATGGTTTTGGTTTTTGTTCATTCTCTTACATTTTATAAGTGCTATTTAAGGTTTTATTTAGCAACGCTTCTCTATAGCTGCTTTCATAACTTTTCATGCAAATATTCTATATAGTTATGGCCAACTAAACAGTTTCCTTTAAAGGGTTCTTGACATTGTGTTTAACTGCAGAAATCTTAGCTCCTATATTGGCAAGATACATGGTAACTCTGAACTGCTTTGAAGAAAAAAAATACTTTTTTTTTCTTCTCTTTTGTAAAACTATAATCTACGGCAGAGACATCTTTAATTTTAGAAATTAAATATAAAAGATACCAAACATTGCTTCTAGTAATGAGATAGATAACATCTCTTGTAGGTAAACAGAAGTTCAATCAATTGGGAATTTCATCATTTGCCACACCACGAAAACCAGTAAAACGGTCTTCAACAGCTGTCCGCCCAGCTGAACAAAGAACCACCATCGCTGAGAATACATCTACACCAAAGTAAGAGATGCTGTTCTCATAGTACTCATATGGGTTTGGGTTTTTGTGACTGACGTGAACATTTCCTGCTAATATTGTAAGAACTGAACAAAGATTTCACATTACTTCTATATAAACTTTATGCTTGCTTAGTTGACTGTCAGTCTTGAAATAACTTGTCTTGTTATTTTTAGATCCAGGAAGCTTTTTGGAAATGGAGGTTCCAGGAAGACATCTAGCATCACGTATGATTTGTTCCCTTGTATTTTTGAAGAAAACATTTCTGGTGACTGAATATTCACATGCTTGCCACACAAAAGCTATTATTAAGCTAAAATTATAAACACTTTCTGGACTGCTTATTTCATATTTTGTTTTAAAGTATTATTCCATTTGAGCGTGTTGTTATAATCCCTGAAAGATAGCATGTTTTCCTTTCAGCAGATGTATTCTTTGTTGTGAACAAGAGAGGGACTTCCTTTAGTTTCTTTCTCAGATGCTTTTTCTGTCCCAGTTAAAAGCAGCTAAATACTTTGGTGACCTAATTTTCAGTTTATCGATATTTTCTTACTATGACCAAAATTAAACACAATATTCCAGATTCCACTCACATCAGGTACCTTACTTTGTAATTTCCTGCACTGAAAAATTCCTAAGTTATTTTCATCTAACAAAATGTCAGAACAGACTTTCTGTGGTGCAGATTCCTTGACCCTAAACTTTGCTCTCCCTGCTGATGCATGAAAGCCTATCTTTGTTTGCCTGGCAAGACTTGTTATATATTGGTCTACTGTTTTGTAAAGGTAGTTGCATAGATGGGAAATAGTCATGTCTATATAAGAGATCATTTTGTGATAACTTCCTGAGTTTACTTAGCAGCGTGATTTCTTTTAAATAGTTTTATAGATAGTTAGAATTTATGGGAGCTCCTGTTTTTTTCACGTAAGAAAAATGCACGTTATTGGAAAGGAAAATACAAGGAAGCTTAAATATGTCTATAGCAGTGCAGTCACTGAAATGCAGTAAGTCCTTAGGTTGTATGTGGTTTTGCTTAGAACTCCACCATTCAGTTCAGAGGAAGAAGTAGATGAAGATGATATTGAACAGTCTTACATATCACCAGAATTACTGAAAAAGCAGTCAAAAACATCAAGCAACAAAGTCAGTGCTTTTCAGAAGGCTTCTGGCAAAAGTGATATGGATGGGACGGAGGAAAGGGAAATTGAAGAAACTGGAACACCTGCCAAAACTTCAAAAGGTATTTTCACTACTTTTGTATATGCATGTTGTAACAGCTATGCATGATTTTGCATTTCCTGATATATTTCTGTGTTAGAAAACATAATGAAGGCAGACTATCTAGTCTTGAGTGTATATATATTTGTGTGCACTTTATGTTTTTGCTAATGTGTTTATATTAATATAGTACTTGGAGATGTCAGTTCAAATTAGATGTGTATCATGCTGTTTTATATAAATGCAGAAAAAGAGACAATCTCTGCCTCAGCGAGACTTCTTTTACTTATTTTTACTTTGTGGAAGATTTCTAGAGGGTTTACAGTAAAATCTCTTACTTGTGAATGGAAACTGTCAATATAATTTTTATGAACTTTAGGAACAGTTATTCAAAAACTGACCGAACAAGTTGGAAAGAGTCTTTCTAACCATGGAAATAAGAATAAACCAGCTGGAGGGATTAATGTTGCGCAAGCATTTATTAAGAAAGAAGAGGTGAAAGAACTGAAGGTATCACTTTTAATAGTCATTATTATTTCATTAAGTAATCGAACTATATATATATATGTTACTTTTTTTTTCATGCTGAAACCATCTTGGTGCAGTGAAGAACTTAATTCTGAAAGAGAGTTTTGGAATTACAGAGCTAAGTAGTCTTTTTGGGTACGTCTGCACTGGTATATAGAAAAGTGCTGGCAAGTGAGCTGTGGCAAGTGACCTCTTCATCCACAATGCTTGTTAGCTTATACCATGACTGTTTTGGATCACTACAGCTAGCCCAAAGTTTGGGCACAATTGGTATCATTTTTATCTCCTATTCTAGCAGCATAGAGAAAGCCATTCTTTACTTGCTTTCCTAGTATCTTGTTAGATGGAGGAAAAAATGAATTTGCTTATCTAATATTTTAAGATATTTTTATTTCTAGAGCTTTATCTGATATGGAACAGATGCATTTTAATGAGGGGAAAAATTCAATTTTTTGAGTATGGTCTTTCTTCTGCTGCACCTATTTACAATCATATGCTGTTTTCTGACTCCATCAGATCTATCACTGATCTCTGTCCATTGAGTATGGCATGTGTTCACAATCAGAATACTAACACAACTTATTCTTTACCCCTCAGGCTCCTAAGGTCCCAGTCTTCCCCTCAGTTTAGAGTTTTATAATTGGTAAGCCACTTTGATGCAAATTGATCTTTGCCTGAACAATTTTTAAAAGGAACAAAAGCTATTCCAAATCAGAAGTCAAGAACAGACAGTGCTTTTTATTTCAGTTTTAGTAGTTGTTATTAGATTGAAGTAGACAGCCAGATACTAGTTCTAGTATTCAAGAAAGTATTTTTTCACTTAATAAAATAATAATTACTGAGAATCCTGTTATCCATAGTAAAACTGATACTTTAGGGCTTCCTGACTGCCTGTTAAATCTGAAATTTATCAATCCTCCCAGAAACAGTGACAATTCTATTTTGGTTTCCAGAAAGGGGTGATTGTCTTAATCAACTTTAGTTGTAATGGTAGGGTAGTCACATTTAGCCTGTGTGCTTTTAATTGCCACTGGTGACACCTAACTTGTCTTGACTAACTAACTTGACACTGTGGGAGCTGCAAATCACACCAGACTCAAAATTATCAACTCAGAAATTACTATTACAGTGTAATTTTCTGTCCAAATATTACTTTCAAATTCTCTTCAATGTCAGATGATACAAGGCTGCAAAATGTTCACAGTTAAATTTAGTGGATGTTACATTTTGTAAAGAGCTATAGACGGTGGACCACTATGTTAAGGAATTTGGCCTTCAAGAACAAAGAGCTGTAGCAAAATAAGCCTTAAAATCTATGCTTTAAAGATGCTGTACTTTTCACTGGTAACCTCTCTTCCCACATCTCTCAAGCCCCCGAACCTCAAGGCAGGGACTGGGGGAATGAAGTCCCTCCCATCATGGGAGAAGATCAGGTTCAAGACCACCAGAGGAACCTGGACATACATAAGTCCATGGGACCTGATGAGATGCTGCCCAGGGTCCCAAGGAAACTGGCTGATGTAATTGCTAAGCCACTCACCATCATATTTGAAAAGTCATGGCAGACAGGAGAACTCCCTGACTGAAAAAAGGGAAACATCAAACCCATTTTTAAAAAGAGTAAAAAGGAGGACCCTAGGAGGTACCAGCCAGTCAGCCTCACCTCTGTGCCTGGTAAGACCATGGAACAGATCCTCCTAGAAGATAGGTTGAAACATATGGAAGACAGGCAGGTGATTAGAGACAGCTGACATGGCTTCACCAAGGGCAAATCATGCCTGACTAATCTGGTGGCCTTCTACAATGGAGTGACTGCATCAGTGGACAAGGGAAGAGCTATGGATCTCATCTACCTGGACTCTGTAAGGCCTTTGATACGGTCCCCCACAACATTCTTACCTTTAAATCGGAGACATACGGGTCTGATGGATGGACTGTTAGATGGCTAAGGAATTGGCTGGATGGCCGTGTCCAAGGAGTTACACTCAATGGCTCAATGTCCAAGTAGAAACCAGTAATGAGTGGTGTCCCTCAAGGGTCTGTACTGGGACCAGTACTGTTCAATATCTTTATTAATGACATAGTGGCGTTGAGTGTACCCTCAGCAACTTTGCAGATGACACCAAGCTGAGTGGCACATTTGATGCACTTGAGGGATGGGATGCCATCCAGAGGGACGTGGACAGGCTTGAGGAGTGGGCCCCTGCGAACCTCAGGAAGTTCAGTAAGGCCAAGTGCAAGGTCCTGCACATAGGTTGGGGCAGTCCCCCAATATCAATACAGGGTAGGGGATGAAGGGATTGAGAGCAGCCCTGTGGAGAGGACTTGGGGATACTGGCGGCGGAAAAACTGAACGTAAGCCAGCAGTGTGTGCCTGCAGCCCAGAAAGCCAACTGTATCCTGGGCTGCATCAAAAGCAGCGTGGCCAGCAGGTCGAGGGAGGGGATTCTGCCCCTCTGCTCTGGTGAGACCCCACCTGCAGTACTGCGTCCAGCTCTGGGGTCCTCAGTATGGGAGAGACATGGACCTGTTGGAGCGGGTCCAGAGGAAGGGCACAAAAATGGTCAGAGGGCTGGAACACCTCTGCTGTGAGGACAGGCTGAGAGAGTTGGGGTTGTTCAGCCTGGAGAAGAGGAGTCTCCAGGGAGACCTTATAGCAGCCTTCCAGTACCTAAAGGGGCCAACAAGAAAGCTGGAGAAGGACTTTTTACAAGGGCATGTAGTGATAGGACAAGGGGTAATGGCTTTAGACTGAAAGAGGGTAGATTTAGATGAGATGTAAGGAAGAAATTCTTCACTGTGAGGGTGGTGAGGCACTGGCACAGGTTGCCCAGAGGGGTTGTGGCTGCCCCATCCCTGGCAGTGTTCAAGGCCAGGTTGGATGGGGCTTTGGGCAACCTGGTCTAGTGGAAGGTGTCCCTGCCCATGGCAGGGCGGTTGGAACGAGATGATCTCTAAAGGTCCCTTCCAACCCAAACCATTCCATGATTTCTATGAAAAATATTTTTGCTATAATTCATTTAGAATACATCGTGTCCCTGATGTATTAACACAGTGGCATGTTCCTGTGTGGACATGATGAGTTCAAAATGAGTTTATGAACCTAGGGCAGGCATTCAGTGTGGCCAGCAGGAACAGGGAGGTGGTTGTTCCCCTGTACTCGGCACTGGTGAGGCCGCACCTCGAGTCCTGTGTTCAGTTTTGGGCCCCTCACTACAGGAAAGACATGGAGGTGCTGGAGCGTGTCCAGAGAAGGGCAACCAAGCTGGTGAAGGGCCTGGAGCACAAGTCTTCTTATGAGGAGCGGCTGAGGGATCTGGGGTTGTTCAGTCTAGAAAAGAGGAGGCTGAGGGGAGACCTTATCGCTCTCTACAACTGCCTGAAGGGGGGTTGTAGTGAGGTGGGTGCTGGTCTCTTCTGTCAGGGGGCTGGAGATAGGACAAGAGGAAATGGCCTCAAGTTGAGGCAAAGGAGATTTAGGTTAGATATTAGGAAAAATTTTTTTACTGAGAGGGTTGTCAAACATTGGAATGGGCTGCCCAGGGAAGCGGTTGAGTCACCATCCCTGGAGGTATTCAAAAAGCGAGTGGACAGGGTACTCCAGGGCATGGTTTAGGGGGCATGGTTAATGGTTGGACTTGATGATCTTGAAGGTCTTTTCCAACCGAAATGATTCTATGATTCTATGATTGCTGCTTTGTTTCTGGAATCTTTACAGAACAACACACTATCTTGTATTCTTTGCTAATTATATGAATGTGCATATATTCATATCCATATTTGTATGTTTAAATGTTAACATTTACGTTATGTTACATTGTGTTTCATTATGTTAAATGTAGACATTCGAGTTAATTCTTTAAATTTTAGGTGGGATTTTCAAAGGTGCCCAAAGACATAAGCACAAAATGCCATTGGAATAATGGTTTGTCTGAAAATCCACATTTTCTAATTAGTTTAAATACTAATATCTTAAATACTTATAGCTGCTAATGGTCGTTCTGAAAACCCACAATACCATAAAACCTTTATAAGGCATCCCATTGTCATATGTTTTATAAAGGTCACGTTTCACAGAAGTTACTTCAGAAACATTTTTAGAGAAAATTAATTTTGTGCTTACCTGAAGCTGTATTACCTGAGTTCACCTGTACCAGCCATTGTATGGATTATGGTATTTCTTTGGAGTAAGTCTTTGAGTTAATAAAACTGCTTAGCAGTTTTGATTGATGCTGTGTATTTACACTTGATCAAAACTGAATTCTGTTTGAAGTTGACATTTTTCTCTGTATTTTGTACTTTAAAAATCAGTTGGGACTTAGTGAATGTTTGAGGAAACTCTTCCTCCAGCATTTCTCAATATATGTGACTCTGACTTTCCCAGTACCACACCCTCCCACTGCAGATAATTTAAAATAGCAAAATGTTGAATCCTGGTATGTTAATAATACAGCACACTGAGCAGATCTGTCAATTTTTGAAAAACAGTTTGTTTAACATTGTTAACAGCGATGTTAAAATTGAACTATGTTGCAAGATAGAGCATTACTGCAGTGTTTTCCCTTCTTTCGAGAGACAGGACACGTTCGTATTTGTTGATTTTTCTCTAGTATGTACATACCTTACGTTGTTTTCTAATAGCATCTGAATCTTTCCTCTGTGCAATAGAAGCACCTTCTATATCTTGCTGTAAAATTGAGTGACTCCAGTGAAATAAGGTTTTAGCTTTGTGAGAAACCGTCTTTCACTTTCCACAGTTAAGCTCTCTAATATGGCTCGATTCCATTGAACCACATCTGATTGACAAATAGGGAAATGCTGTAGCTCTTCTTTCAAAAGCTGAATGAAGATATTTAGTTCTCGGGCAGATGAGGTAAGAAAGACCATAGACTCGCTGCCTTCAGGTTCATCTGTTTGACTTGACTCTCACTTTGTGAACTCATTATGCAAATCCACCACTTAATTAAAAATATGCTTGTACATGCTGACAGTGAGTCTTAAGAAGAATACATATTTTAACTTTGAGCACCATGTGGTTTTTTTAAACTTTCATTATTTTATTTTCTCTTTAAATAAATTAGTTTTCAGTTGAAAAGGCCTTTATTGCAATATTAGATTTTTCTACTGTGAATACAGAATGCTTATATAGCAAACTAAACTGCCAACTTGCATGATAACATGTCATGTCTTTATTTTCATGTAAGTAATATACGTTCTAATGCCTAAAGGACTTTCTATCTCATTGGAATAGCTAATATCCCAGAAAAGACGATCCTTTTTTAAGTTAAACCTTAATGTAATACCTGAAAACATAGGTTTCTGCCAGTTATAGAACTGGCAGAACTTTTAACTTTTGCAATTCCTGACTTAAAAAACCCCCACTTTTAGTTTTGGAACTATAATAATGAATTAATATAATTTAGGTAATTGAATTATGTGGATTTTAAAACTGTGGTGATAGATGTCATAAAGGCCGTATGCCAGTGCATTTTTCTTTAGCAGTTTTACATTGTTGAGTTTATGGAAGATTTCAGCACAACTTGAACGGACAGAAGAAAAATGCGTGTTTTTTCTTCTCCCTGTTAGTTCACAGAAGTTGATGAAGATGATTGGGATATATCATCAGTAGAAGAAGACTTTTTATTGATGAAAGATGATAGAGGCCAGAAGGCATTGACAGTTCAGAAAAATGAGTCAAATGCTGCATCTGTGGTACATGCATGGGGTCTTCCGAAGACAAGTGTACCAAAGGAGGAAGGTAACATATTCATACTTCTACGTTATAAGCCTTAAGCAACTGACAGGCCTGGAAGAGATCTTAAGTATAGTGTATTACACATTGTAATTCGATATACGGTATTTTGTAAGAAAAGAACAAGTAAGAAAAACTGTGTGCTTGGTTTTATGTCATGTAAATATCATATATGATATTTATGATACATACTTACATGTAAACAACACACACATAAATATACAGAGATGCCAAGAAACTTAAATTAGAGATTTTAAAACATACGGTACTATCGGGCTTCAACCTCATCTTAAAAATTAATCATCCAGGATTTTTTTTAATCCCTTCCCACAATTAAGGGAGGAGGGAAACTTTCTTACTTTGTCTTGAGAATAATAATAAAATTTCAGGTTTGTTCAAGATGTCTAAGTGACCTACCAGACTGAGATAAATATTTGAACTACTGGTAAAGTAATAGCCTCAACCTTACATAGAACTTATATAGCAGTTTCTAGCCCTAACATTTCAATATACATAAAGGTTAAAGCTGTGTCAGTTATATAAACATACTTCAGGTTATTTTTAAAGGGAAAGTAATATTGACACTGACTGCTTGTCCTGTGCATTGTATTCTGTGACAGAAACAGCCTTCATATTATCAACACTTGTAATTTCCTCACTGGTTGAAATTCTGGACTTCCTGAAGTCCACGGGTGTTTGCTCACATAGCATGTGATTCTATCTCATAGATAAATACAAAGTAAAAATACCCCCAAAATAGTATTAATAATTGTTAATATTTTTTTGTTCTTTTAACAGGCCTTCATGAAGCTGATAATACAAGCACATTAAAAAGCAGCTTAGTCACTGTAACAGATTGGAGTGATTCTTCAGATATATAATTGTTGCATTCCTGATGGGAGGCACTGCTTTGGGGTTCTGTTGGGGTTGAAAACATGGTTGAAAACATCAAGTATTTCGTATTAATTTCTCATATTGGTCATGTAATAACAAGGAATACTGTTTGCAGAACTCTTGTGTCTTTCAGTCCTGAATTTGAAAAAAGAATATTCATATATGCATTACTGGCCATGTCTGTCTGGAAATTGAGAGTTAATGCTTCTTTCTCATGAATTCAATGGTGAAAGTCTCTTTGATTTCACTGAGGTGAAAATTTTGCCTCTAATGTTTACATTAAAGATTGAAACTGGTCTTGCAAGGAAGCCTGTTAACCAATGAACAGAATTTACCGCAGAGTATTACTTTATAAAATTTTTAAATGTTTAAATTATGATAAATGTATTTTATCATAAACTTTATATAAAATTTTGAACATTTTAAAGAAAATATTTCCATGTATTAAAATGTTAAGTTTCTACCATGGTTTACAATAAACACCAAATGAAAAGAATAAAAGGCCTCAGCTATAAAACTAGTTATTATTAAATGCCTCCTATTTGGGGAAGTTATTCTTTTTTTTTTGTATTGGAGTTGAGTCTTAGTTAACAGAAAAGCACAAAAATTGGAAAAAACCCCATCAAGCTAAGGTGAGGAAAGCACTGGCCTGCCATTGTGGAAGTACTTTTCATATTTCTGTTTTGTCCATATTGGCTGCCTTCTTTAAAAAACACAATAGTGTTTTGACTTAAATGAAATACAAAAATAAAAGAACCTTGAATGGCTTTGTAGTTCTGATGTATTTCAGATGGTATCAGATACAAAACCTTTTCTATCATACTGTGCCATTATTAAATAGGACTATTCATTTTTTATGTTTACACCTTTGTCCCAAAATAACCAATGTGTTGAAATTCCAAGGGTCCATCAGTTCAAGCCTCAAGACAGACCTGAGTTTGTGCCTGATTTTAGGGTCTCAGTCTAGAAAGCGTTTTGTGGTTATTCATAATCTCTGATCTCATTTTATTGACTCATCGTACAAATATTCCCTCAAAAGCCATCACATTTCTATGGACAGGTAGAAAAAGTACTGGCTGAATTTTTGAACTGTTGTAACTAATTCAGGATTATCTATTATTGCCCGATTTTATTTGGTCAGCCCTTCAGGAATGTCACTGGCAGAGCAGGCCAGCTGGTATTGCCTGGGGTTTTTCCTTCCTTTTCGTAACCCAGTGGCTCAGAGCCATTCTGGAGCTGAAGGTGTCCCAGCGCCCTGCCCAGCGGGAGGGAACGAAACCAATGCCCTGGAAGTGACTTGTCGCCAGCCCGGGTGAGTGCTGAGGCCGGGCGGGAGCCCAGTGGCACAAAGCAAATGCAGAATGCAAGAATTGTCTCCGAGCCTTGTCTCGCCTGCCACAAAACTCCCCACGGGCTGTAGCCTCCCTCGGCCTTTGCTCTCCCTACCATGCACATGAAAGCTCATGATCAGGCATGCATTCTTTTTGTGCGTGCTTTCTTCTTAGGTCATGCAAGACCCTCTCTAGTGACCATTTCTGTAACAACTGGCCCTGACTCTTCTTAGTAGCTGCTCCTGCCTCCCCAAATCCCATACTTATTTTCACTTCACCCAGTCTCTTATTATTCCTATGGCACAGAATTGACAAGGTTGCACGTTCTTCCACCCCACCAATGTGATGAGGAAGATAAAAGCCTGCTGATTCCCACTGACTGGTGTCGTCTGGTGCTGCAGTTATGATGTGCTCTGCAATTCCAACGTCACTGCTAATCAGTGGTGAGATATTTTACATGTTAACCTGCACAGAGTATGGCTGTTTTGTCCAGTACTGAATCCATTTCAGGAACGGTTGCAGTGATGCACTGCAGTCAATATGATGCGTGTGATGCCGTTCCCATAAGCCATTGACATACTGAATTGTTAAATACCTCATTTATTTTTTTCAAGAAAGCAACATCAGTTCATGATTTCCAGGTATAAACTTTACAATACCAACATCAATCTTAAAATATTATATAATAAAATTTACATCAATATGTAAAAAGCTGCAATTTAATGTTTTAAAAAGTCATTGTCTTAGTGGTAAGTACATTGGGGTTGGGGGGGAAATCACTCTGAATGAAACATACAAACTCATTTTTAAAACGCTTTGAATCTTCCAACAGTACCATTAAACATAAGCATTCTTGTCAAAGTGCTTTGGTGTGGTTTTGTCTGGGACGCTGTTGTGGACCTTTGTACGAGAAGACATCACAGATGTGGCTCCATTATATGCATACCCCCTCCTGAAAAGAAAAGAAAATCAACCAGTTACAGCTCATTCCACAGACAGGTAACATCTCTGCATCCAAGCATTATAGTAATATAAAACTAGAAGAAACGTGTAGGAATGTACCTATAAATTTTAGGGGAGGGGGCGGGGGGACACCTTCCTTCCCTGTGTGGTCTCATTCTGGTTTGACATTCCCCCTCCAGCATCTCTCTTTGCAATTTGCTTTTCTATAAAAGCATATTCCTTGTTCACAGCTAAGTAAATTAGGGCCCAATCATTAAATATTTAGGCTGTGGCAAGTCCTAGGTGAAAAGTTACTCCCTCCAGCTGCACCTGTTCATTATCACCCCTCTTCTGCTGCTGGAGGTCCCACTGCCACCACCGCTGTCCTTCACCTCTCTGACTTTTGATCTGATGATTTGGGATTAAAGAAACTTGTCTATTCACACCTGTAAAATGACCTGACCACTTTTCCTGCATCAGTGAATGTGTTTTTTTCCAGCTGTACTAAATTTATGAAGTATACATAACACAAGTATTTGTTCTGAGTCAATAGCTTTTCTTAATTACATTAATGATGGACAGAGTATTATCCTTAAACGCCATTATTTTCTCTCATCCACACAATCTTTTTCTGAACTTCACTACAAAGTATTTTGGAAAAGTAATCAAACTGCATACATATAGCGGGTACAAATGCACTAGTACTGATTTCTTTCAATAAGTACAACTTGTGTTTTACCTTCGAGAATTACTGTTTTCAGCTATTGAGAAGCAGAATATACTGCCACCAATTATGCAGAGTGAAGCTCCAGCCCATCCAATGAACAAAGCTGCTCCTAATTCATACCTACAGGAAGTTAATAAATGGATTTAACAAAAGAGAGCATGGATTTAACAGGCTTTTTTCAGAATAAAGAACTAAATTTTATTTTTTCTTGAATTACTTTCCATTGACATACACATTATTCATCGCAAAATCAGCAGCTCTGCCGTTAACCCACGTTCTTTTCATTATTTCCCTCTTACTCAGGAGGCAAACTCTGTCCCTGCAGTACACTTAGGCAATGCTTATCTCCCCACGCAGCCAGCCGGCGTGCCTGGCTTTTCCCCCATCTCCTCCTGGATTTCTTGGCTGCGGGGGTTACATGATTCTTTGGCCCGTTTTCCAGCGCACAGCTCCTGTCCCCTTGGTCCATTTCAGGTTCCCCTTGGCTCCCAAGCTGGACTGGGGCTTTTGCTGAGCCAGCGACTAGAGCTGCTGCCTACACCTCTCCCTAACTCTCCCCTCTGGCTCTCAGGATCTCTCTCCCTCTCTAGCCACGCTCCAGCCTGCTTAAAACATGAGGGTTTTGTACATATATATAATATGTATATGCAATATACATATATATACACAAACATGTGCAATATATGCATATACATATACAGATGTATCTGATATATGCATATACAGCTATGTACGTACATGCACGCATATGCAGATGTACATGTGTGTACACATGCACACATGCATGTGTCAGCGACTTTCTGCTTCTCTAGTCCCTATGGCTGGATTCAGGCTGGAAGACACCGCTCCCCTCCGAGCCCTTGGACGCTGCTCCACGTCACCGGCAATGGTCCCCTGTGCCGCTCGGGGCAGTCACAAATTGTTTGCAGCCAGAAACTGTTCAGTTTGACGCCGAGAGGAGATGGTGGTGCTTTAGGAGCATTATCACACAAGGGTAAGTCCAAGTTTCTAATGCAACAACAGTAAATGAAGGAAAAGAAGAGATTCTTTTCCCTCCCCTGCTTGAGCTTAGCATCCATAACCTGAGCTCTGGAGCTTCAAGATGAGCAGCAAGCCATGGCTTGCTCCATTCCTCAGCTCTTTGCCTGAGGTACCGCTCTTTAAAACGCTTTCAGGATGACCTGCATTAGACCGCAGGCCCAACAGTCTCCAGAGTCTCTCACTCCTCCCTATTAGACAGTGTGTCTCTTGCTCCTTCTTTGCTCCAGTTCCTCCTTGAGGAAACCTTGATCTCCTCCTGACTCCTAGGATCCTGCACTGAAAACACAGGTCCCTGTCCCCCCATCCAGCCGCAGTTATTGGTCAGGTGGCTGTGCTGTTCAAGCCTTTGTTAGGAAGTTGTTTTTTTTTTTTTCTTGTGAGCTCTGGTGAGGAATGAAAGCCTCTGCTTGACAGCCTGCCTGTGCAACTGAAAGACTGCAGTCACACACTTTTCAGCTAGTTCTGAACATTTCCGTGTGAACAGATCCTAATTTCACGTTAGCTGAAATACATAACTGAAAACACCTGTAAGCTGTTCTACAGAACTTGTGTCTTTACAAAGATGACGCTGTGAAAACACTCAAAAATTGCCTGGGAGCCCAGACACCCAGAAAATGATATAGCGACTTCTATAATAGGTCACAAGAGGGTGAACACTGGCTGGAGAAGAAAAAATCACTTTTCCATGTTTTCTTGAGACTCTAATCAGAGGTCAAGCACAGGCTTAAAGAGAGTCACACAAGGAGAAAAAGCCACACTTAGGATATCAGTGCGGGATGCTATGGACACCCAGGTTCAAGTCATTTCTGACTCGGGGACTCACTGCCAGAAAGAGATGGAGACATGGGAGCTCAGAGGTAGGACACTTTGTGAGGACTTGCACCTGACTCTTCATGGCCCCACTAGTGCTCTAACTTCTAGGCTTCTTTTTCATTTTCCATTCACGTCATCTAAGCAGAGTTTTTATTTATCATCCCTTGCTAAAAAAGGATCAGATTCCCCCAAACGTTCTCCATACCCAGTGTGGGACTTACTTAGGCACCCAACTCCCAAATTAAACTGCCAGAAACCACAGCTCAGCTGCCTGTTACCCTGGAGAACTCTGCACCCAGCCCCATTTGACTTAAAAATCTGCCAAACCTGTAAAGCTTTAATTCTAACCATGCTCACATTTTCCAACCATGTGCTACCGTTTTCACAAGACTTGAGCAGATTTCTGTCTGTTCAAGGTCTGGGGGTTCCCTGATTAGAAGCAAATATCTACATCAGAGCTCATCACCTAGGATCCCGTTATAGTCAACACGCAAAAAATACACACAAAGTACACTTCTAAAACACCCTCAAGGCACATTTTTAACGAGTTGTAAAGGCAGATCAAAGTGACTAACTCCAATATGAGGTAAGCCCCATCCTGGGGATCCCTCCATCCCCGCAGGTACTGCCAGAGCACATCTAATGTACATGGACCAGGGTTAGGCTCCCCACAAAAGTCAGCACAGACCACCGCCGTGCTGGAGAACACAGCTGGACCAAGAGCCAGGAAGGCTGTCGCTGTAACAACTTACTTGCCAACACCATTTGCCTAGAAAGCGGGAAAAACAAGCTTGTTTCCACATTTCCATCTAACAACATTAAATAGTTGGCCAGAGGCTAATGTGAGAGGGATAAGGCGACCAATTGCCATCTCCCCTCCTGAAGCTCTTCAGCTGTATAAAGAAATCAAGATTACATTGGGTTTAACTGGGTAGAAAAGGGTTACCTGACTGTTGCCTACTAGTTGGGAAAGAAGACATGGGGTCCGGCCTTTGTTCTTGTGATTGTCCTTTTACTTTTTGATTGTTACTGATTTAATTGTTAACTGTAATCTGATTGTTACTTTTTAAGCAACATTTGTTACTATAACACGTATAAACAATTGCATATATGGACCCTTCTGGGGTGACTGCCATGCTGCTAGGTTAATAAGTTGCAGAGCTGGCCTAATTGGTCTTTCCTCCACATCTTTAAACAGATCAAAAAACTTTCTCATTTACACTGGTGCTTATGAGGAAAACTTTAAATTTTCAATTGCGTATCAACCTGTGTATGGCTCCCTGGATTTTATCCAATCGTTCTTTTCAGCATTTAAGAAGCCAACCCTAAACTCCCATCAAAATGCAATATGTAAAAAAACCTTACCATATGAAAAAACCCTTACATACATTGGTACCTCCAGAAAAAAAATGGAAAAAAAAGGAGATAGGCTTTTTTAGAAGAAATTTCTGCACTTGCTGTTTTTCCCTTTCCACTTTATCATTAAAATCTTTGCGGGAAACATACTCTTCTCTTGTCATAATTCTTTGTTGCAAGAACCAAAGCAGCTGCTCTCCGAAGTCTGTGGCTGCGTATCCACTGTCTCCAATCAGTGAAATCAATCTGATTAGAGATCACTTGGAGATCGCTGGTAGCTCAGGGAGGAGCATGACATTGATGAAGAGGCTTAAAGGTGGTGACCGCTGAGGACTATGAGAATTCCACTGCAGAGAACTGAAAGCCACATTCAACTACGCTGACCAAGCAGGCTAAAAGCAGATTTTTTGCTGTAATCCAGGGAGGCAGAATTCAGTGAAAGAAAGAAAGAAAGTACAATATCAGTATAGATAGAAGAAAAATATTCTAGTCGTTACATACATTGGGACCATGAAGTAAACTTCCAAGCAAACCAGTGGAAGCCTCATTAGCTGGCTGGATGTCAGCATATGTAAAGGACATACCTACCTACTTACTGAATCAGCACAACTACCCAAGGGAAATACACATTTTGAATGTCTAATTCTTACGATTCTTGGAAAATGAAAAATAGATTCAAATGTAACAGCAGGACGGTGGAAAGAGGGCCCGTGTGAACTGTGCACAATCAATTCAGAGACAAGAAAGACAAAGGGCAACAATTCTCTATAAAAGAGAATGGGAAGTTGGTCAGATAATTTGGATAAACTAACCCTATTCATCAGTAAGAATGATCATGACGATAGAGTTCAAACTGTGGCAAGAGACAAAAAGGATAAAGACTATAAGAGGGTTTTTTTTTTTAATTAGAAGTAGTAAAGTGACAAAATAGTTTCCTAAGAGAAGCTGTGGGAGCAACGTTAGCAAGACAGCAAAACAGAAGCACAGATTTTCCCCTATTAGAGGTATCTGAAGAAAAATGAAATCCATCTTGGCTGCAAGCACCAAGGCGTCCCGTGCTGTCCCCAAGATTCTGCCTGTATTATTATGTAGGGTCAAGCAACTTCTCTGGAGCTGTTTTAAATTGGCAATGCAAACTATTGCATCGGGACTTAAAGTCCAGCCTAAGATTTCTTTCTAAGTAAGGCAGGTTTTAGGGTGTTCCTGTGGTGCCTGTCATTCCTCACTTAGGTACATAATTCAAACCAGAAGTCTCTTGGGCAACAGCTTCAGGCAGGTCTCTGATTCCTCCTGCACCCATACATAGTCAGGGTGCCTCTTCCAAACGCAGAAGGCTGGAGGGAAATTCCGACAGCTGAGATGATGCTAAACATCTTGTGTCATTTGTTTTCCACTAAAAGTATCTAAAGCGTGTCTTTGACACTGCCAGAATAACTTCAGGAGAGAAATGTGCAGTAAAAGGTGAATGGTTGAAACCCTCTCCCAGTGAAGAGCCAATGCCAAATTTCCACAATATACGAGCAAAGCATATTAAATGCTTCTGCAATGCATATTGAAGTAAGAGTTCACAGATGGTAACGAAATACATTACTCCAACCTATTTTACATTGGTTTAGAGAGAAAGGAGTTGAATGCCACCATTAGCTTAATCTGACACAAGGTCATTGCATGAGCATACACTGTGCACAACTCAAATTACAACTTCTGGCTTTCCTCTCTGCCTTTATCTTTGCAGCCGTGATTATGTGTGCCCACAGCTGAGCTATGCTGGTTGTTCAGGAAAAAGGTAATTTCTGCAGAGGATGTTTTACTACCTGTATTTCGATATTTAAACTGGATTTCTCATTCCCTCACAGTAAAACTCCACTGTGAGGTCTGCCTGCTCTTTTGCAGCAGAAGAGTGTAGGAATACAGTGTAGGAAAGGGACTTCTGGCAACAACCATGGTATTTTTCACTAAGAACAGTAAGCCTGATGAATAATTAACTTCTGGCTATATAGCCAGGCTCCATTTTCTTCACCTCACATCCTTGTTTCTTTTGGAGGCCTTTGGATCCCGTCCTCACCGTATCAAACAAGCAGAACTATGGAGGAAACTAATAGGAACTTGTCTTCAAGACAGGGGAAGCAGTGTCAGCCCTACTGCAAACATGGATCCAGTTAATGTTATTTATTCAGACCATTTTCTTTCTATGAAGGTGAAACGGAAAGGCTCAGGGTTCCTTACTGAGCCCTTACTTGGGTCTCAGGGAAATGTATACCCAATGCTTGACATATCCCGGAATCACCACCGAGAAAACTTTGAAATCCTTGCCTTTAAAGATAACATTACATTATGTAAGAAGCCAAAACAGGAATGTCTATGATGCTATAATTTACGACCAACATTTTCAGACTTGGTAGTTAAGATGTGAATCCAAAATCCAAGCACTAGTTCATGAACTGCTGCCTTTGTAGGTCCTGAGAACTTGTACAGCTTTAAAGGGAGTCTTTAGGGATGCTCATTATTTCTGGTGTGGATCCTGCAATTCTATAAACACTCGCTCCCTTAAATTTAATTACAAGTATAGTCAAAGCATTTATGTTAGCGCTTATAAAACCGCAGGTTACAATAAGGTTTATGACCCAAATTTCAGTCATCTGGATTTGAAAATCTGTCAGCAAAAAGTCCACAGAGCCTGCAGAAACCTCTCTTCAGGAGGAGTCAAGATTGCACAGTGCTCGACACCTTTGTGGAAACCACCTTCTATCAAAAGCTCAAGGAAATAATTTTCTTCCTTTCCTGATGCACCTAATGAGCGCCTCTGTCTTGTGCAATCCTTTTGCTGCATCTCTGACATAAATGCAAGCTTCGCTCCTGATTAACCCCACTGGCTCTGTGGCAAGTGGGACAGAACCCTGCCAAGCCGCAATAAGCCTGGGCACAAAGATTACAGAGCAATCACTGTACAGGAAGGTGTTCGTTCATTAAATTTCAGCACACGGTTAGTCCAGTTAGAAAATATGATTAAATAAAACGGCAGCCCACTCTCCTTCTCTGCCCAACAGGAGAAGCACCTGCTTTCTGTCTAAACGGGCTGTGGTGCGCAGTATGAAACTTAAGGTCTACTTCTTTGAAAGATTTATGGGTATAGGAAAGTACTTACTTTTGTGCAACAAAAGAAGGATCAAAGAACTCAGACGTAATCCTGTTTGCATACAGGGAACAACTAGTCATAGAGCACAACCCTGAAAAGCATAAGACAAACCATTCAGTGGAGCCAGCAGAAGAGCTTTGGGGCTGACCCTGAAGCCATTGAAGTCATGGAGAATTGTGCACGGATTTCTGCGGAAAAGAAGCAGTTCTGGTATGACTTCAAATATGCAAACTTAAGAGAAATAAGGTATATTTACCAGAGAGTATGAAGATCAGTCCAGCTAAACAAGCTATTTTTGCTTTAGTCTGATCGGAGCCTCCGACTTTTGTACACTTCATCCCAACCAGTCCAAAAATGGCACCGAAGAAGCCCAGGCAGACAGCAGAGATCATCAGTCCTCTGCAGGCTTGGATGTAACCTGAGGTGAGAAAGAGTAAGGCTAACGTGAGAACTGGGACCACAATGGGTTTCACTGTAGTTCCTCCCGCTCTGCGCAGTGTTAGGCATTCACTATCGCAACCAAATCAGACCTTGGCTGGAGTAATGTCACCTTACCACTGAGTGTATTCTTCTAGGTGATGTATGCTCTTCACAGGGCATCATCACCTGAGCCCAGCTCATAAGAAACATACTATGGCATTCAGGGCTGCAAAAAATAATCCCGTGGCATCGGGTACAGTATCTGCAAGAGGTTGTACCCATGAGGTTCTGAAGAGCAACTCCATGCGGTCCACACAGCGGCTGTCGCAGGTTGCAGAGCCACTCTGTGCATGCAAAGCAAGTCTTACACGTCAGTCTTGTTGCGCGTGTGTGTTGCAGATGCACTACGACTGGCAGCAGGTTGGCAGCACTGACCCTGGCTGGGGTCCTGGCCCTGCCTGGACATGCCACCAATTTGATCTGGATCTGCCAAGAAGGCCCTCATTCTGCAAGGAAGTCAAATGCATGCTCAGCTTGATAGACAGCAGTAGCCCTTTGAGATAAAACAAATCACCGCCATACTTAAGCCTGGACAAACGGCTTGCGGCTGGCTTTTAGCCACACACAATTTTGCTGTGCTGGCTGAAGCTGCTCAGAGCTGGGCCTCCCAGGGGCAGGGCCTTTCAGCAGGACAACGGGTTGCTTGGCCTCTTCTCCCTTCCGAGAATATCTTGTAATTGAAAGACTGTGGTAATCTCGTATCGCTGTTTACCGGGTGGAACACTGCAATCTTACACAGCTGAATAACCATCACAAGATGTTTTTCTTTATAACCTGTTGTTACATCTCATTTAAAATCAAAATGCACTTCCACTATTAGGGTATTCATTCTTTCCGCTTTGATCTCCAGCAGGTGGAAGCGTTGAGAGCTAAACCATCTTTTCATTGCCTATTACACAAAACAGCAAATAAACAACAAAAAAAACCCCTGCATAGAAGTCTTTAATGTATAGGAAATGAATGTATTAAAACAGCAACTAGAGGACATCTAATGAAAACAGAAGGCAGGAGATTCAAAACAAAAAGTGCGCTTGTTCATGTAACGAAGTTGTGGAACTCCTCTCCACAGGCTATGTGGATGTTAAAGGTTTACAGAGATTCAAAAAGAGACTGGATGCATTCATTAAGGAGAAATCTGTGTCTGGCTGGCAGGTCCTTGAGCTGCAGAGGGCTACCACTGACCCTTGGCCGCCTTCCACTCTCCCTACTGCCACCCGCTTTAGCCGCTGGCGGAGGTGTACCAGCTCCAGGATGACCGCTCTGTGTTTGAACAATGTTTTAAAAAAGCCCATTGATTCACAGCTTTGTGCAACAAGCAGCACACAAGAAGCAATTTGTAGCACGTGACACCCCGTTTTATCAGTCCTACCGAACTTAGGTGCTGTGCCGCAGGTCTGCAAACGCAGCCTGCTGGCATTTATCTACATCTGTTGGCACGCATACAGCCTTCTTTCATTTGCAACATGCTTCTGTAGCCCACCTGCTAAAGAAATACAATAGTCACTGAAATAACTGTCGTACGACTTGCATGTTGGAATATAAGAGAGTCATTTGGGCAAGACCCAAGTCTGAAGAAAGCAGTCTTGCTTTGTTAATTTTTGCTATAGGCATGGAAAATTTGGCTTTTACTGCTTTCGGTGGTGCGTAATGTATTTCTTGTAGCACACAGGTAAAGCGGGAGATGAAGACTGGCAAGGAAGCTATTCTTTTTGACAGATCCAATTTATTGACACTGTTAGTAGCTAATTGACACATTAAAGTGCTGAACCATGAACATATTTACCCGGAGGTCCTCTAAACTTTTATTTATGTCTGAACCTCCTAGGAGAAACAGTAAATATTCACCCCAACCAAAATAACCAGCATATGCTAGGAACCACAGGGCTGAAATTCAGCTATTCCTGAAGGTCAATACACAGTTTTAGAATAGGTAGAGGGTAGTGAGACAGCAGGAAATAATTAACTCACTCACCCAGAAATCATTTTCAATTATAAACAGCATGAGGGGGAGGACTGCTCAGTTCTGCTGAATGAATAACCTTCCTCACTAAATATTTCACTGAATTGGGCAGGCCAGCCACGGTGGGACTTGTTTCAGTTCACCACAGCAGTCATCCAACTGGCACACATTTTTAAAACAAAATGTATGAAAAAAAAAATCACAGTCTACACCCGTAACGTGGAAGAGCAGAAGACTCTGTTAGTCCCACTATGCTGACTGGAGCATTAGGAAGCATGAAAGGGTGAAACCAACCTTTTCACCAAATCCAGCCTCCTACTGATGGACCCTAGGTTAAAACTATGTATAGCATTTGAGTGTAAGAGTAACTAAACTTTTTCTTTGCTTCCTAGAAAGCAAGAACATTATATTGCTTACCGAGGCTTATAATGCAGAGAAGCGTAAAGGGGAGCTGCCTATTTCTTCACACTCCTCCACTCAAGACCAAAGACCATCCCCTTTCCAAACGTTTATTGTATTTGCACCAACTCCTGTAGGAAGCTTGTCATGTACACGTTAACCACCCAAATGAAGCTCCCAAGCAACAAAAAGCCGTATGTTTTAAACAGACAAGCAGACAAACATGCATTACTCATAAAGTCATGTTTAGCAGCATTCCAAGAGAAGCCTATTTCAAGGTGGTTGGGTTTTTTTTAAAACAAATGCGTTTTGTCTTGCATTCAAATTAATCTTGTTAGATCTTCATCTTTCTCGCCTCACTGCTCTCACACTTGCCTCTGATGCTCACCAAGAGTTAGGAGGAATTTATACATTCATGTCATATGATACTCATAAAAAAATATATATGCAAAGTTCTGGGGATTGTCACTTTCACAATAAATGCCTCCGGTGGCACCTTGCAGTCTACATCATGTGAAGTATAAGGGGTTGCCTTACAGATACAGCGCAGATTCCTTCTAAAAGTACACACCCATTGCTTTTGTATGTTTTTCTAAGCTCTAATATCTTCTTTTAGCTCATTAGTAAATTTTTGTTCAGCTCTGTTCTTGCAAAAAGTCATCGGATCCACCGCTGGAAACACGGAAACTGATACGTCCTCTTTTGGGGAGGTAGTTTCATCACCAAGTTTCCACCTATGACCAGTAGCACACAAACATAAACCCGGAATGACCGCAAGTCCCACAGACAGCAAGAATATTTCTGCTTGCATACAGAATGTGCGAGGCTGAGCCCTTTAACGAGTGCTGGCCAAATTAATTTCTTGTATAGGAATGCATAAAGGTAGAAGGGCATCACATGCAATTTTCTCTGGCAGCTGCTCGTGTGGAGGGATGGCCTGAAAGCCGTCGGGGCAGCCCCGCTGCCGTGCCACCTGACAGCCATCTGGGGAGCACAGTCCAAGACCACTCCCTGATGCAAACCAAACCAAGGGTAACGGGGAACCATCTCCGGATCACTCCTGACCCAAACGATGACACCGCTTCTGAAGAAGGAAGGACTTCTCCTGCACCCCACAGGAGAGCACCCGCAACAGGCATGGTGCTACCCCGATTTCTTACCCCCTCGTTTTGCCTCTGATACTCTGGCATCCCTGCGCAGTCTCTCCAGACAAGAAGTCCAGCAAAACTCAGACGTTTCCAATTTGACAAAAAACCATTTCCATAGAAGAGGAACTGCTCTGCGAGGCAAATCCTCTCCAGCTCTGTGAGGAAGGAGTGGAGCTGGGATGACAAAAATTTTTTTAGCAATTTCCCAGTCCTGCCCTACCATTTTGAGGAGAGCAACACGTTATCACTACCTGTATCTCTACAGGGTTATTGTTTCTGCTCACAAACACTTCGGGGAAAACGGGAAGCCAGATCTGCCCCTTCTTGTGCCTTCGGAGTCTCCCACCCGAGGATGGAGTGAGGAAGTTCCCACGTTCCTGATCACAGGGAATGGGATCCAGCTTAACCACCTAAGTCTGTGCAAAGAGGAAGAGGAGGGAAGGGAGAGGCTACCTGAGGGCTGAGGCAGATTCAGTTTCGTGCTGACATACAAATCCTTCTAAGCTATGCGTGACGCACTGCAACCCCAAAGTATGCTCCTGCGCCGGGGAAGGGTTAGGGTGAAAAGGGGACATACACAGCCACTGTCAGGTGCTAATGGGTTCCGTAACTGCGAGGAGGCGAGTCTGGGCTAGGCTAGCTACTGAAAGCACCTCTGACTGTGGTGGCTGCCCCTCCGCCCCGTCCCAGCTTGCCTGGCCTGTGCTGTGGGGGTTATGTTACTCTCTCTCCTTTCACTTGCATTATGCCTGGGTACCAGGATCTGGCCCCATGGCATTCAGAGGTGTTATTGAGAAACACTGAAGCCAAGAACCTTCCAGTGCTGATAAACAGTCTGGCCAGGAGGATGGGATAAGGCCCTTCCAGATGTGCATTCCGGATTCACTTCTGTCCAAAATGAGTTAGTGCTCTGATGGCTGTTTCACTGTGCAGAAGGTGCCTCAGAAACTCATTCCTTGGGCAAGTGCAACATGTTTACCCAAAACACAAGGTTTCAACGTACAAGAGTTTGGAGGAAGGGGCGGTAAGGACCTTGCTGTCAAGTTTCTTCTTCTTTTGGGAATTTTATATGTTCCCAATTCTGCACTCTTTGTTTGTGACTACGCTTTTCTTACTCCGAAAACAGATTAACTCAGAACTAAAAGAACAGCTAAACAATAGATTTGGTGGATGCGAAAGGTTACGCGCTGGCAATCACGCTGTGCCTGCCTGCACACAGACCACAGCTCCTTGCCCAAGCCTGGAAACCACAATCTCAGCTGCTACGCTTGGCCATAGGGTGACTGACGCCAACGGAGGCCAGCCAGCTCTCCCACCCCTTTGGAGGTACCAGCAAACCCCTCTGCCACCATGGGGCTGGGTCAAAAGAATGTCTGGGGAACGGTACTTCTCTATCCAAGGGAAGCATCCTGCAATAGTGATGCTTAAGGGTTGCCTGCGTTACCCCTTTTTAGTATCTTGACCTCTTTTAGTCTTTTGTACATACAGAGGTTGAAGGTTTCCAGATACTGGTATTAATTAGCTTCATGATAATATTAATCCCTGTTATGATAATATCGATCTCTGTTAGTGATTTGATTAACAGACTTTCTTTTCCTTTTAAACAAACCTTTCACACCAAAATCCACTCTCAGACTCTAATGCAAAGGGAGTGTTTGGCCTCCCTTTGAGGGGAACAGTAGGCCTGAGGTTTTTTGTGAGTGTCAAAGCCACTAGGACATTGTATATTGTGTTTGTCGATGACTATAAAAACTTGGAAAAGGTGCCATAATTTTAAAAACCTTTCCTCCCTTTCATTTACAGTCACTCCTGAGGCGCTATAAACCGATGCCGTGCATGCTTCCACTATTTCTACCAGCCATAATCAGTGCAGATTTATCAACTAAAAGTTGAGTCGTAAAGATTCCCTGCAGTGACCCAGTTTCCCAGTAGGGCTTCCTTAAAGGGCAAAAATGTTTCCCCTTAACCAGGGAAGAAACGCAGCACCCACTCGGTCTTTGGTTTCAGGCACTACAGCAAAACTCCCAGCTTTGTTTCAAAGTAACACTGCCCTAAAACCAAGCCGAGCTATGCATTGCTTTACATACCTTTGCATCCCTCACCGCCCCAAGCTTTTACACTGTCATTTATCAAAGAAGCAATTACATCCCAGTTAATAACCACTTAGCAAAAAAAAAGCAAAGGCACGTTAATTAAAACAAAATGACGCCAAGGCTTGTTCTTTTTCACCAACCGTTGCACGGCTGGCAAAACCATAAAAAAGAGGAATGTCCCGGCAGTCGGAAAATAAATCGGCAAGAGAAATTTGCCTGCATTCTTCTTGTGTCAAACCCACACACACGGAGTCTTCCGATGAGGGGGGGAAAAAAAAAAAAAAAGCAGGTAGCGACAGCCAGAGAGGCCAAACGGGACACTTGGGCACCGAACGCGATCTCAATCAGCGGGTTTTAGAGGGAAAAAAACCACCAAACCCCAACCGCTTCCACGGGTGTGCGCAAGCAGCGCGCCGCCACCTGCCAGGGGACGGCAGGGCACTTCCCCACGACCCCGCGTGGGAGCCGCCTCCGCCGGGGTCCCCCCCCCCCCAACCCCGGTCCCCGACCCCCCGCCAGCCCCGCCGAGGCGCCTGGCCGGCCCGGCAGGAGCCCCGGAGCCCCCCCACCCCGACTCCCGCGGACCGGCACGGGGAGAGAGAGGGGGGAATGGGAGTGGGTGTCGGCGGGAGCCTGACCGTCCAGCGCCAGCATGGATGGGAAGTCCTTGCAGTTGGAGACGCCGGTGGAGTCGGTCACGCAGGTCTTCCAGAGGTTGGCCCAGAAGGTGGCGGTGGTGATGACCGTGCCGTCGATGGTGGACACCTTCCAGTAGTCGGTGGGCAGCGTGGAGGACACCAGCACCCAGCCCGAGATGGTCAGCAGGAAGGCGATGATCTCCGCCGACGTGCTCGCCATGGGCCCCGGCAGCAGGCAGGCAGGCAGGCGGGCGGGCGGGCGGCGCGGAGCCGCGGCGGGCGGAGCGGGACGCCTGTGGCGGCGGCGGCTGTGGTAGCGGCTGCGGCGGCGGCTGTGGTGGCGGCTGTGGCGGCGGCTGTGGCGGCGGCTGTGGTAACGGCTGTGGTAACGGCTGTGGTGGCGGCTGTGGTAACGGCTGTGGTGGCGGCTGTGGTAGCGGCTGTGGCGGCCGCAGCCCGCGCAACCCAATCAGCAGAGGGAGCTCCCGGCGCCTCCGGGGCCGCCCCCGCCCCGCCTGGCCCGGCCCGGCCCGGCGGCCTTGGCGGGAAGGGAAGGGAAGGGAAGGGAAGGGAAGGGAAGGGAAGGGAAGGGAAGGGAAGGGAAGGGAAGGGAAGAAGGGCTGCCCTCAGGGCGGCCCCCGGCCCGGCGGGGAAGCTGGGGGTGTGTGGGGGGGAGGGAGCTGTAAAAAAAACCCGGACCCGAAAAGAAAGGGATTTCGTCTCGAGCTGTAATTAGGGTTTAGTTTCTCCTTCCCCGGCGGGGCAGGGGAGAGGGGGGCAGCGACTTGGCAGATGCTTCCTTGGCCTTTTCTCGGCGGTTTCAGGTTTGCATCCCTTTCTGCAGGCGGGCACCCCCCTACCCCCCCCCATCAAAAAAAAAAAAAAATAGCCTTGCCAGCGGCGGTAGTTTTGAGCAGTGCTGGTAGAATACAGGTGTGCCGACCATATCGAGCGCTCCACAGTCATACACGCAGGTGAGCTTTGGAAATACGTAGCAAGGTTGTTTAATCCTCTGAGGTTCAGCTGGCCTCCTGTTATTATCTGGCCACAGACGATAACAGCTTTTCATACCCGGTTTTGCAATGTGAGGTGATGAACTTGGGATTTTCTACCTCAGTCCTAATGCACTGGCATTCGAGCCTGCAGCTCGCAGGGGTAAAGTTATCTGCTGCGGCTTCTCCTCTTGTTCGAAGATGTTTACTTTCCACATCAGTAGTGTATTTGCCATTGATGTGGAAAGTACACTGCCGGTCTTTACTTTCCTCCTATTTATTTCAAAACTATTGTTACATTTTCTAAACCTTGTTGCCAGACGGACAATCACTGGAGGATAAGAAGCCACATTTACATCATTATTCTTCCGACGAATGCTCTTTGGTTTTGTTGTGTGGACACAAACCCGGATGTAATCACCTTATAGACGTAAAAAAAAACCAACCAAAACAGCTAGAGTTAGGTGTACCCTTGGACGTGTGTCAGAGCTCAGTGGGAACAGGCTGTTTGTTGATCTGTTAATGCCCTGGCAGGATAAAATGGGGTCCGCAGCTGCATTTACTGACCCGGTGGCTCTCTGCCCACTCTCTGCCTCCTTGGTACCCTCCAACTTGCAGGTGACACACGGATGCACTGGCAGGGAAGAGGGAGAGGGGAAAGCAGGCAGTAGGCTTGTTTGCACAGCGGCATTGGGCATGGAGTATGCTACAGCTCCTGTTCAACCTCTGTGCCAAGATGTCCTCTCCTCTCCTCTCCTCCGGAGGGAAAAGAGAGAGGAAGGGTCTGGATGTGGGTGAGCCATACTCTGCTATGGTGTCAGGCTGTAGCCAGAGCTCACTTGGGGACACAGAGAAGTGCTTCTGAGTCAAGGAATAGGGGCATGACCCTAGATCCAAGTCTGATCTACATGACATTATGATCTATTTATTGTAGGCCATGGCAGCAGAAAGGAAAAAATCATAGCACTTTGAGCTCTTGTAGACTGGATTTCTCTTGGTGGTGGAAAGCTAGGTCAATCCAAGCAGCTGGGATCTAATCCAGTCTGAGGTAGGACACTTGAGTACAGGTCTAGGTCATCGTATTTTCTGGGCGTGGGGAGCTCACCTATTCTTTTGTTGATAGTGCTGCTTTGGTTGGTGTAAAGCTTGTTGACTCCCGGGACTGGTGTCAGGGCAAATTTTGGCCAGGGCCCATCAGAAGTTTTCAGTGTGCTGCCGCACTATAACCAGAAGGCTGGAGCGAGTGTTGAAGGATAGGAGCACAGCCTGGGGACTTCTAGGTTTGAGTCTGACCCCCAAAGAAAAAAAGGAAGAAGAGGAAGAGAAGCTTCCTGACAAGCATAAGCACCCCTTCCCAGGGAAAGGCTCATCTTTTCTACTCCTGACACTGCTGCTTCTGAGGATGCTTATGTTACTAGTCCAGTTGTTACGATCGTTCTCATCTAAAATCAAAGCAAGACATTGAGCTTCTGATCTCATCTGTGGTGGTGTAAACGCAAAATGACATCGTGCATGGCTGAGTATTCACCCCAGGTTGAAAAGTAAGGGAAGCTGCAAGAGATACTCTTCCCCTGTGGCATTTTCTTTGTGTTGGATGGGATCTGCAGGGATTAGATGTTGGAAAACACTCATCTGTGAGGCTGTGTTTCTCCCCTTATTACATTTTCAGCTTCTCTCTCTTGTGCAAGTGCAAGTCCCTCTGTCATGAGCTTAACTCACATGTCTTCTAGCTTCCAGCTTACCAGAAAACATTGGTCCCTTTTCTCCCCGTTGCTGTGGAAGGAACTTAATATCCATATGAAGACATGCCTATAACTCCCTTCAATCTTGGTCTTCCTGCCACCATAGGTCTGGCTTTGGCTTTGCTTACTTGGCTTTCTTAGCTATTTTTAACTTGTAGAGTGAAAGACTTGGCCTTTGATTTGTTTCTTGTTCCTGTGTTTTGGGACAAGCTATGACTCGGAATTTTTTTTAAGTTCCTCAGACCACTGTGGGACTGATTCCTGTTCTTTTCTGTACATAAATTGATCAGATCATTGCATTAACACAGTTTTGTGCTGGGTCATTTGAATGAGTGTGGATTTATTCCCTCGGACTGGGACAGAAAGGTGCTCACACCTTTTTGTAAGAAAACCAACCCTTGTGGATCATTTTTTGTGGCAAGTCTCGTTGGCTCTTGGGCATAAAAATGGCATTTTGGGGGGAATTATTAGTAAGTATTTAGAATAGACTATTTCAGTTGGAAGGGACCTACAATGATCATCTAGTCCAACTGCCTGACCAATTCAGGGCTGACGGGAAGTTAAAGCATGTTATTAAGGGCATTGTCCAAATGCCTCCTAAACACTGACAGGCTTGGGGCATCGACCACCTCTCTAGGAAGTCTGTTCCAGTGTTTGACCACCCTCTCAGTAAAGAAATGCTTCTTCATGCCCAGTCTAAACCTCCCCTGGAGCAGCTGTGAACCATTCCCATGTGTCCTATCACTGCATACCAGGGAGAAGAGCTCAGCACCTCCCTCTCCACGTCCCCTCCTCAGGAAGCTGCAGAGAGCAATGAGGTCGCCCCTCAGCCTCCTCTTCTCCAAACTAGACAAGCCCAAAGTCCTTAGCCGCTCCTCACAGGACATTCCTTCCAGCCCTGTCACCAGCTTTGTTGCCCTCCTCTGGACACATTCAAGAACCTCAAGATCTTTCTTAAATTGTGGGGCCCAGAACTGCACACAGTACTCCCGGTGAGGCCACACCGTCACTAAATACAGCGGGATAATCACCTCTTCTGACCGGCTGGTCATACTGTGTTTGATGCCCCCCAGGATGGGGTTTGTCCTCTTGGCTGCCAGGGCACACTGCTGACTCACACTGAGCCTGCTGTCGCCCAGCACTCCCAGATCCTATTGTGGGGCTGCTCGCCAGCCACTCCTCTCCCAATTCATGCTTGTGCCCGGTGTTATTCTGTCCCAGGTGCAGAATCCAGCATTTGGACTTGTGTAAATTTCATCCCATTAATCATAGCCCAATGCTTCATCCTATCTAGATCCCTCTTCAAGGCCTCCTGTCCCTCAAGAGAGTCAACAGCACCTCCCAGTTTGGTATCATCAGCAAACTTGCTAATGGTGCATTCAACTCCTGCATCCAGATCATTGATACAAATATTGGACAGGACTGGCCCTAGAATTGAGCCCTGAGGAACACCGCTGGTGACCGGTCCCCAGCCAGATGTAGCCCCATTCACTACAACCCTTTGAGCTCTGCCCTTCAGCCAGCTCTTCACCCAGCGCACCATGAACCCACAGTTGGACAACTTGTCTAGAGGGATGCTGCGAGGGACAGTATCAAAAGCCTTACTAAAATCCAGGAAACTGCATCCACTTCATCAGCTAGGCAGGTGACCTTATCATAGTAGGATATCAAATTAGTTAAACAGGACTTTCCCTTTGTGAACCCATGTTGACTGTGCTTGATGATTGCATTGTTCTTTAAATGCCTTTCAGTAGTACCTAGTATAATCTTCTTCATAGTTTTTCCAGGAACTGAGGTTAGACTAACAGGTCTATAGTTCCCTGGGTCTTCCCTCACGCCCTTCTTGTACATTGTGATAACATTGGCTAGCTTCCAGTCAGCAGGGACCTCCCCAGACTCCCAAGATTTGTAAACTATATATATTTTACAAGTCAGAATGGAATATTATTCAATAGTTGGATTTTTATAGTGTACAAAAATTTATTGTATTACTCTGTACAGCAGAGTCCTTCAGAAACAGTTTTGCTCTTAAGTCTGAAATACAGGATATTATTTTAGCCCTTGCAGGATCAAAATCACAAGCTGTTGTTATTGCCTCATAAGTTAAACACCGGATGACAACAGCATTTGTTCTGCAGCCAGGATAAGCAGGCTAGGGTCGTCATGCCTTTGTCCTGGAGTAATTTTTCTTGTAATTTTACCATGCATAGTTTGGGCAACTTGAGACTCTTTCCTGCCTCTGCCATGTTACGATTTCCAGGGTGCCTAGAGCACTTGTGCAAAAGAAAAAAGCCCCAACTTCATTTTTCTAAGGCTGAAGGACAACTTCCTTGTTTGCTAGGGTTTCCCTGAGAGTTTGAATATTGAAAAGGTAAGGCAGGCATGCGGGGAATATAGACAGGCTTGTAAGAGTGTCATCACCTGGGCAAGGTCAGGTCTGCTGTCAATGATAGATCTGGGGAATACACCTCAAATTGGTGTATGCATTAGAGGAGATTAACACAACTGTAAAATGAGGAGGCTTGCACGGTGTTCTGCATTGTGCAGAACAAAAAGTGCCGCCTAAAAAACGAGCAACCAGATCCTCTTCTCCAAAGGAGAGTAGACAAAGGAATGTTTCTGTGTCGGCTAAAAAAAATCCATCAGAGTGGGAACATCAGTTAATAATCACCAGTCCTTGCTGAGGTTGCCACCGTTGTTTTTCTTAAGCTATCAGAAATGGAATTAAATTAAATTACTGCACGTCTTTTGTAAACTGCCAGGACAAGAACGATTTTAAGCTATGCGGTTCATATATTACGTAACAAAAAGTAAAAAATTAATTGGAAGTGACAACCCAGAGCATTTTAAAGGAGTGAAAAATTGCATTCCACGAGCCGATAAACTTTCCCGTTCTGTGCAGCGCGTTCAGACATTACAGACTTTGTTTCTTGACACTGAGATTAATGCATTATTTCTTTTTTTTTTTTCAGCTCGGCTTAATTTTGTTGAAAAAACCTGTGTTGTTCCCTGCAAGTTTGTAATACAATGCTTTTAAAAATAGATATAACCTGTTTAACAAACTGAGCAGGAAATGTGAAGAAGTGCATCTCTGACTTTACTGGAGGTGCATTCCACCTGGCCAACAGCACAGGTGCAGCTCTTGGCGTTCAGAAGTTGCCTCCACATCACATTAAGTTTTGCTAAACCCAGGTAGGTCACAGCAGAAAGGAGGGAAACTTTTTGGACTGATTTTTAGAACATGCGGCCCTATGTATGCGATCTAGAAAGTGTTTGCAAAATAAAAGAATAAAATAAAAGAATCTAATGGAATTTGAAAGGATTTAATTGGGGTGGGAGGCAGATAAGCAAATGTCTTTCCAAAGCAGCCAGTGTTCAGAAGCGATCCTTGCAGAGAGCCATACAGAGGCAGAGGTTGAGTCCTGACCAGTGGCTGAGCTGCAGGGCTGAGACCCTGGTGTTCCCGGAGCAGGAACGCTTTCCCATTGAGCGCGTCCTCTGCCCTCGTGTGCCACAGCTGGGCTCTGCTGTTTCCTGAGCACCTGGTAGGTCTGGGCACAAGGAGTCTGTCGTCTTTTATGGGCACCAGGATAGCTCCCAGTCGGAGGACTTAGAGAAGCTGGAGATGACCCTCTGCAAGGAGCACAGCAACAGGACAAGGGGCATGAGTTGGAAGGTGGGAAATTCCCATCAGGTATTAGGAAAAAATTGTTTACCATGAGGATGGTCAAGCACTGGCTCAGGCTGCCCAGGGAGGCTGTGGGATCTCCCTCCTTGGAGGTGTTCCAGACATAACTGGACATGCACCTGAACAAGCCCATCCAATTAGTCGTGTTTTGGACTAGGTGACCTCTGGAGGTCCCTTCTAACCTGAATTATTCTATTACCCTACGATTTTGTCACCTCACTGAAGCAAATAGAGTAGCACTGGGATGCATTTGGCTTATTATTGCTCTCAGTGGTGCACAGGTGCACTAAAGATTACATGTTATATGTTATGCTCAGAACATGATTGCATGTGGTCCCTGCTACCCTGTTATTTAGCCCACATGCTGAAATCTTCTTTTCACAGATAGGTGTATTTCAGTTCATAACAGCAGTACATTTAACTACTTTTCCAGCTGTTTACACATAAGGAAATTTTTCCAATGGTGATCCTTTTGTTTTTTTTTCAGGATGTGTCTCAATATGCTAAAGAAAACCCGAAGCGGGGAGCATGGCACGGAGGCCTTTAGCTCTGCCAATGTAATACCCTTCCAAGAGAGCGGAGTGGGGATGACAAGAAGAGATGAGCTTCTGGAAAAGAGGGACTGACTCATTTCCCAAAGGAGTGCAAGGATCAAAGCTATTAAGTGTGAGCTTCAGCTAACAGGGGGTGGTAGCAACTGGAGACAGCAATCGAGGAGATGGCATGGTGTGAGGTGGCTGGCAGGCATGGCAAAGGGCCTGGAGGAGGCAGAAAGAAGCTGCAGGAGAGCATGGGTGAGGGGTGATAATTTACACCGTGCTCTTTGTACCTAGCCCTGCTTAGGTACAGCCCAGCCCTCAACACAAATTTGTCCCAGTTTGCAGCTGGGAGGAAGGGGAGACAGGTGAAGGTGAGTGTCTGCCTTACACCTTCCCACCAGTATCTCTATCTGCAAGGAAGATCTTCCCCATGCCCTCCTCCGGTTCCTCTCCCTGATTCCCACAGCGGCTCCTTATTTATTCAGGGAAGGGTTGTTCCACGAAGAGGGTGCTGTGGTTTACTGTCTCTGGCCCCACTGTTTATCAGGCACCAGTTGTCCCAGCCAGTGGCGTAGAAAGATTTCATTTAACTGAGAGCATGAAAACCACAACCTGGAGCAAAGCGGCTTCTGTAGCGTGACTTAATTTGAGAGCAAACGGGCTGGGATCAAAAAAGGTCACGGTGACAAAGCGGAGTTAAAAGCTGACTTAGATCAACATGCTCAAGCAACTCAGAAACAAAGGGAATAAGGAAATAATATGTGACTTTTTTTTTGATTGGTACAGATTCAAAAAAATTTGATAAACAGGTTGAAATTAACATGCACTCGATCCATCAGCTTCTTTTGATCCTACTGGTTTGATTTGGTTTCTGAAGTGGTGTGTGTGTTTGAAAAAGGAGTGATAGCCAGACTGATTTGACAGAAGTGGGTAAAACCTTCCAGCGAAAAGGGGGGCTGCCTGCAGGTGCAGAAGCTCTTGGATAAAGAGGGCAGATTTAAAATCAAATTTAAACTTGCTGAGCTTAAGGAATCACAAAGAAAACTAACAGTAATGAGATCTGAGGAGAAGAAAACACCTTAAAAACCTAGATGCCAATGGGAACGTGCATGCGCTGGGGGACATGATCAGGTTCCTCCCATCCTCCTGTCCTCTGAGAGCACTGCCTTGTCAAAAATCAAATGGACCAAATGTAGTCAGAAACTTTTTAGTGCACCGAGCTGTGCTTCGGCTCATTTTGTGTGCAATTTGTATGCAGCACGGGGTCTTCCTATTCCTCAGTGCAATGTCGTGCCCCCACACTGACTCTCGAGAAAACAGTCTGCCAGTGTCTACTGCATGTAGTAAATGAAGCAATATATTACCTAGGAGAAAATTCATTTGGACTGCTTATTTTTGCTGGGTCACAGTCCAGAGTAGCCAACAAGACGTTCGCCAAGGGCAGGACACAATGTGCTCTGCCTGTTATGTTAATGCTTTCATGTTCCCATACTGAAAAGATTTTTCTTTCTTTACATTGCAGTTCTACCTTGCCATTGCCCTTGTAAAGAAATAAAGTGTTTTCCACTGATAATAGAGTTTCAGGTATGCACTGTGTTTTTCTGTTTTCCTCTTTGCTCAAGTGTCTCTTCTCAGCTGACTGTTTGTTTTAGTGGCTCATTTAGATGTTCATTCTAGCTTTTTAATTCATTTTAGCTGCAAGCCACGTGAAGAAGGGCAGAATCACTTTTGAGTGATTCTATGACTAAGACTATGTAAAGTTTTTTTTCATGTCAGAAATGCATTTCAACTTTTAGAAAAGGAGAAATTCTTAAACGGTTTTGACTTAAGTCCAGTTTGTAAGGGAAGTTTGCAGCACTGAATGATGCCTCATGCACACGGTCAGTGTTTCTGATTTTGGTGGCAGGGCTTTTATGTGGATTTAACTATTGCACTGCACTTTTTTTCAGTAAGCTAAGTTGTGAAGTGGGAGAAAATGGGATAATGAAGCAATCTCTTTACTTTGTGTCAGCTCTGGGAAAATTTAGTTTCTTTTTCTTTCCCAGTGTCTGGTGTAGTTACCTTACGTGCTACGTGTAGGCAGGAATTGGAAAACCTTCCAACAGCAAATTCATAAAGTTCAGAAGTCTCCATGTGACAAGGTAGTGGCTTTTGATTGTAAATTGCTTGACAAATACCAACAAAATAAAAATGCCAGCAGATGCCAAACAGTGAGGTTGGAGACACCCGTGCTTATTATACTGACTACTCTTTGTTTTGCTATGGGATGGTAGACTATTGACAAAAATGACTTTCAGTGATGGCTGAGGATTAAGGGTTTATTTGGAAAGATGGCCTGGAGCATTTTTCATGTGGTATTCTGGGAAGTGTTAACTTTTCTATGTACATACGGGAAAAACCTGATTTGGTAAGCGAGAGTTAGGACATAACCTGGCATGCAAAAGCTACAGGTTTGCTGCCTCCGTTAAAGAACCTGAGACAAGTGTTAAAATTCAGCTGGAGGAAGTGTTTGTGTTATTGCTGGATATACTGTTAATGCAAAATACCGTACTTTAGCATGAAATACAAAACATAATTATGCATGAAATTAATTTCCCAGTCATAAATCCCACTCCCCCCACCCCAGTTTACACAGTCCCATTAAATACAGGGCATCTTTGGGAAGATGTGCAGATTTATGGGAGGAATTTTCTTGCCTGTAAAGGAAACCTAGAGGGACTGCCTGAGTCGCAGGCATCGGGTGCCCGGGCGCAGGCTGGCCGGCGGCGGAGCGCACTAGAGCCTTGCAGAGCTGCGGTCCTGTGCCAGCCATTGTCCTCGCTGCACACTTTCTGGTGACACGTCACATGCCCTGAGCTGTGAAAATATTTATTTTGGGATCACATACCTGAACCAGTTTCAGTTTTCCTGCCGTCCCAAACAGGAGCTAACCTCAAGCTGGGATCGTTGTCAAGGCGGTGTAATGCCCCAGAGGTAACTCCAAGCCCTTTTGCTGGCCTGTACTTTGCAGGAGGTTTCACCCACCTCTGCCACAACTGTTTTCCAGCTCAGACAGCACAAGCCCCAGCGCTGGACACCTCCACAGGCTGAGGTTTGCTTAAGCGTGAGCCAAGGCGCAAGTCCCTCTCGCCTGCCTGTGGGCTCTCTCCGCAGAGCCCCACGGCAGCTCTGTTTCAAGCCACTGCTTCTGAGGGGGGATGCTGGCCGAGGGTCACCAGCCCCAGGCGGGCATTACGCCCCAGCTCTACACGGGGCAACCAGAGAAATGAAAGAAAGGATAGGTTCTGAGTATTGAGTTTAAAGCATAGAAAGGAAAAGCCACAGTTAAAACAACGGGAAAGTGCAATCCTACCTTGTGTTACACAAAAGTTATTTGTCATGTTTTTGTAGCAAGCCTCACTCCTGGAGCGCTGACCGAGCAGCCTCCGCTTGCTCACCCCACCAACCCGATATTGTCCTGGGTTCTTCCAGGCCTCCCACCTAACCATACACATTGGCTGCCTGCTCTCATCCTGACAAGTCGCGGCATGAGTGGCTCAGCAAACGGGAATCCTCGAGTTTTGAGCCCTCACCCTTCTGCCCCTCTCACGTCTCCATCAGTGGCTCCCGTGGGCAAGCATCTCGTACAAGCAGAAGCTGCACGATTGCCCAGCAAACCTCACGGGCGCTGGTGTTTTTCTCAGCTTTTGGCAGGGACCGGCGGCACCCTTGGATGCACGCCTAGCGGTTGACAGGCTCTTTGCCCAGCTGCATTTCAGTGATTAACCTGCTACCTCCATCTGTCAGCTATGGGGTTTCTACGCCACACCAGAAAGACAGGAAACTTAAAGATTTGCTTGAACTCTCTGGGGCTGGTATGGTGCCCCAAGGGGGCATCTGCCTGGATATTCAGCTAGATATCTACCATGTGGTCAGTCCAATACAAACAGCTGTAAATAAACCTGTTACAGCTCATGTTGCAGACCTTGCTCTCCAAACAAGGCTTGGAGAAGCCGAGGGAACATGTTTTCTGAGGCAGTACTTCAAGAGGTCACTCTCCTGTTTGTGCTGCCCCTGAATTCAATCCCTCTTCTGCGAGACGCTTCTCAGCACGCCAGTTTCTGTTGGCTTGGGAGGAGGGCCCCTGCCAAGTTTTTCAGGCATGGAGCAGGTCGTTCTCTTCTCATTTTTAAAGTGTCGTGGTTAATTTCTAATGAGAAGCGCCTTTGAACTTCTGAACTTTAAACTCAGCAGAGGAAGCCCTCCCTTGAGTACATCAAAGTCTGTAGCTGCACTTAGGGGAACGATTCATGCCATGTACTCATCATGCCGAGAAATTATCCCTAGTCCTTTATGTGGCACATGCATCATTGAATATATTAATATACATGAGTAACTAAAATAAAGCCATTAGACTAGGACGTGCATCCCTGAGAGCAGAATTTGCTCTGCAGATTATGAAATGGACTGAAATACCAATCACTGATCTTTCACAAAGAAAATCTCTCACATCTTAGAACAAAGCAAGCGAGCACACTCAAACACATATATATTATTTCTATGTATTGAGAGAATGTGATACAAAGACTTTTTTATATCCCTACCTTATATTATGTCAAAGAATAGGAAAGAGAGATCAGGCTTTTATCAAAGCTGCTATTTCCTAGATATAGGAGAAAAATTATTAGCTAACAACCCCTTTTTCATCTTTTCTTAACAAAATTAAATGCCTATACAGCTCAATAAGTAAGCATTACCACTACAAACTGATGAAGCCAATTCATAAAATAGCAAGAGAGAAAGAAAGATTTAGGATAAGTAGAGGAGACTAGAGTAACCCAACCCCACCTTTGCAGATAGAAATGGTTTTTTCCCTCTCCTTACAGAAATCTACAATTAGGGACCACAAATCACGTCTGATCACAGGGCTTCTCTTTATTCACAGAATTTCTTCTGCATTAGATAGTCCTACATACTACCACCCGCCACCTGTATATCCCTAGGATTTTTCATTACTAGAAGTGGGATGGGCATGTAATAATTACAGCAACTCATTAGCCTTATCAGGAATTATGTAGATTTACTTGCAAAACAGAGAGGTACTTGCTTTGTAGTTTTGCCTTAAAAGCCCCTGGCCTAAAAATGCCCATCAGAACATTAATTTCATTGGGATTTTGCTTTTCATACTCCCCCCGCCCCCCCCCCCGCCAGCTTCTACACTATTTGCGTTCTTGCTAGTAAGAAATTGCTTTAGTGTGTTTAATCCATTAAGGAAGATTTCCCAAATAAGCCATTTGTGAATCACGGGTCACTATCTTTCATCAGCTCCACTCAAACAGCGGTTATGACAAGGTATGACATTCTGGCTTGGTTGGTTTGTGCAACAGCTGGGATTTTTGTAATGGGGAAATAAGGTACTTGAGTAATGTCCATTTGTTTTCAATAGGGCTGCAGTAGCCTTGAATGGAGAGGTGTTTCTGAGGTTCTTCCCCTGTTGGTTTCCAGCATTTGATGCCAATTTCACTTTTTTCTTTTACGGCAGAAGTCACGCCTGGCTAGATAAGCTATCTCAAGCCCTTCCTGATACTGATATAGGTAATAAGGATAGTGTTCAGCATTTCTGTGGGCATGCTCTGTAGTGTTACAATGCAGTATTTTTCACCTCAGAGTCCCATCACCTTCAGTGACTTTACCTTTACTGTCCCAATATATTTGTAAGCCTGGGAGTAGCCAGAGTTTGATGGTGGCCCTGTATAATCGCCCTCTCGTGTGTGTAATTTTGGAGTAATTTGTACTTGTCAGTAGAGCTTGCCAGATTTTCTATTAAAAGGATGAAGTTGCCAGCTCACGTAAATTTGCTGTAGTCCTGCTCTGCCTAGTGTCTTCCTTCAGAACAGCCAGCCGTTGGTTTGCACAATTATTTCTGCACTGTGCCTCCAGTGACTTACAGCCTTATTTGAATCATGTCTGCTCACGACCAACTTATTAAATAGTTCACATCCAAAACCAACTGCCAGTGGTTCTTTCTTCATTATGAGCCCGATCCTGGTGGGTTTTATTATTATTTTGGGAGCAGTAAAGGATCAACACCGTAAGAGGCAAGTCAGTGAGGGATTTACTTGTTATTATGTTAATATCAAGAGTATTTTAATGTAGGTGTGAAGCAGCTGTGAATGCTGTTTCTCTGGCTCCCAAACCCCTATCTGACACCCATTTCAGGAAGAATAGTGATAGTGAGGGTTGACCTTGCCTTATGTATTAGCATGCTCATGAATTTCTCTTAGACTTGTGTTAAACCACGACAACTTGCTTTTGTTGCTTCTTAAACTAAGACAATACTACTATAAAATTATTAGCTATCCCTGTTTGCTGGGAGCAAGGGTGAGGTTAAAATGCGTTTGTGGCTGGGAAGCAATCTTCAGATGGGAAACCCTAGAGAAATGCAAAATTTTCCCCACCTTTGTAGGCTGAGACAACAGGAGGGCACACTGTGTAACCTCCCTATTTGGCTGGACCACGGCTAGAAATGTGACGCTGGCTTTGCACCTGAGTATGCAGAGACACCTTAACAGAAGTGGTTTTGTGTGATGACTGCTTTATATATGCTTAAGGGGCAGGGTTACATCTTTGAGCTGAAAGCAACTCTTTGTGAATACATAAATCACAGAAGGACTGTGTTTGAAGATTGTATCATATCCAGCGGAGGTGATATAATCTACACAGCCTATACATCTCTGAAATGAGTCATTATTTTGAATAATGGTCCACGCTTGTTCATTTTCATGTGAACAGTTATAAGGAAGGTTTAGCAGGAAGGGCTTACTTCAAGCTTTCAATCCTTCCTCAAGATCTGCTGGTCTGTGAAGTCTAAAGAGCACTGACAAAGGCCGTGTGAAATGGTAACAGGCATTGATGACACATGAATAAACAGAGCTATTGATCTGTGCAACAGCTGGCATAAGTAACAGTGTGGTCTAACCGCAGTGACGCTCCTCTCCCTTCCCTTGCCAGCCATTTTCATCATGACTTCTTTAGCGATTCTGCAAGGGGCCCTTCATCCTGATCTCTATTGCAACATTGACAACAGCCCCACAAATGAAGTAATCAGAACTTTCCATAAGTTGACTTAAATTTGCAATGAATATGATGTAATATGACAGCTGGTGTTTACCAATAAGCACAGTATGGGTACCCCTGTCCCACACTGCCACTGTAGAGTGTTACCTGGCAAATGCAAGAGGTGGGAGTCTCTAACTTAGATGTCCAAAGTGCAGGTGTCCACATCTGGGCTAGTCATTGGAGCTCCAGGCAATATAGTCAAAGGAGTCTGGAGAGCTACTCAGCTGATCAAATACAGGGTGAAATGGGATGAACTGTGCCCCTGAAGTGCCTGTTCTGTTTTACTGACTGTAAAAGGAACCAAGACGGATGGATTCATATGTATTAATCTATATTTTAAATGTCACGGGATGGGATTTTTTTACTATGTTTAATGTCGAATCCCATATTTACAAATGGAGATAGAAACAGTCTGAAAAGGTTTTGGCATTCACAAGTAACAGGCTGGCAGCACCGTAGTTCTTTAGTACTGCTGGAGGTAAATTCTGCGCCCTCTTCTGGAAAAAATGTTTGGCACATTGATGTAATAAAATATAAAAAAAAGATGTCTGTACAGTGAGGTACTCTCTTCATTTTCCTAGAGCAGACTTGGCACAATGAACAACTTGTTAGATGCTGACTGTTCCTTCAGTTCTGATCACTTACAAGTACCGGTACATATGGCTCCTGATTTGTGAATGTATCTGCTGATGAAGTTAATAACCAGACTGTGGTCTCTTGTGAAATATGACTTCCAAGTGAATACACTGAAGCTCAATGAAAACAAAGATTTAAAAAAAAAAAAAAAAGTCTATTGGTATCTGTTCACCTGGAAAATCCAGGGCAGAAAACAACCCAACAAGTCTGAATATGATCTCAAGTATGGCGGTTTTACAGTGACATCACTTGATTAACATGTACACTGTTAAGATTTATGCAGCTCTGAGTTCATAATCAGATCCTATATCCGGTCACAGCAAACAGCAACTATTATTTCACTTCTAAGAAGCAATGGCACTTTTCAGGGCTACATCACACGCCTTATCTCCCTGAACAAGCCGAAATGTGGCAGACGGATAATGCAAGCAAAAGAAATGGTTGGACCTAGAGGGTCTGACCCTGGAAGAATGGTAATTTCGGCTATCAAAAAAAGAGAGAGCTACAAGTTCGCCCACTTATGTGGGAGGTTCATTGTCTGAAACTTGAAACATGTATGAAAAGGGGTGTGAGAAGAGTGTGGACAACTTTTCAGGTGGGATCTGGACATTCTTGTCGCTGAGTGGTTTCGTCCAATTCAGCTGAATGACACCTCTTCCAAACTTCTTGTTTAAACAGGATAAACTAAAATGGAGCAGGCAGTTACCAGTGTGGCCAGTCTGTATGCTTTCAGCAGAAGTGTTTGCAGGATATTTAGTTTCTGCTGATACTTTGTGGTCACGTGTTGGAGATGTGTGATTGCTCAGAAGCTTGCTGCATGCTGCCTAGGTATCAGCAAGTGAATAGCAAATAAACATGTGAACAAATGGATTTACTGTGTTACAATTGCAAAGATCACAAACTACTCTTTGTACTGCTGACAGACCAATAATGTGTATTAACCCTGGTCATAACACCTTTGGCAGAGTCTTAGCAAATGGTCTGAAAAGAGTCACTGGAATAATCAGTTCCCTCTAGTCATTTTGAGCTTCAGAAAGAAAAGAAGCTTTGCCAGGGAGAAGAAATGAGATCTGTTTTGCGAAATCAGCTGTCCTTCAGGCCAGTTCTCTTCTCTAGTCTGGATAAGGCAGGATCAAGTCAGACGCTGGCCTGACTGTTAGCTTTGCTTTGCTGAGCTGTTAGGTGTTAGTTTTGGGCCCCCGCTATCCCCAGAACCATCATCTGAGCCCCTGAAATGGAGACCTTGCAGCTCTGGCCAAGCTCTGCGCCCAGGGAGCGTGCCTGCTCCCAACTCCCAGCCTTGCCTGGGCAAACTGGTGGTGGCTCCCACCTCCTGCGGACCTGAATGGCAGTTCAGCTTCCTGCGTCCCAGCTGATCTCGGACCTGGACAGGTTTTGTTACCGGGACCTCACAGCGACAGGGCACCTAGGCTTTCCAAGGATGGGAAAAGTCTGTTCTTTGGGAATTGAATTTCCTGTGAGTTCCCAAATTCCGCTCTGTGGTGGAGGGGTAGGTCTGTTCACACTTTGATACTCCGCAAGAGCAACATGGGAGCATGGGGATGCAGAGGCTGCAACAGGAGTGGAAGGTGAAAAAAAGTGAGAAAGCAGAAGAAAGAAACAAACCTGTCTCAAACAAACCTGTCTCCTGTGGACCCAGGAGATATGGAAATGTGTGGCATTTCAGAATATGCTGTCCTTGGGGAGGGAAAACATAGGCATGAAAAGTAGCAGCAAGCCCTGAGGAAGAACCAGCACTTAGGAGTGTTTTGGCATGGAAGTGGGAAGGCACAGCAAAATGAGATATATGGTCATTTTGTAAGAAAGACTCTCCATGTAATAGGGCTATGAATATGGAGGAGTCCGTGAGGAATCTGTAATACATGAACCTCGGGTCTCACCTATGAGCCACAAGCCTGAGCCACCTACTCATTTTGGATGGGATTTGTCTCTTGTAACTTAGCTGTCTAAAGTTTAGAATTTAGCCTAAGCCACTGACTCTATACTCCGTGTCTAGTGGATGGACACTTCCAGAGGGTGATCTAGCCCATTGACTTCATACGAATTGCCCTCTGGGGATGCCCGTCTGTTTTCACTGACTGCAGAAGGAGTTTAAGATGATTACCTTAGACAACCCCTTCAGACTGTGAAATTAGTGAGATAAGTCCCTCCTCCTAAGCACTGTTCAACTCAAGAGGTAGTGCTGCTGAAATGGGTGACTGTGTCTGTGCGCCTTTGGAAGAGCAACTTTCTGGACTGGTGATGAACTGCACCTACTGCTCACAGTTTGGCTCCTGTCTGCGTCATCTCCTGTCTGTGGACAGACCCTGTGGTCACATTTGGGAAGGATTTCTCTCCCCTTAGACGATGTCTGCTCTAGCTGCGGTTGGATGAGCCTGACCATTGACTAGTAAGGTATAGACACAATCAAAAAATTTCAGCATAACAAGTGGGTTGGCTTTTACGTATGTGGAAGGGTATGGCCTCAAATTATGGTGGAATGGAGGTATTGTACTGCAGACAACTTGAACACAGCAAAAAGGTCACATCGGGAAAGGGGAAGGAATACACCTTTGTTCATTGTCTTCCCAGGAGCTGCCGGTATTTATGTAATTCACTGGCTGCGTGTGCCCTGGCTGCCAAAGCACGCAGCTTTTGAAGCATCTTTCTTTGCCCAGGCCGGCAGCAGGTGGGATCAGTGGCAACATGGTCATCCTCCCAGCAGGAATCCCTCTGATCTGCCTTTCAGGGCTAAGGAGCAGGGATGCTACGTTTCCTCCACGTCTGCTCCGTAGAGAAAAGGATGTGTCTGACCTTAGGAAACACAACAGTCGCATTTACTGTGTTATTTATGATGGGGTGAAATTTCACACTGTGTTGCAAGTCATCTGGAATGTGTTTGCCTTGGCACGTCCTCTTACTGCCTTCAGTTGAATTACAGCCATCTCTTCAGGTATCTATTCATGTAGATCTCATTCATCGAGTCATTCACTACCTCTGGGAGGAAGACATGGCAGGATGCTGCTGCTCCAGTCTCCGGTACTGGGTCCTTCTGGTGCTTGGTGGGCGGTAAGGGAGGGAGGCGAGCAAGGGCTTTACCACTTAGCGCTTGCAGAATTGGGAGCTGATTAACATACACCTGCAGAGGTGTATACATACAAGCTGCAGAGCAATGCACGTGTTAAATGCCTGGCACTGCTACAGATTCATTTCCCTAACCTTGAGCACTTCACTGAGGCACTTCTGTAAGGAATATTTAAGCCCTTATTTAAACTCAGACTTTTTCCTCAGGTGATGGAGGGGAGCTCCACTAGTGGGATAACGTTTGTGGCCCTGCGCTAGCTAAAGGGCTTAGCTGAGGCAAGGGTCTTGGTGGCCCTGACTTGGTAGTGCTTCAGCAGTTCTCAGCTGAGGCACTTGTTGTGACACTTCAGGTAACCAATCTAGTACCAACCACTCCCACGATAACCAAACTGCGCCTGTATGAACTTTCTTCTCAAATTTACCAGACCTTTTTTTGGCTTGAGTAGAGGGAATTTTACTCCTTGGAAACCTTTACTAAAATTAAGCTTTGCAACTCCTTTGTATTCCATGCTCCTGAGATGCAAACTGTCTGGGAACATAACATACAGACTCTACAGCTGGTGCTTTCAGATTATGGAGATAAAATCACCTGCACAGGCAGCTATGGAAGGTGCACAGGTACCAAATGACCATTACAAATAGCACACACCGACCATCTACCAGTGTCACAGATAGGTAACTAAACCTCCCTTTCAAGAGGTGGTCATCTTAGCTCCAGGATGAAGCACTGCTGAAGAAACTTGCACTGTTAAGATGTGTCTCATCTAGCCCACCTTGAGGAGACTAAAATTTCAGGGGGTAGTTTATGCCAATTCTCTAGGCTGTCTCTATAGGCAAGGGGGAGGGACATCATATTCAAAAATAGTTGTCTGGGGTAGGTGGGGCGAGTTGCCTCTTTCTTTCTCTTGACAGTAGGGAGAGCGGAAACTAGTTATTTAATTCTTCTTGTCCTCTTTGCATCCATTTTTTTGCACATCAGAGGATTTCCATCTTCAGCTGTGACAACCTGATACCTCCAATCATACAGTATTTGAAAGAAGGTAGTATCTTTTTCATTATGTTTGCAGGATAGTGATCTACCTGACTGGGGAGAGATAGGCTTAATTATTTGCACTTTCTGCACATTTAAGTGGACAAGAAATTCCTGAACGACTAATCTTCTGTGACCTTGAGGTCTGTCATATAGCTTTGAGAACAGTTTTCCCCCAACCCAGCCAGACTCTGAACAGTGCTTTCTAATGAACCTAATTACTAACCTGTTTATCTCCTCATTCCACTGCATTGAGCTACTGTTGTAGGCAGCTTTGAGTCCATAAGTGATTCAATCTTACTGGTTTTATATAACTTCTTTTTATAAACAACTTCCTGGTAGAAGATTTATCTTATATCCTTCCCCATTTTAACACCTCTTTGTGCCTCCATCATCTGCTGAAGAACATAATGTTTTCTGTAAATAATACTTACCTGTATTCAGGATATCTCATTTTACTGTATTTGCTCTCTGTTCTCACAGAAGTGTCTCATAGAGGTTTGGACTCTGCAGATACTCTGGACACAGTTCTTGCAAAACTGGTTATGTCTAATGTTTTGTAGCCGTTCCAAAACACCTTTGGCAATATCTGCTCTCTCACCTATTTTAACAATTTCTCATTTATTAAGTTTGAATGTTCTGTTGTATAGGCTTTGTATTTTGGGGCTGACCTTGGAAAACACGAGGCATGTGGCAGCACTCTCATTAACAGCAGGAGTTAAGTGCAGAAGATTGCAGGGCGGGCTGCATAGATGCAGAAAGCAAAGATGAGCAGTCTTAAGAAGCACTGAAACTGGATTCAGGATCAGCTTGAAGAGCAAAGGAGGTGCACCCTCATAAAGCGATGCAGTAGCTCAGGATTCACATCTAGTTCAACGTACCTAAATCACCAAGGTGGCTTAATTTTGCATTTGTTCTGTCTGCTTTGAAGAGGATAAAGATCTGCAGAGGCGTTCCTTCGTGATTAATACCTTCAGCAGGTCCCTAGTAGCAATGGCTTTGCTATCGACTGGGAGAGCATTGTTGTGAGCTGCAGAGTCAGCCGGGCTGGCTGCTGTGAAAGATGCATTCATGCACAGCTTTGGTACCTTCCTAAAGGCGTAAGAATTATGGGCTGCCTCTGCATAGCTGAAGGCAGCTAAAGGCACTCCCGGGCATGAGAAGATGCTCTCAGGCCAAATTTTACAGGGTGGCTTATATCTGCCCACTAGCTATCACTAAAGCAAATTGTCTGGGATCTCATTGTATATCGTTTGGTTTGGATCTCTTCCAGATCTGATGTGATAGCTCTAAGACATAATTATGAATTTTAAGGTGTTTTTTTGCAGTGTTTTCATATCATGAAACCAAATTTCAGGTTTTCACATCCCAGTATAGCACCTTGGCATGTGTGGGAGAGGGTACTGCCTATTGGTAAAGCCAATCTGTGGAGCCTGCTGTCCTCAGAATTACATTACAGTTTATGTTTTGGTCAAATTAATTAGTTATCTCCAAAAGAGATCCTGGAAGTGGACTCAATGACATAGCATGGACAATGATGGGGAGGATGATGAAGGGCCTGGTGAAGACCCAGTGGCATTGTGGGCAACTCTGCACCTGGAGACTTCAGTCCCTAAGAACAGGACCCCAAACAGCCGGGAGATGTCTGGAGTCACTACGTTGCATCTGGTGGGAGCTAAAGCACTAATAAGGAGCCCTGCTGCTGCTTCCTTCTATTGGGACGGGGTGCAGCTCAGCCAGGTTTAGCTAAAAGATTTACCCCAAATTTGTCATGCAGATTCTTATAGTTTGCAGAGAGAGAAAGAGGCAATCCCAAAGAACAATTCCTTCTCTGGTTAGGGCAATTCCAGTAGACAAAACAACTAAGGAGCAATGCAGGTACATAAACACATGTGGCGAGTGCCATTTTAATTGCCCTAAGGTATCCTCCAGTGCCCTGACTGCGGGATATGGGTCTCCTCTATCATATTTACCAGGTCTGTGGAAAGTCTCAGATATTTTAAGGGCTTTTAAGATGGCCCGTGTTTAAACATCTCAGTTGTTCCCTTCTCTCTAAGTTAGATGAGCCCTCCTCTTGAGCCCTGATTCATCTGATTTAATTCAGGAGTGTAACAACTGCCCTGTAGCTCTCCCTGCAGAGAGGACTGGAGAGGGGTACTCAATTTACCTAAAATTTGATCCCCTCCCCTCTGGAGATGTCTATACAGTGCTGAATTGCTGGTTGACAATGTTTATTACTCAGATTACAAGTATGCTTAGAGATTATCCTATTTCTCACGGTTTGCCCAAATAACAAACAGGTAAACTTTAAAGGCCTCCTTTTTTTTTCCTAACCAAGCAGACAAAATGACCGACTTCTCAGCATGCAGCTCCAGCTTGGGCTTCTCTTTATCCGCTGAGTGCAGTGGGAGTCCAACGCCTCAGTTAAAGGTCTCAATTTCATGGCATATCTGAGCCTCTCAGCTGAAGGAGCAATTCACCTTTTGAGGTAAGACACAGTCTGCCCAAACTCTACTATACCAGAAAGTTCCTTACCTGGGATCACGCAAAACTGCCACAGTACTGCAGCTACACCCGAGAGGTTGAACACCTCAGCATGTCTGGAGAGAATCACTTACTCCTCTGAGCACAGGGCTGGGAGCGAGGATGGCCAGATCCCGGTTTCTGCCTGGGACAAGCCAGCTTTGTGGTTCACTTTACTGTGCAGTAAGGTATTACTTCAAAAGCACGCATGCTTCAGACTCCATTTTAGATACATTTTTATCATTAAAACCTCTGCTTGCTGATAAAATGTATGACTTTACTTAAATCTTATTTCTTTTAAGCTCTCTTACAACAAGAAGTAACACTTAAAGTATTTATTCCTCTCCTTCATAGAGCTCAAACACCTCTCCAGATAAGGAATACATCTGAGAACTGATTTTGCGTTAAGACTTGATTGATGTTCAGGGCAATACCATAATTCACCGAATGGCCTTTAGAGGGAAGCAGATCCAAAGAATCTATGCAGAGAGAGGCAAGCATTTTGCAAGAACAGACTGCCAGGTCTTGGGAAACAAAACCCCCAGCTGAGACACTCGGCTTGTTCTCTTTGTCCCTGCGTAGTTACTGGGTGAGATTTGAACACCCCTCACATTATTCTAGTCCGAAAGCTCTCAATGAACAAAGGAAGCCGGGGCTAAATTATCTTAATCTGCTATCGTCAAGAGACCTTTCTGCTTTGTTATCTGGGCAGTCTTCCTTTAGCTTTCAAAAGATGCCTTGAGAGTAGGATTTGGGGATGATACAGAACCACAGGAGCATCCAGAGCACTATGCAAGTGGTACTCATCAAGTCTGGAAAGAGGTACCTTCCTGTCCGACATTATAAGGCATGATTTGAAGTAAATTTGTGAGCTGAAGCTCCCGGACTTCTGTTTGCTCTCCTGTGAGGGATCAGGCAAAAATGTTGTCTGAAAAATACCTAGACACAGACTTAGAGCCAAAATCTTAAAGGGTGATTTTAAAATACTACATATTGAAGGGCTGTGCCATGTGTGACATTGTAATCCTACCTGTTTGAAGCATTCCTTTTACACTAAAAAGTTTTTTAAAAACAGAAGATTAAAGATCTTTAAAGATCAGAAGTGGCAGCAAAATCTCTATGGGTAAAGTTCTCTGCCCTTGCTATGTCCTCTTTATGTCTTGGTGGCACGCTGATGGGGCAGGAATTCCCCAGTGGGCGTTTGATCAGGGCAATGTGCCTGTGTGCCACACTTCTGGCAGACCAGAGCTCTTGTTTTATGAGAAGAAGGCAGATTTCCTATATATAGCCTGGAATGAAATAATGAGTTTGAAGCAGTCTTAGAGAAGTTTGCACAATTTTCAGTACATGCATACTTCTAAAGAAAGAAGGTCCAAGCGATCAGCTCTGGCGTTGGACTTCTGATTGCCAGTTGTACAGCTTTATGGCTCAGTTTAGGCCACACCAACTGGCTCTCCCCAAGACATATCTGCTCTGGAGTGTGCCCTGAGCAATCCTGAACACCAGTCTGGCCTGTTTTATTTCGTGCCATAGGTGGGGCCTTCACAGGCTCATGGAGGATTTGTAAATGGCAGAAGCCTGGAAAAGGACAAAAACAGGCCCAAACTTAAAAATAAAACCAACACAACAGAAATGTCAAGGAATTAAAAATTCATACACCTAATGTCAATTGTTGTAATTTTTTGGAACAGTGAAATAATCTATTTGTAAGTACCTGTAAGACAATGAAGAGCTGAGTAACAGCCAGTACAGGTAAGTCATGTCAAATCAATCTAATTTCTTTCCTGATAGAGTAGAGGCCTTCTGCGTAGGAAGCTGTACTTAAATGTTGTATACCTTGAGTTTTCACACTCAATAAAAACAATATGAGGTTTCCTGAGGTCACGTTAAATCAGAGACTCCAAACACCCGCTGACTCGTCAGTGGCTTTCTGTCCATGATGCCCTCAGAAGGGATCTGCAGGGATCCGTGCTGAACGTGCTATTTTTCGGTCCTTCGTTAGCATAGCTAGCAAGTAGGAACTCTGCTACTGCTGGCCAAGCTACAACGTGAGCTATTGAAACTTCACACATGTAAATTAAAGTATTCCCAGTTCTGTCGCATTATTTGTGAGACTATTTCTAGACTTGTGCCTGGCTCCCTGGTAGCCCCAGCTCTCACTGAGTGCGGGTGCTGCCCTAGATGACACAGAGCCGCAGTGCTCCCAGCTAAGGCTGCTCTGGAGTTCCCAGGCTTACGAAAGGAGGTGCTAGCCTCTTTTTAAATGAGATGTCATGCCCCAGACTTACATATACCCAGGTTAATTACATCAGGTTTGGTGTATACCTTTTCACTGGTGTTGCTGAGGGAAGCTATAAGCAGATTAACGAGCGCTGGGTGTAAGTTTAAACTTTAATCACATATGTTAACATCCAAGGGTTATGCAAGACAGCATTTCAAATGAAACACATAAACAATGTGTGATAATGTTCGACATGTTGTGGAAACATTACAGGGTTTGTATACTCTTACATGTCTTAGTCATAATTGGACAGAACTATTTTAGGTTTTTACCAATGAACTTTTGAATCTCTAGAAACAGGAGTTAAATTCATAGGAAAAAACCCAGACAATCAACAAGGTTCACATTCTTGGGCGTTTCAAGGACAAAAAGGATTATCCACCATAAAACCTCTCCTCTTTCCAAGTACAGTCCAGTTGAACATGCCAGCATAAAGAGCAAGAGAAACTGGAGAAAGAAGAAACACCTGTGCCTGGGTAATGTGACACTTTCCTCTCCTTTTTGTCTGTAGGTGAGAAAGATTTGGTTTTCTGTGTGCACAGTCATTTGGAGATCCCAAAATCAAATTTTTAGACATGTTTATTCCAGAGGATCACATCACAATTTTTAATCCTGCCACCAAGCCAATTCTTGATGCATTTACATGAAGTTCTTCCCCTAACGGTTGTTTCTTGGACCCTTACAGTTTCAGCTGTAACTGGCTGTACAAGATCTTCTGTCATATACATGTTAATGTACAATGATGAATGAATTATTAGCATGAAAGCAAGACACAAACTTAAAGAAGTCATCTGTTTCTTCTTACATAGAACACAGAAGCTCGGATAAGTGGCCAATTCATTCCTGCTCAGATGATTAGGAGCAGACTGGTGTCTACATCAAAACCTACTTCCCATGCTTGCAGATTAATTTCTCTCAACATGTAAAAAAAAAGAAAAGCACAGTGTGAGATACGTGAACTGTACTGAAGGGGAAAATCCAAATTGTTTTATGGGATAAAAGTTTCAAATTATGCAATTAAGAGCACATTATTGATGAGGACTACTATCTTTATCTCTTCCTAGGTTGTATCAACTGACAATTTCCTCGATCTTTTTGGAGGAACAGCATGGGGAATCTCCACCACTAGGACTTTTTGCCTCCGTGGTGGTTACTGAGAATCTGTATGATCAAGACATCAGTCTTTATCCAATTATATAAATGTTCTCTACATACATGCTTCTCAGCCTCAGATTTGTTGTTTGAATAGAGTAAAAGTTAGAGACATCTTTCTCCCAGGAAATCTCTGTTGTCTTATGTCATCTCCTCAAGAAACTCTAATTATTTTAACCCAAACCCCCTCTTTAAATGTAATCTGTGTAAAATAGACTGGAGCTAAACAGTCAAACCCTTTATGTATTTAAATTATTTCTTCCTTGGAAAACAGATAAATCAATTTAAAATGTGAATTTGCTGAGGTGGTGAGTGGAGGTACCATTTGAATCTTTCTTGTACTGGTACCAGAAGAGTATTCTGGTGCTATTACTAACTCAGGAATCATTAAACAATTTGAGAAAGTGGCCATGGGGTTTCAGAGCTGAGTTTTTCTCTCTTTCATAATTAGTCCCTTTTCCGCAAGCTTGTTCTCTAGCTCCAGTGTTGATCAACCACCCCAAACCACCATCTCATCATGCGGGCTATGTTTTGCCCTAAGATGCACTAAGGCTTTGTGTGAAACTCAAGAGTGGGAGAGGACTGGATGCAGTTTCCCATGTCTAACACTCTGTCGTTCACAGGCTGGCCACCTGCATGGCCCAGCAGAGGAAGGTGCCCTCCGCGGCCCCATGGGTGCTGTAGAGCAGGCGGGGGCCACAGAGCCCCCGGCTGCTGCCGTTGCGGACGCAGTTTCCTATCTGGTGGTCACGCTGCAGCGAACGGTTCTGGGTCCCATCTCATTTCTGGGCACGGTCTGGCTGTACATTTTGATCCTTTTCTTCAAGATGCTGAAGAACTATAAACTATAAAACATTTCAAAAGGGGAGCCGGGGTGCTGTACCTTCTCGATTTTGACAGAAATTATTCCAAGCTGGGAAACTCAGCAGCGACTGGTGGAGTAACTCCCAGCGCTTTGGAGGAACAGCCTGACAAAGAGCCTACCAACCCCACCAATCCAAAGGATTTGTTTCTTTTGGTTTTTGTGAAGCAGCATGATCAAACAAGCCCAATCTTCCTCTTCCACCTCCTTCTTCCTCCTCCTTTATGGCATAAACCTACTCACTTCTTTTGAAGTTTGCTCCCTAGATTATAAACGCTTTGGGACAGAGCTCTCCTTTGTGTTCTGTGTTTGGACAGTGCCAATTACAAGATGTACTCCTAGAAGCCAATAATAATAGTAGTAATAAATAATAAACATTTGTTCTGGTTTCAGTGGTTCCCGATAAGTGCAAACAGAGCACAATGCCTGTGTTTGGTTCCTTTGTGGAGCACTGCATGAGAGAGATGTAATCCTCAAAATATGTGAATATAGCTGACCATCAGCAGAGCAGTGAAAATATCTCATGAAGCAGAATCAGATTGACAAATGCCCTAAGCACTCCAGAGCAATATTTTCCTTCTAGTCCTTGTCACTTCCAAGAGCTGTGTGGTTTATGGTAATAATGAAAGTGGCACAGCCTTTCCGATGCAAATACAGTATTGACTTCAGTTTGATCCTCGAAGAGAAAGAATGCAACATTATTGCTGGAATTAAAGCGTAGATACAGAATTCGATAGTATACAAGCAACTGTAGAAGGGAGGTAACGTCAGTCAAACTTTAGCACTACTATTGGCCACATTGCCAAATCTCAACAAGGCTCCTACATTTCCATGAGGAAATGTGAAATTTCTCTGCTTTGAGGATATTGCACCAAAGAATATACATCTGAAGCTTGTTCCCTAGTCTCTTTTCAGTGGAATTTGGCAAGTGTGCACAGAGGTGTTGGCCTGTCCTTTCTTGTATACGCACGTTGCATACAACATTAGTGAACAAATGTGACTAAGGCTGTTACTTGTAGGATATGTCCTACTGGACTTGGTAAGTGAGTAGAGTTTTTAGGTTTTGGGAGAGGTATCTCATGGAAACAAGTGCTCAGTAATGGAAAGGAGGGGAAATCCTACCTCTGAGAGACCTCTCTGTACTGCTTCCGTTAGGAATCTCATCATCAACCTGAGCTGAAATATACTGATTGCTTTACTACCAGGGTCATCCATACTCAAGCCATCTCCTCGCAGGTCTCCTTGCCTGAAGGACATGGTCACCAGCTGCACTTGGCATAGGGACGATTGGAGCAGGACAGAGGTGGCCACGGATGCATGGGAGGGGAGTGCCGGCACTGGCACAGGGAAGCATGGGGTGGGAGGACAGTGGGAGACTCATGTCAAAGCTGCGAGACTTGATGCGTCTCAATGCACTCCGGGTAAAGGAGAATCTGCCCCTGAACCCTTCCGGATTTGATTTCAGAGGCTCGGACAACCAAAGCCAGTGAGAACTGCATCCTCTACGCACAAGGCTAGTTAATCTGCTTACTTATCAGACATTAGGTACACAAAGTATAATATTTTGGGCTGGGATAGCAGCTCTTAGGAAACAAACACTAACTAGGTAAGAAAAGCTTCCTCACAACATTTTTAACTTCCTCAACCCATTTAAAAGCAGTGCTTCTTCCCTCCCAGAAGCTGCTGCCTGGTCACACTGCTACAACCGATGGTCTCGTTCTCATGTCCTACTTCTCCTCTCCTAGGGCTTGGGTCCTTTGCCAGACTGACAGGCATCCCAAGGAGTAGGGTAAGGACACTGGTAAAAGAAGTAGCTTTAAAAAAGTATTTTATATGAAAAGAATGATCAATATATGAGCTAAACATAAGGATAGCTGGAATAATTATAAAGGTATCACTGTTATTATTTTGTCTGTATTTTAGGACAAGAAAAATTTAAAAGAGTTCAGATTGTTTGTGCATTTTAGATGTAGTAAGGTAGATTACTTAAGGCATGTTTGGGATAAGGCAGTCACATTGCCTTGTCCCAACTCATGTTGCCATGTGCTACACACCCCACAAATTTTGTTGTTGTTGTTGTAGAATGTGACTTCTGCAAACTTATCCTGACATTTTCTTTTAAAAATACTTGACAATACATTTTTAATAGGACTAAGTTCTGTTGGCCCAATTCACTCTCAGTCTGATGTAACACCATCAAAATCTGTGGAGTTTCCCTGGCATCAAAACTGCAGTAATTTAGGAATGACTCAGGCTTTGAATTTCTTGGATTTTGCCAGTAGGGACTTGGAACCAGCAATTCAAAAATTACTTTTAATCGCATCCGGAGATCCCCATTTACTTTCAAAGATACAATCTTCATCGTCACATACTCTGGAACAGCACACTTGCATTCATGTTTAGAAGCTTAATTATGCATCAATTACATGGGGGAATTTTAAATAAGATTTGCTGATCCTTTTGTTTCATGGATTTGACTAAAACATTCTGTTTATTTTGGTATCACTCTCATAGCTGGCATGACTGATTTATCTGATGACTAATTTATTTGACTCCAGCCAGAAATATGCTGCCAAAATTTCAACAAAGGCCTCCTTTGGAAAGGGATATATTGTCTCAGTGCATTCTAACTATTAAACACTTTATGAAAATGTCCATTGATTCCCAAAAGCTGCCTGGCAACGATATAGCCTTAAACAACTGAGCTTAACCAGCCCTTCCTCTTGATTAGCCTTTTTGCCTGCTGTAACTACTTCTCCACCAGCCTGGGATTAGTGACACATCTTTCAAGAAGCATAGCATTATTTCTGCACAAGGAAAATGAGGGACAGCTCGACTTTGTGTACGCGTGTGTGCACACAGAGCATGTTTTATGTAAAAGCTTGATCAAAAGAATAAATGACAGGCTTAGTTTTTGAAATAGCTGGCGTTATGTCTTGCGTGAGTGAGATCCCAGCTGTCAGCGAATGCCTATCAGAGACTTGTTTTCCGTACTCATGCCCATCACTGCGCTATGGCTAAAGAAGAACGTGGATTTCATTGGGGCATCTAGGCTCTGTGGAAAGAGGGGGAGACAAGGCTTTGCACCTCAAGGACAGTTTGAGTCCTGGTCAGCTAAAGCCCTGGTAAAGCTAAATGAAGACCGAATAATGTGGGATGGAGAGGGGCTCCTCAATCCGAGGTGACATTTTAAGGGCTGCAGTGCTTCACCCCTGCAGCAGCTTTTGGTGAAAGTGTTGCTCCCTTCAGGCACAGACTGGGAGAGAGGAGAGATGTGAGATATGGGAAAACTAGCTGCAGGAGGAAAGAAAGAAATTGCTCGCCATGTGCACTCTGGTTTGGATTGAAAGTTGCGGCTATAAATTACGTTCAACTGATCTGAGGTAGGGTAGGATTCACCTGCAGGTATCTGCTGAGTCAGGGTGGGATTCAGTTGAATCCTGCCCAGTATGTCTGTACCTTCACTGATCGTCCATCTGCTTTACTGTCAATTGGCACGTGTAGAGTGCTCCTCTGACCTGGTGTAGGTGTCTCCCAGGGATAAGGTGGATTGTGTCCTAGAAGGGGACAGAATCCCCTGTTCCTGTTGACTATAAGGTGATCACAGGTGACTAGCTCACACACAGCATTTCACACCACAGATGTCTAAAGTGGTCTGGGATAAATCTTAAACCTGTGCTTAAGATCCAGCACGGCCATTTTAGCACCTCATCTGTACTCAGTTGCAGGTGCCTGATGAAGCAGGACAACATCTCCCAAGCAGGAAGGAAGGAGAACTATGGGACCCACACCATTCAAGATTACTAATGTGTGAGTTTCTGTTCTGCACACAAGTTTACAATGTCATGGCAAATCTCAGCTGTCACAGAGCACATGAAGCTTATTCAAAGCATTGCCTCTCCCTGCCAGCCTCGCTTGACTCTTACCTCAGCTGGCCATTAACTGAATCATTTTTGTTTAGATTCCAGTCTAAATGCTGTTTGTGTTTGATACAAGGAAGATAACGTACAGCTTGAGAACTTCAAGCATTTTGGCCTACATTGTCTCCCCACCTCCTCTGTTCTGGGCTGTTTCAGATACGTTAGGAGAATATTGTTTGGCAGTGAAAATAGCACAGAGAAGGGAAATAGGATGATTGGGAGTGTGCTGCGTTTGCTCAGGGCTGTAGATCTTTCAGCAGTATCTAGGCCAAATCACGGGCATCAAATGTCTTACACAGAGCTACGTGCTCTGCAAGCACAGAGCAAAATGCCCACTCCAAATTCAGACAAAAAGTAGGAAATATATATAGAAAAGCGCAAGGGGATTTAATACCAACCAACCTTTGCAGACCAAAAGTCCCCTGAAAGACCTTTGTAGACCAAAGGCTACTATCAAGTGGACCTTAGATACTTTATAAATTATATTTTCTAAATTACAGCTTTCCACCTAAGCAGGTTGCAAGGGGGAGTCCAAGAGAGAAGACGTGAGGACTTCACGGGGCACATTTCACTTCTGGCACCTAGAACTGACCACGGGGTATAAGGCTGAGCTGATTCAGGTAACCACAGAGTAAAACAACCACAGAGTAACAAAATTAAGCTAAGGGTTAGAGGTAAGTTGTCCGTAGACAGACAAAAAAGGACAGTTGATTTTAGGGTAGAATGCTAAAACTGCTAATAGTCTTTGTGGTAATCCAGGTTCACCATTTCCTGTGGTATTGCCACTGGACATGGGGAACTGATTATGCTCTTCCTGTCTGCAGCCAATTTTTATGTATTTGAAGGCTAATTTTGTGCTTACAGTTAGTCTACTCTTCTTTAGACTAAACAGTCTTGACTCTTCCAGTCTTTCCTCATAGGTCATGTTTCATAAACCTGAGGGATTCTAGTTGCTCTTATCTGTGTGCTCTTTCCAAGTGAGCTCTGCATCTTGCTTCAAGTGTAGTACCCAAACTGGACACAGTACTGCAGCAGAGACTTTGCTTGGGCCAAGCAGAAGCCATCTCAGATCTTACAGACAAGCTGTTTTTTATAAAGACTTGGGGTTTTTTGCAACACAGTACAATCTATATGTCATGCATTGCCTGATCCCGACTGAGAGGATCCTGGATACTGGATTGATCCCTGCGGGTCCATCTACACAGACCCGACAGCTGACCACAAGCTTCTGGGAATTTTTTCTGTTGAGTTTCCAGTAAGTTATTTAGAAAGGAGAAGGTAGATAATTTGAGGCAAAGGAGGGGATAGATTATAAAAACTTAACATTACTTGAGCAACAGTACTGGGTCAGACTTAGCACTGTACTAATTTATGATCCTGTCTCTGCTAGTGGCATAAAGGAGACAGTAAGGCTGCAAAGTTGTTGAGAGAAAAGAAAAAAAAAAGGAAAGAAATCCATTTAGAATATACTGCTGTTGGTAGAATTGAGTGAAAGCAGATGTAACCCAGTGACCTTCAGACCTTGAAGTAATGTTATTTCTTTTGCTGACTGAGAAAAGTGAGCAATTCCAGTGAAAAAAATCTCTGGCTCTTAAAAATCACTTTGTATGACTCATGCATAATAGAAATGAGTCTTGTTTGGAAACAGACTTTTCTTCATCTTTCCTTCTTCTTTTAAAGAGCTACTCAGGAGCCTTCCACACCTAAAATACATTTCTTTGCTTCCTAGTTCCTCTTCCTTGTTCAGCAGTGCTTTCTTTTCAGTATTATGAACTATATGAACTTGCTGCAAGACTGTGTGAACTAGCAGGCACAACACGGAACTCTGTTGCGGGACACAGATTTTTATTTGAAATGATCCAAGGTGGTAAAATTGTAAAGAACAGGTGGTTGAAAGCACTCAGGTTCCTTAAATAAGAGCTGCCACTCATTCTTTTGATTAAAATGCTAGAAGTTTTTGGAAATGATCTCATTTCTCCCAGTTGAGCAGTTAGCCTTCACTGAGATTGCGGAGAACTTGGGCCCAGTCCCTCTTGTACTAAAAGTGGTGGCTGAATTGTTACCACCAGGTCAAGGCAGAGCCTTGCACCTCACAAGCTCACTTTCTGCTTTCCTAATGATCTGCTTCCATCAAGTTGTCTGATGTATTTTGGGTGGCTGTGACCTGTGTTTTGTCAAGAGCTCTGTCCCTGCCCCGTGCCCCAGCTGTCGTACACCGGACTTGCTTTCCTTGGCTGCAAGTGTTTTGCCTCCTTGCAAACTGGTCCCAGAAAAGGGGAGTGCAAGAGAAAGCCATTCCTATCTCCCTGACTCTCCTTTCTCCGGCATGCATGCATCTGCGTCTTGCACACTTAGATCTTGCTGATTGAGTGCAAATCCTATCAGCAGGCCCAGACAACCAGTCATGCCTTGCTCTGCCCTGGGCTTGCCCTTATGTCTCTGCAATAACTGGAGCAATCACCACACTGCAGCACAACTAGCAAGTGACCTAAGGAAAGGCTCAAACTTTTGCATATTATTGCAAACATAAAAATAGTCATAAAAATCTGTGGGATGTGGGGTGGTGTGGAGTATCTCTTATCAACAGGCTCCACAAAAGCTCCTTCTTTTGTTTATAAGGAACTGCAGACCAGAGATGCCTGGATTTGCAGACAGGAAGGGTGAGGGGGGAAAACACCCCCACTTGTTTTCTCCTTTGAGCAACAACATTTCTCTTAACCTTAAACAAAGAAGGTAGTAAAGCCACTTGGCAAACAGACTTGTATTAAGTACCTTGGCTGGAAATGTTTATGCTTGTTCCTGTTAACACACACAGCACTCTGCTCGGTGCATGCGGAGGGGAGGGAGGGGAAGGACTCACCACCCCGTGCGGCCACCCCCCTCGCAGCCCACCACCGCATGTCTGGGCAGGAGTTTGCCCACAGTCAGTAACTGCTGCCTGCAGGGAGGGATGCTGCCTTCAGCTGCCCGTCTCTCCTCGTGCTTCTCTCCCCAGCCGTGCTAAGCACAGCCCCTCAAGAGGGACCACCACAACCAGCTAGGGCAAGGGAGTTTCGCCGCTTGGAAGGAAGTTAGCTGAGCCATGGGTTGGGGGTGTCTGCACCCCCAGTGAAGCCCAGGCCAAAGTATGGCCATGGCAGTGCAGGATGTCCTAGCCACGGGGACCCAGCTGGCCATCAACCCTCTGAGAGTGAGCCCTGTACCACAGTCTGGCAGGTGGCCGAGATGCACAGAGCTGCAGAAGCACAACCCCTTCGCTCCCCGGTATGCCCCTGCACCGAACCCCACCGTCTCCAACCACGCTGCATCTCATTTGCTTTGGGGGAAGGTGGCTCTACTGTATGTGGTCTCCTGCTCCCTCAGGGGCACATATTTCCATCTGTAGATTATTTCTTTGCCTTTGACTATCTCACCTTCAACCTCAGCTGAGCTCCCTGCACCTTCTGGAAGGATGCACCCATCTCTAACATCTACACAGAGGCAGCTGTAACGCGATGGTCCCTCTGCAGCCTGTGCTGTTGGACTGCAGTGTTGGCCAGAAACACAAGAGGAGGCTTGTGGTGGTCTCAGCTGGAGATGCCCTTGGGAGAAAAGTGCTGAGGGAGAAAAGCAAAGAAGATGAAGGCTGTGGGGTTGGCAGGGGATGTGCAGGGTGGCCATGCCGTGTTCACAGTGCCACAGGCAGTGACCTCCCTAGCAGAGCTCGGTGAGCAGTGCCAGCCCGTGGTGCTTGCTCAGCCTCTGGGACTGTGGGGCGAGAAGCCCTGGCTGCCGTCAGCTGGCTGGGACAGCAGCGAGTCTTTTTGACTCAGCAGGAATTGACCTAAATCCCTGGCAGGGAGGAAAACAAATTTTCTGCTTTCCACTCATATCCCGTCCCTGGCTGCGGTGGGTGCCCTTGTTTTAAAAGTCGAGGTCCAGGGCTCTGACTAGGAGACTGGGTGACTTCTCTGCTGGTGGGGCTTTCTGGTCAGGTCACATCACCATTTCAATATATCCCACCTCTGGGTACACCCAATGCAGAGATTTTGTAGCCTAGCAAGATAACACCCAGCTCATCAGGAAAGCTGAAGAAGTTTTTGCACTGAAAGGTCATCTTTGCAGGGAGCTTCAATCTGGACGGGGATGCACTTACGAGGATCAAAAACCCTGTTGTGTGCCAGCCCAGCAGCAAGCCAGGCAAATAGGTCTGCTCGAAGGGGACCTGAGCCTTGCTGCGCACAGAGGCACAAGAGTCACTGGCACTTGAAAATGCTGAATTTTTGTGAAGAACTGAGTTTCTAGGGGCAATATTAAGTAAACATGATATTGGAGGTTTTGTAATAGCTACTGAGTAAAGCAAAACTACTTGCGGCATGAAGATGTTGAAAGGTGGTGCAAATTAAAGGAAAATTGTTTATTGCATTGGTTTTGCTGGAATATAATTGTATCATCTGTTTCGTAAGGCTGATCGTTTCCATTAAAAATACACTATGGAAAAGCCAGATGCCATTAATGATTGCTTAGTGAATTAAATTACCTCTTTTCCCCACTTTGTGAGATAACTACTGTATTAACAAAAAGTGGCTGACTCAGGGCCCAGTGTGTGGTGTGATGCTTGCTTAGGATGGGATGCCAGCCTGCGGCAGCAGCTTGGGCTCATGGTGGGCTTGTAGTGGAGAAGCCGTTTATACCTGTGGAGAGTCCTGTTCTCCTGGTCACCCAATTAAACGCTGTACTGACATACGGTTAGTGAGTCACTTTCACTGTTTCTTAGTGGCTGGGGTTTGGTTTCTGCTTTTGCTGCTTACAGGATGAAATATCAATAGAAAGGCTTTTATGTGACATTGTGTTATTGTTTAGAAATTCATTTGTGAAGAAGGAAAAGGCAGTCTCCAAATAACAGAAGATTTTGGCAGATTTCCATATACAGCGGAAATTTAGAACTTCTGAGCTCTCATTTCCTTTAGAAATATGAATCAGCTTGCATTGCCCTGAATATGAGCTCAAGACACATCTTTGTGTCTGACTGGTATCTGCAGAAGAGTAGCCTCACATCTTAGCTGGATACAAAAATAATAGCAAGTATAAAAATTGGTAGAGTGGACCTGGTAGAAAACTGGTATATATTATTATGAAAGCAAATTCGTGAGAATCTTCAAGTATTGAGTTTTGCTTCTCATTTTGACTGTCAGATTATGTAATTGTACTCTTTCAAATACCAGTAGAGTCTGTGTAATTAAGTTTTGGGAAAATGGGGGACTAGAAGGGAAATTTTGGAATCTAACCTAAAATAATCTTATAAAATAAGATTAATGACATATCCAGTTGATGGTGTACAGTATTAAAATCTACCACATGGAAGTCTTGGTTTGTGGAAAACTGTTCAATAGTACAACATAAATCTTAGCTCAGGATGTGGAATTTAAAAATTCTGTCTTTAAGCTGATTAATCCTGAGGACTTGTTTTACTAGAGCTTGGTTAATTACCTCCAGACTAACATATGTTTTCTTTAGAAAAGTTGACACAGTAAAAAAGAAACTTAACTGTAAAATGACTGTTGGGCATGGTCTTTAGAAGTCTTCAATGCCTCTGCTTTTTTAACTGTTTCAGATCCTTTTTTAGAAATTTAAAGGGCAAAAATCTGGGTGACCAATACAAGGTATTTAAGGTGAGAGATGAAGGAAATATTCTCAGGAGACTTTGCATGTGCCTGAATTTCAATATGTGCTTTGCTTAATTAAGACCATAAATGTTTAAGTTCTAGATTTTTTAATATTTGGGCAGGCAACAATGTCTCCCATCATCCCATAAGAGGTCATTGTAGGGGCAGAACAAGAACCTGGCTTTTCAGCTTTCTCTCCAGGCCAGCACATTTGTTCATCCCCCTGTCAGTCCTGCACTGGGCATGAAGTAGATATAAGGCCATCTTGTTGTACGGGCCCATCCTGTTTAGCCACCATCCTTGTTCTTGAGTGACCTCAGCTAGCTAAATGCCAGTTCTTAGGGTCTACACTAATAGATTTGGGTAGATGCCTGCTCAGTGTTGCTGGTGTTCTGTGCCACCTCATCAAGTCACTCTTTTTATCATCTCTTGTTCTGTTTCCTTTGACCCTGGTTTCATGCATTTCTGTTCATTGCTCTCTGACAAAAAGCATCCTTTGGAACAGAAGGACTTTGCTGGTTTCTTATTAACAGTGAAACTAATGAAGATTTGAATGCTTGGCTTTGTGACTTGAATTTTGTTTTGAATATATGTGTGTTTTAAAAAAAGAAAAGTAATAGAATCCAAGGAGATTTTAATGGCACAAAACCATTATTAAATCCTGAATACCATCAAAAGGGAGGCGCTGCTTCTTCACTTCAGTAGTGAAATGTCATCAGAATTGCTGTTTTTCTTGCCAGGTACCCCACTGCCAGGCCTGTCTATCTCATACATTCAGCTTGGGACCCTTCTCAGCTGCCCAGCTTCCAGGTCTCTCCCTCACCTCCTGCATCCCTGGCTGCTTACCCCCATGTTAAGATCATTTGGTCAGCAGGTCCATGAGCTGCTGCACGGCTCTGCTGGGCAAATGATGCCATGGACTGAGAGGCATGGAGTGGGAAAAGAAAGTGCCCTTGCATATAACAAAGCTCTGCTTTAACGCACAACCATCTGAGCTGATGTGCTCTCTCCTGTAGTAGGAAATGCATCCCTGGAGAGGAAAGCCATGCAGGAGCCCTGGGCTTCAATGTCCAGTCCATAGAGAGAAGATTGAGTGGATTGCAGGCATCTGCCAGGCACAGCCAGAGGTCCCTCACAGTACTGGCACCAGGAATAAAGGAATAAAAAATAAAGGAATAAAGGAATAAAGTGCCCTGAAGAAGTGGGAACCTGAAGCCCTCAGTAACACCCCTGGTAACATCTCTGCTCCAAGCATCTGATTTCATTTAAATCAGTGTAACACCCAAGACCATACATCAGTCATCCTCTAAACCACCAGAGAGTCCCATGGCACCCACTCCAGAGAAGGCTTATAAGGATAGCCAGACACTGTAGGACTTGATGCATGTGGGGTATGGAGAGGAATCTCATGTGCACAGCTCTATTAAAATGGCTGTGCTTATCTGGCATCTGGCTTGACATTGCAAAACTCTGTGTAAGTACCATGAGACACAGAATAACACCTGCACTGAGGGATTTAATACCCCTATTGTCTGTGTAGCGATTTGTTTTCTCTACCAAATTGGCCCTTAACACACACTTGCCCAGCCAACTCCATATGGTATCCACAGCAGAGATTTTTATATACAAATATTTATTTCTCTACAATTTCTCATCTCATGATCTACATGGGCTACATTCATTCCCCCATACCCATTCCCAAGCCATTTGCTGCTCAGCCTCTCTCCTCCCCCTTGCACCACTCCCTGAAAATGTCATATGTATTAGAAGGCTACAGATTTAAAATCTTAAATCTCAGCAGTGTGAATTCCAAAATCATCAGGTTTAATGATTTGTACGTCAGTCTCCTTCTCTCATCCATCCGCCTTCCACGGCTCTTTTTGCCAGGTCTCCTCTCCCTTCCTGCCGCAGGGACTTGTAAAAATGAAATGGGTTATATCTCTGTAACTTTGAATGAAGCTCTAGTTGTAGCACGACTGCTAAGAAGATTACAAGGGGTACGTTGGCCTTCGGCTCCTCAGCGCATGCTACAGGGAAGCTCCCCTCACCCACCTCAGTGCTCACAAGGCAGACCCGGGTACAAAACCTGTTTGAACAGAGGTATTTTAAGACATTGGCTGCATACCAATTGCTGCTGACTCCTATTCATTTTGCAGTACACTCTCTGCTGCTATGTAGGAGTAATCAAAGAAAGCTAAAAGCAAAGCAGAGATAACAATCTATCCTGGCATATTAGAAGATGAAAGAGCTTTGTTATTAATGCCCCTATAACAAGCTTTGCATTCCCATCCCTGCACCAGCTGCATGGGAACCACACTAGCAAATAGCAGCACTTTGCACCTTCCAGGTTTCCTCACTGATTTTCTGCAAATGAAGACCACCTCTGGGGGATTGTCCACCAGGCAAAAATCTGTAAGGATGACTGAAGAGAAGCACAAGCAGCATTGCTCTTGTCCTGGTCTTGACAAAAGTGAAAAAGATCTCAGCACTGTAACCTCTGTCCTTGTACAGAGATGGGAAGACAGAAGGCTTATAGCACAAAAAGAGGATTGCAGAGATGCTGTCAAATTGCCAGGTGTAAACAACAGCTAAAAAGGAGGGCTGGTCTGCAATGCCTTATGTTTTCCTGGAATCCTGCAGATTCTAAAGCAGTGTCGGAGTCTGCCCTTTGTAACCTGCCATCAGCTTCTCCTCCAAAACTGGCAGCTCTCTGTGAAAGCCTCCACCATCAGTGTTTTCCAGCTGGCCCCGTGCAGTCTAGTCCTGCAGTTCTTGGACTCCCTTTGTGTATCTTTCTGGCTGCAGACCCCCCAGTAGGCACACCTCTTTCCAGTCTGCCCCATAGCTCTGGACTATTCTGGTTCAAGTAATTGGCCAGAGCCAGACAGTCTTCATAGTAAATAGCAGTAAATAGTGATTCATTGTGGTTTAGATTAATGAATTTTCAGAGCTTATAGATTAAAATCTTGGAAACAAAGAGCTTGAAGAGAAAACAAAATTTGGCAGCAGGATTCCTTGTGAACCACTTCAAAATCTCTAACCTATGTTTCAGCTCTGAGGTCCAAAAATCCAGGCTTCACAGAGTTGTCCTGCCTCTTAGGGGATTCCAGGGCTCTGGATGCTTCCTCTGGAACTTACCATCCCCACGGAAGCCCTGGGTTTTTCTCTGGATCTACTGCAAATCTGCTGCTGGAGCTCCCTGGGGCAAAGTCTCTCAGATACTTGGGAGTTAGCCCCCTCCTTCAGTTCATATCTGCTCTGCCAGGGGCTGCTAGGTCAAACATGGATCTCTGCTTCGTGAATGGCTCTGCTGTGTATGAATTAATTCCTTCCTTTACTTGAAACCACCCTAATGAGACCCGATATGTCTCAGACTAACTCCTCCCTAGGCTGAACTGTTTAATTTACTTTCTTCTTTCACTTTCAGGGGTGGGAGGAGGGGAGAGGGTGGCAATAATATACAATATAACAGATTCCAAAAACATTTGCTCTATGTTGTCATGATGTCTCATGACCTTAGTGCATTACCAGCTTCCTCTAGGGACCAAACATGCATTTCAGGCTATCTTGTTTGAGCGGAGGGCAGACCTAGTCACCTAACGTCAGAACGGAGGCCATGAGCTTGGAAAGAGGCATGCTACAATGGAGAGGCAAACTGTGAGAGTGGAGATCCTTTCGTTATCAAGATTTAAGAGCCTATTTCTCTGCATACACAGAAGTCCCGGTGCTGGAATCAGCATTTCAATCAGTCCAAACAGCGACCTTCTGCCTGCTGAGAAATGGAGAGTACTTTGGAATCAAGCCATAAAACTCTGAGAGGAATTCTGGCCACGTCTCGTGGTCACCATTCCCAAATGTGCACTATTGATCCTAGTGTATATTTCTTTTTATACTGATGCAACTTTGCCAATGCTGGTTTGACTTTGCTCTTCTAAATCAGCAAATGGACATTGTGCTCATTGGGCAGAACAACTTAATGGAGGGGTGGCTCAGTCTGTCGAACACAAATCAGCCATACCTCCCTTCAGTTAGCACTTTCCCTAGAAGGATTTTGTTGCTGCAGGAGAGTACTTAGACACAGTTATCCTCTAATATCGGACCCTCCTGACTCTGTCCCTTTGACCACCCGAAGTATCCCTCAGCAGAGTCCTCTGTGGCCGGCCATCAGCCTGAAGAAAACCTCCCCGACGGATTCCTCCCTTCCCGCTGACGGCCGCAGCCGTTCACCCCGGCTGACGGCCCGGCCCTCTCCCCTTTCGTCCTCCCCAAAGCACCCGCCGCTGCTGCTTTGCCGTGGCCCTGGGTGCAGTTAAACCGCTCCTCTCCTGTGGCCACTCACCCGGGGGAAGCCGGGGGCGAGCTACTGCCTGGCCAGGACCAGAGCGACCTTGTTGCCCCCACGCCGGCGGCGCTCGCCCGGGGCCGCGCCTGCAGCACCATGGAGAGAGGAGCGGGCGGGCAGCGGGCAGCGGACGGAGGGCGGGCAGCGAGCGGGCAGCGAGCGGGCAGGGAGCGGGCAGGGAGCGGGCAGAGAGCGGGCAGGGAGCGGGCAGGGAGCGGGCAGAGAGCGGGCAGGGAGCGGGCAGGGGGCGGGCAGGGAGCGGGCAGAGAGCGGGCAGGGAGCGGGCAGGGGGCGGGCAGGGAGCGGGCAGAGAGCGGGCAGGGAGCGGGCAGGGGGCGGGCAGGGAGCGGGCAGAGAGCGGGCAGGGAGCGGGCAGGGGGCGGGCAGGGAGCGGGCAGGGGGCGGGCAGGGAGCGGGCAGAGAGCGGGCAGGGAGCGGGCAGGGGGCGGGCAGGGAGCGGGCAGGGGGCGGGCAGGGAGCGGGCAGGGGGCGGGCAGGGAGCGGGCAGAGAGCGGGCAGGGAGCGGGCAGGGGGCGGGCAGGGAGCGGGCAGGGGGCGGGCAGGGAGCGGGCAGGGGTCGGGCAGGGGGCGACCTCCTCCTGCCCCCCCGGCCCCATGTAACCCCGCTTGCGAGGTGTACGGAGCAGTGGCGCTGGCCGCTGGGGGATTGAGCACCGAGTTCCCTCCCCGTAGGCTCAGGAGAAGGCTGGCCTTGGCTGCCACGCAGGTATCCGGCTGGCTCGTTGTCGACGGGCAGCAATCAAGTGGATGGCGTGTTTTCCCCGGCAGTAAGTTTCTGCCTAGTGAGGGGAACTCTCGTCAGTCCTTCCCTGTCCTAGGTAGAGCCCTCTGGGAAAGTTGCTGGTGTCGCCCTGAAGAAAGGCTGGAATTGCTTTCCACAGCCCGATGAACTCAAATGGTGTTTGACTATGCAAGGCGGTTCTGGGTACAGGTGCTGCAGTAGCAATCGCCTTGTTTCAGCTTCCTTCCACCCCTTAGCTGCATTACAGCGGCACCTTCATGAAATGGCAGCTCTGAATCTGTCTGCTGACGCGACCCAGAACGCCTGGGCATTGCCCCTTCCATATTGGCTACCATCAGGATAGCACTACTTGCCCCACCTGGCTCCATCAAACAGGCACTAGCAAGACTAAGAGTTGCCAGCAGAAGACATGAGGCTCAAGCAAGCAAAGGTTCAAGGAAGACTATTTCTTCTACTTTCTGGTATACCTCCCCGATGCCTGGCATGGAAAACCAGAGAGTGCAGAGGAGTCACAAAACAGTGCCATAGGCTAGGCATGCCAAATGCTGAACTAATTGTTTGAAGAAGCCTAGTAGCTGCCTTGACAGACTAGGGGAGTGTCATAGGAGAGGAATGTGGGCACAATTCGGTTTACTAGTTACACTTCTGTATTTTATGTGAACAAAACAGCTCTCTGTAACATCACCAAAAGCAAAATATCTAAATAAAGTGTCTAAGCAGTGCTAGACAACTAAAAGCTAGTTGTCAAATCTGGATAATTCTGGGATTGTAAGAATTCATGATGTTAAACATGAGAGGAATGAGAAGAGAGGTAACTACTGCCTGTGGAGCACTGAGGAGTTAGCAGGAGACAGGATGGGTGGAAAGTCTGCCATAAAAAGTCAGTATCTTTCTGGAGTCCATGGCAGCTCTGACTCCAGTGGAGTCAGGAGCTTTAGTTCCCAGGCTCACCATTTGAAGGGTCTTTGTGGGTCTTCCTTACTGATAAGGACTGAGAGGTTAATCAGAGGTTAGTGGTTTTGTTAAACAATATTGTCTCTCTGCTAGTTTTAATTTCTAGCATTTATTGACTGTGTGAGTTTATGCCTGTGGGTAATGGTCCTTGGTTTTTATCATATAATTTCCATCAGTATATCTGGTGCACTGATAATCATAACCAAGTTAACTGAAGAGACAATGTTCCCAGATAATATTTAGCTTGAAGCTTGCTGTATTTGTGTCAGATCTGATGAATGACTTCGTTGCGTACTTCTCCCAAAGCAGTTGATTTAATAGAAGATATTGCTTCTTCCCACAAACATTGCCTTAAATGACTGTAGCTACAACACTATTACTATTCATGCTACAGTAAATACATCGTACCCCTGCAGGATCTTTCACCGAATGTTTCAGTCACTGCGGTGGAGCACACTGTGGCTGTACACGTACATTTGGCAACAACCCAGCTAGCTTGGATACGGTTAGCAGCGTGGCTGTGCTAACCCAGACTTCCAGGAACATGAACGCCTCAAGATCTCTAGGTGGGCTGGGTTGCAGAAACTGAGCTCTTATTGCCTTGGCTATGCTCCTACCAGCACAACTAGTCCTTTAGCTGAAAGTCAGTTCTGGTAAATACCTACCTGCTGCCTATGACCACAGGGTAATCCTGCTCAAAGAAAGACCTCTGGAGTCTGGGTTTTGTTTACTGTGATTTAAATAGGAAAAAAAATCTTAAAACTTCATAGAGCTTATGTAGAAGCCTCTCCTGAAAAATCCTCCCAAAAGTACAATCAAAACTTTAATGATCAAATGAATCTGCTTTGGAGTAGAAGTGACTTATGTTATATACTGCTAATACTTTCTGTGGGGTAACCTGAAGACAGATAGGTAGGAATGAAGTGAGGAGCTTGTGTAACAGAGTTATCTTTGGCTATAGGACAAATTGCAAATAGATTCCATAAAATCATAAATGTGCAGAAGAAAAAGTTATATTGCCAGCACACCCTGACATCAGTATGCCAATAATGATGACATATTGAAGCTCTGAGGACAGAGCTTCTTTAATCTGAGCGTTTTATTGTTTTACAATGTAGGACGGAGTGAGAGTGCAAAGCTCTTTCCCTGTTGAACTCTTGTTTTCCTTGGATTACCAGGAGTTTATGTTTAGCAGGTTTTCCAAACAAAATACCTCACTCTTTCCCAGTCGTGTTTATGCTACATGTAACATTACCCTTTGCTGGTACGTGCACTGGCAGGTTAAAATTAGACTTCCTAAATGTCAGGACAGCAGCTTGCTACTCTCTTACTTCAATAAGAGCATGCTACTTTAATTTGTTGTGAATTTCTTGTCTATGTTACTCTAAACAGCAAATAAGCAAAATCTTACTCAGATGCTTAAGTATATATTTAAAGGATGCACACATAATGACATGTATTCTGTTTATTCAAGTTTCAATCTGCCAATGATCAAAATAATATAACAATACAAAGCGGCAAATGGATTACAGCTGATTATTCTGGAAGCAGCTTTTGTACTACGACTAAGAGCAATGATGGTAGTTTCTAGTTACTGAGGTACTTTGCATTGCTTTAAACAAATTTGATCATATGTGCCTGAGGAGAAGAGTTGTTGGTTTTTTTCTTTAAAATCTCAGCAGAAATAATGCATAAATGGTTATTTGCAAAGATACAAGATTCACTTTTAAAGTGTACATGTGAGTTTCTATGTCTTTTAAATCATTTTTGATGAACAGTGTTCTTTAAAAGAGGTAAAACTATTCTTATCCATTCACATCCCTCGTGTGATTTGTGATGGTTTGGAGCAGGGCATGATAAAATGTGTACAAAAATGACGCTGAGTTTTATCTCAAAATCCTCTGTATGTGTAAGCATCGATCTGTATGTCCCAGCACACAGTCTGATGTGGCAGCGGCATGAGAAGCAAGGAAAGGTACAGATTGGCAACATCCCCGTGTTTCCATGTTTCCACGTGTGTGCAAGGGGCGTTTGTGTCTATGACCCTGTTTATGTAATGTGGTAACAACTGTGCAACAGTACCTTTTATGTCTCATTCAGCCACTGGCTCTTAATATCTTAGGATTGTGCTTCTTTTTGGTCTCATAAAAGCTTTGGAAGACTGGTTGTGTCTAGCCTGGATTTATTTTCTGGTTCCCTAAAATACCAGTGTCATAATCCATTTTTTCCTGCTCTAGCCTGACTCCATCTTGCTTGTGTGCTGCCCACATCCAGGAGAGAGCAGTCCTTCTGCCCTTGCCCTCGTGAGTACTTATACACAGTTTCACTGAAAACACTCTCTTGCCTATTGTCTCAAAGCTTAACAGCAAATAGAAACCAAACCTCTACATTTACTGCTTTACACACAGAGCAAAACAGAAAACACATTGCGTAGTAAACTTTTAGTTAGTCCGTGCCTCTGAGAAAACCTGTTCCTGATATAAGGCAAGAAGACACTGTTTGTTTTTATGCTCTGATAGATGGCTTCCAAATCCAACGCTTTCCATTAAAATGGACATTCTGAAACAGCACAACTTTGATCTTTAAAGTTAAAATATTAGCCTGCGATACAGCAAGTATATACACACACACTTAATTCGCAGCATATGTATATTTGCATGGTATTTGTGGATGCGGTTCTTTGCTATCTAATTTCCTTAGATACTAAAAAGAGTACCGATAGCTGTCACAGACCCTGCTATCTTTCCTCCTTTCCCCATCTGGCAAGCAGGACGCTTATTTTTGCATGGAAATTAGAGCTGGAAGACAGTTTAATCCATCTCTCTGCTAACAGTGGTTTGTTACTGATAGTGTACTTACTGGAACTTTGTCCAGTATACTTATCGCATATTACCAACCACAGAGTAGAGCTTACTGTCTTTCTTGGAATACATATCATTCCTACAAAGTTGTTTCTGAAATTCTGCCTACAATATCCTTTACTTATATTCATCACAATGCTTTAATCATAATCTCTTGCACAAGCCAAAAATAATCTTTTTCTCCTCAGGCTCACATCTTGCAATACACATAGCTCCCCATATGTTCCAGTTAAATTACACTTACTTACCTTCTACTTTGAAGATAGTAAGGTGAGGTCTGCAGTGAAAAGCACCCAGTGCATTGCCGGCACAGTTCATCCAAAGACCCTGGAAAACCCAGGTTGCAGTGATAACAGATGATGCTCGACTAGTGACTTTCCACTCATTCGATGCAGTAGCAGCAATAGCAGCTCCCAGCCCACAGAAACAAAATATGAAAGCTATAATCTGTATTCCTAGCATGTTTCTTTGTAACCCAGGGACTTAGTAATGCCACTGTGTGGAGAGAAAAGTACTTTAGTCATGTGAGTAAGCAAAAAGGCATAACATAAGCAAATTATACTTGAACAAGTTCAGTAACACTTGCTACAGAAAGTTAATGTGGCTGAAAGAAATTGTCATGCTTGAGTGATTTAAGAAAGGCCCTAGGCATTACAAATGTTTAGAAAGAAAGTCAAGGTACAACTTTATTGGAGCTAATTACTAGTACTTACTTACTAATTTATAATTGCAAAAATTAATTAAAATGTTTTCATATTTTTTTCAATTAAGGAATTCCAGTTAATGCTTAATTTTTAGTTAATTGGAAACTTACAACCATTGCATCTAGCAAAATAAGTTCAGAGTCCAAACTCAGCGCTATTTAACAGATTACCATAACATTTTAGAAGGATCACACAACACTGGAAAAATAAATTTTTAAAAGCCTGTGAAATTAATTCAGCCATAACTAGCCACCATACCAGCATGGCATCTAAAACAGTAGCATCTTGGAGGCAGTGTCTGTGGATGTATTTGTAGAATAGCAGATGTAGAACAACAACAGAAACAGCAAGTGGTGCCTGAGCAGTGATGCAGCTGCGGTAGTCAGCACAATAAACCTTGTGTAGCCCCCATTGAGACTTCTTTGGTCAGTGTAGAAAACTTATTGCTTCTTATGGTGTGCTCTGCGTGGTGAACACAGCCCAGAAACGTCTGTCCCACCAGTGACTGAGCTCCTGCAACCTCATGCCATGAAAAATCCTCAAAGAATATCACTGAGTTAATAAAATGCTATCTTTGAAGTAGTAGGCACTGACAGCACCACACTGAAACAGCTATTCTACTTCCAGTTCCTGAATGTACTATCATTACTGGTGTGGAACCTACACACGGTTTTGCAGATGTGTGTGGCCTTCACTCTTTTAAGATGCCAACTTCCAGCTTTATTCATGCGACTCCTCATTCTCTGGTCCTTTCGGCCTCCTCTCTGAAGAAGGAGCAGGCGTCTCTTCTCTTTGGTCTTACTGTATGCCATTTGGTGACATGAGATCCCCCTGGATATTGAGCATACATCATCACTTTTGACAATGAGAATAGCCTATTTTCTTTTCCTTTGGGTGCTTCTATCGTTGCTGCTCCCTGTTACAGCTGTGATGATAAACACCAGACTGAGCATCGGCTTCGGAGTTTTTGTAGGCTTTTCAGAGCTCAAGGAGGGGTAATCAAGGATGCTAAAACATCATTGACATTCCACGTAAAGAGCAAGATGAGTTTTACTGAGACTGTCCTCTTGAACCATCACCTGGTACTTCACTTTAACCAACCTTTGGCTCAGCGCTGAGAAGCAGGACCCAAAAGGATGATTATACAGACCAGAGAATTACACTACAAGAAGGAGTTTCTTTTCAGAATAATTACTAGGCTCACATCCCACGCATCAAGGACAAATAGAAAGCTTGTTATTAACACAGCTAACTTGAGAGACATGGAAAGTGCTTTTGCTACGGAGCAACACTATAATATAGCAGGTTGTTTTAACGATGAGGACAATATCACACAGACAGGAAGCCATTTTTCCTTGCTGTCTAATAAGGCAGTAACATATTTTTCTTATGCCAAGGGTCAACCTTCATGTAATCCTTCATATATCTTTTCACTAAATTTGAAAAGGTATAGAGGAGAATACAGAAATGGGTCCATCTTTGAAGCAGATTCCTGAGAGCTAATATTATGTTTTTATTCTTCCTCTGCCATACAAAGTTGTGGTGGTTTAGGGGTTTTTTTGGCTTGTTGGTTTTTCAAAGGCTGTGTTAGTTCACAGAGGAGACTGAGAAGAGATGTTATTAGGTACCTTTTTTTTTTTTTTTTAAACCAGCCCAGTGTCAGTGATGTTGGCTGAGTGCTTATAGCAGCTCAACGACATGGTTCACATCTGATGCTAAATTCAGGCCTTGTTCTGGGCTTTCCCTGAGTGTTCTCCTCGCTGATCTGGAAAAAAACCTGAGAGGCTGCTCATTTGGGCTGGAAAAGCAAAGGTGACTGGATGCAAACACTGTTCCATCCCTCCCTGCTCTGCTTTTTGCTATGCATAGCAGCATGCCTTATCAACATAGCCTGTGAGGAGCTACCCAGGCTCAGCAGGACGGGGCTATCTGGTTGCTTCTTAGTGACCTGGGCAAAAGCAGCGGTGCCTCCTCAGTGAGACCTCATTCTTTTAAACCAATATTGTGCTAGGAAGGAGCTTCATATTTCCGTTTCTAGTAAAATGCAATACAAACTCCCAAGTCATGTCTTCTTCTCACTCTTTAGATGATCGCACACAAAGGGCCCAGCCAGTACACATTCACTGATGAGTGTCACACTAGTGGGACACTGAAAGCCACTCACTTTAGTGGAAAGTGTCTATAGGCACCACTTGACCTGTAGACTACTCTTTTAGGGCTTAAGGAGGACTAGTGGTTTCTTGGCCTTTATCCTGATTCTTGTCTAGTGCATGACTGTGGAATTCATGGTTACAAGCACTTCACCCTGCACTGTTTCTAGGCAGTTAGTGTGTGAGTGATGAATAAATTAAACAGATACTTAAGTGATAAGAAAGAAGTAAGCAGTCCTGTTTACAACCCTCATTTCTTCTATAAACTGTCAGGAAGTAAGTTAATCAGTCATTTAAGAAGTTCAAGGCAAAGTTGAAAGTTAACCTGTTAATGGCATTTTCCATTATATCAAAACTTTTTTTCTCTGTTACTGAACAGACAGAAGTTAGAAAACAGCTGGGAGCTTAAGGAGTGTTTAAATACAGAGTTGGAAAAGGGAAAACATTGCTACAGGTCTTTCTTGAACCATTTTCCCAAAACTCCACAAATACACCAGCTGATCATGTGATGTGTTGCTGGCTCTGTTTAATTGAACACTGTGTCAGTAACATGTAATATTTCTATTACTGCTGATAGTCCCTTTTTAAATCAGTCCAGTGCCAGTTTTCAAACACAGCTGACACCTTTGCAGCAGGGCAAGAATGTTTATACAGGTAAGCTGTAGCCTCCAGTTTGTGAATTCTACTTCAGCCCATGTTAATTGTTGTAACCTACTAGCTGGAGGAGTTCCCGAGGCTGATATGATGGCTGATACAGATCTGACTGCTGACAATATATGTTTCCCTCATGAAGACATATTCACTTAGCTAAACTGAATTAGTTGTGGGGAAAGTTATGGTAAAATTAAAAAAAAGAACTAAGTGCAAATCAATACTGATGTTGCCTGGATGAGAAAAAGGAGAGCTCTGCAAAGGAGGTAGCTAAGGTAACACGGAGACAATGCACCAGATAAATAACAAGTAATGCCAAAGATATCCCTCTGCAGAGTGGGTGGACAATGCAAATTGATCCTGAGTTCTGTGGAGGAAGCCTAAACAACCATGGAGAGGTTGGACAAGCAGTAAAACTAGAAGTTACAGAGTCTGAGTAAAAGTGACTTAAGACTTCTGGAGAAGTTGAAGAAGTAAAAGCATTGTGTAAAGTGGTGAAGAAATCAAAAAGCCTGGGGACATCACTACGCAACACAGGCAAGGGCTAAGCTGTACAGCATTATGCTTGGGCCATAATACAAACGCTAAAAGGGTTCCTGAGAACTGGCAGTGAAGTATGAGATAGTGTTGAAAGCAGGAAGGGTGCATTCCAGTTGAGTGCCAAATCCTGCCGTCTCTTCCAGATGCGTGCACCCTAGAAACTCTGGGTAAACAGGATGGCAGGCAAAGGCTGAAGGGGCATCACCTAGAGAGGAATTTCAAGGAGCAATGAAGTCACTGGAAATGGGAATGTTGAGGGAAAAGACAATTTCACAGTTTGCTATAGCAAAAGGGCAACATCAGGTTGTAGTGGTATGAAGCAGTTGTGGTTTGAGATGTTTGCTGCTCACCTTGTTACTTGCAAAGTCCTGGGTGACATGCACAGTTAGAGAAGGTAATCTCAGAGTTTTGTGCTCATTCCAAATTCGTTGCTTTCTATTGAGCACTGCAGTCACAATACAATAATATTATTATAATATTAGTGTTACTTACTATAGTATAATCCTATTATTAATAGCACAGTTGCTATATTGCTGTAGAACAGAAAGAGCAACTTCATGTACTCATCACTAGGAGAATTGCTTTGAGAATATATGAATACAGCAGGTAACCTAGTTCAGTATTTACACTAACTTCATACAAGCTAGGTATACATTTGTTTAAGAAATATAGATGAATATTTATAGACATATATGTATGTATTTAATATCTATATAGATACAAGCTTTGTTTTATTACATTTTTAAGCCTTTTATGTCAGTTGTTTAATGGGCAAACTACTTACTCATACATTATTTACATAAGCACTTTTTGAATATTTGCTTAGGAATGGGTGGGGTTTTGGACTGGTTCAAATCAGTGTTTGGTGAGAGACTACAAATACACAGGATTAAACTTGTTTTTTTCATCAGGTTCCTTAACTGGATATTAAGGATAAGACATGGATTTGAAAATGTTACTTCTGGATGATCTAGCATTAGACTCCTTAGATTATGCTGTTGACACTGGAGGCTAGCAAACATATTTGGATTAAAGACATTCGCAGTCATTAAGCGTATTGTTATTGTTGGCACACTCTGCCTAGACTTGCAGTAAGTGGCAGAAAACCAAAATGGTTACATCTACGTAAAACTACAAAATGCAAAACACTAAAATGCAGAGAAGTTGAAATGTTAGGATGAGTCATGTGTTTGATCAGTGCTGAAAGCCAGGGTGAAATTCAAGGTCATTGTGCTTTGCTGAGAACTTCTGAACAGACACTGATGAAGTGATGGGGTCAGTGAAGACATCATGTTTTTTACAGAGCGAGCTCTTCAAACCCAGGCACTATTAGAATCAGCCTGTGCTACAGTATACTGATAGCGTTACTGGAAGCAGTAGTATTAGACAAGGGTGCCGTGGACAGAAGAGTTCAACGCTTTGAAAGACAGCAGATAAAAAGTGAAATGATTGCAACACAGATGAAGAAGGAAGGAGGCTGGGAAACAGGAAAAGAGGGTAGCTACAGAAATACTGTGATGCAAGTGCTACAGATAAACATAAGCACCGAAGAAAAACATCATGATGCTGAAAAAAAGCATTAGTCTGCCATCCAAGTAAACTCAACCTCGAGAAAACCCGTGTGAGGGCCCCGAGTGCATCCTCCCGTCCTGGAGGTTTGTCTGCCGGGGCTCGGGGCCAGCTTGCAACCAGTGCAGCCGCGGCAGGTGTCCTTCTCTGCCCTGTGGGATCTGCTTTTAAGATGAGGCTCCAGAGCCTCCCTTGCCGGAGCTACGGCGCCCGCTGCCTGGCAGGCCAGCTTGTGCTGGGCCACGGGCCCGCCGATCCGGAGCCGGACCCTGTCCCTGACCCGCCGATTTCACCTCCCAGCTTGACCTTGGACCCGCCGCATGGCCATGGTCCCGCCTGGCGATCGCCGGGCTGTGTCTGACACCGGTCGCTGTCTCCACGGTCTGCTGCTCCCCGGGCTGCCCCGCTCCCTGGCTGGGGCGGTGGGACGGGCGCTGGCCGGTGATGGCCTGCCCTGCCAACCGCCCGTGAGGAGCCCCAGCCGCCCCACAGCCCGCTCCGGCCGCCCTGGGCTCCGCGCTGAGCGCCATGGGGCCCGGGCCTGGCTGATCCTCCCCGGCTGAGAGCTGCAGGCCTGCCCCGAGGCTCCCCACCGCCCCGAGCCCTCTGTGACCCCCAGCTCAGCCCCAGGTCCCGACCTTCTCCGCGGCACCCGAGCCCCTCTGCCCAGCCCTGAAGCCCCTCGGGGGCAAACCCAACTCCCCCCCTCCCCGCCGTGCCCCCGGAGCTCTTCAAGGATGGCCTGGCTCCCTTGACCCCCCCTGCCCAGCCTGGACCCTATAATGACCCCCCAGCAATATCAGCCCTAGCCCACCGGCCCCTGGGGATGGATCTGCCCTGAGCCAAGGAGCTGCACGGACTCTGGATATAGCTCCATGGGGAATTCCGGCCTGGCCTGGGACCCGTCAGACACCGCCCAGGCCCCCCGCCATGGCCGGGACGCCTCACGCCCAGCACCTCTGATCCCAGGGCTGTGCGAGGTGTGAGGACACCCCTTGCTGAGGGGGACACCCCCCCCCCCCCATGGCCAGGGCCGACCTCGTCCCGCGGGAGCTGCTTTGAAGCCAAGACTTTTGTGCTTGACCCTCAGCAGAGCCACGGACCCCGCTGGGGTGCAGCCTAGCCTGTGCCTGGCCCTGGCCCTGGGCCCCACCGATGCTGACCCAGACCCCCACCCGTGGGCCAACACCCGGGTTGTTGTCAGCCTGTCCCCATCCCCAGGGAAGTACTCCATTCCCTGGGGCTGGGGCTGCCCTGATCCCGGATAGGGGCTGGGATGGGCCCTGGCTGCAGGGCCCTGCCCTGATGGCCGCCCAGGGAGCCATGCCCTGAGAAGCCGTTATCCAAATGTCTGGGCGTTAATGGCAGAAACCATGGTAGAACTAAGGAATCAGAAATCCTGTCTATGCATGGTTCCCGTTATCCGATTGTGTTAGTGGTTTTGAATGAGCGTATTTAAAAGTACACGCAGATAGCCCTTCCTGAGTTCTGCACCATGCTATTGAGTACGGACATAGAGAGAAAAAAGCTTAACATGAAGAATATACCTGAAATAATATTGTAAATTTTGAAGGTAAGGTCCAACTCTGCCAAAGGAATAAAATTGGCATAAAATATTTTGACATAAAGTAATGATGTCATGAAAATTAATAATGAAAATGAGCTACTGAATGACTTTCCTAATAGTATGTTTTGCAGATCAGAAAAGGTTTTCGTACCTTCACAATATTCCACCTGATAATACAGCTCTTTAAAATTGCAACACACAATTAGATTGCAAAACTCTCTCCACACCTCATTAGCCTATCTCATAAGGAGTGTGGCAAACACATCTGTTTGTTTGCCTCTACCAGCCTGCCATGGTACCAGCCCTCTAGGATGCTATCACTTCACATGGGATTTAGGCAAGAAGGAAAAAAGTGTTGTTGCCTTCCTGCACCAATTCATCTCCCCACCTCCTTCAAGAGGGTGCTTCCACCCAGCCCACTTTCCATTCTGGTGTGGTGGGGAAGCAACCCCTCCTCTGAATTACTACATTTGTTGGGCATCTGCCAGTGTGCAGCTCTAATGACTTTTGCTATGCTGCTAATCATTCTTTCCCTAAAGGCAGTAGAAACGTATCTATCTGCTCACAAGCATATGTATGTACTCCTTTTGTCTTAAATAACTGAGATGATACTGAACATGATATGCAAGTTCCTTTGAGCAACTCCAACCTCTCCTGGTCACATAAGCCCTTTAGTACTGTCCAGGTTTCAGTTGGGATAGAGTTAATTGTCTTCCTAGTAGCTGGTATAGTGCTACCGACAAAGGCTAGGTTATTTCCCCTAGAGCTGATGCACAAAACACAGAACTATGCCTACACATCCAGGCATCAATTCCTGTGACCTGCTCGTATGATCCTGAAAGCAGAATTTGGTAGAGTTTAGCACTCTTATGTCACCGAGAAATCATCTTCAGCAGGGCCATTAACACATTTGCTTGTCACCGCTGACACCCCAAATCCATGACATGCCAGACACACCTCTTCATCACTTTAACCAAGGTCTAATATCAGGATTTGGATAGGTTCTTCTTGCAACTTCTTTG